>NC_048601.1:57846955-58161621 GCF_003668045.3 Cricetulus griseus | reverse complement strand
TGGAAACTAGCCTGGTCTACAAAGAGAGTTCCAGGCCAACCTGCATGGGAGGCAGGAAGAAAAAAAAAATGTAAACTGGGCATGGTACTTGGGATTGAGGCAGAATATCCAGTTCTAAGCCAGTGTAGTATGTAGTAAGTTCAAACACAACCTCCCCTACATATAAAGAGGCCTTGTTTAAAAAAAGCTGGACGTTGGTGGGTGGTGGACTCACACACCTTTAATCCAAGCTCTGGGGAGAGGGAGGTAGGTGGAGCTCTGTGAGTTCGAGGTCAGCCTGGTCTACAATAGTGACTTTCTGGACAGCCACAGCTACATAATGAACAACAAATAAATAAAATGAAACAAACAACAAAAGAAATTGAAAACTGGGGAGGGGATTAAATAACAATTTATCTGTACTTCAGAACAATTTTAATATCTAGAAAACCTCAAAAAGAACCCTAAATGTACATAGCTCTAAAAGTATCAGGATTCTAAAACTTAAAACAAAAAAGCTATGTCAGGAACTAGGTGCAAAGTTAAACTCTGTGAGATGATACATGATAAATCTACTTTGTTTACATGAACTGATCATCTATATGTACGGTGTAACCAACATCAAGTCGAAATATTCAAACATGCAAAAAAACAAACAAACAAAACAAAAACAAAAACCAATCCATAATTGCTTGAACTTTTCCTTTTTGCCCTGTGAAATCCAACAAAAGGCAGGATCTCATCATCCAGTGCGCTGGAAAACAAAGACTGCAAAGGAGAAGTTACAACGACAAAGAAAGTATCCACAGCGCGGGTTACTCAATACTCACTAAAGATGCTTAGACTGACTGACTACAGTTGCTTCATCGGTAACAAAGTCAATCACTATTAGCCAGTGGTGGCAAACATGTTTTAATTAAATCCACTTTCCCTCAGCAGATGCATTCCTCCTCCCAGTGAGATTTCCATTTTTTTTTAAAGAACGGTTTCAACATCCTTGGGTGTCCACTTAGGCTTTTTGGTCGAGTCAGGGAAGTGCTACAGAGGGAAAGCCAAAGACTTTCAAGAAAGAGGTCTGGCTTTTATTTATTTATTTATTATTTCATTTCAACTACAAGAATAAAGTTCTACCTCAGCCTTCAAGAATTAAAAAAAAGAAACAAGTCCTACCAGAAGAAAGTGAAAGGAAGTTCCAAGAGGGAATCAAGAAGAGATTCATCAAAAAGAGGGGGCGGAGGAGGGGAAAGGGGAAGCAAGCATGGGACTACAGGAGGGTGTGCCGAGTCCTGAGGAGAGCTTTGAATGAAAAGTCCTTCCTCCGGGTCTGGGGGCCGCGGGCGCAGCCAGCCGAGGGGCTGACAGGGCCGAGCCCCTCTCCCGCCATCGTCCTCTCAGCCCGTCTCGGCTCTAAGCATCCTGGCGTGCGCACGGGAGGGAGGAACCACCACAGCGCGGCGTCCACGGAGAACAATAGGCTGCGAGAGGCTCGGGGCCGCGGCCTCCCTCCGGGGCGACCACCATCCCTCCTCCCTCATCGCTGCTCCAGACTCACAGAGTCTTGGGCATCTCGTCCTCCATGGCTGCTGCGGTCGCGGCGGCACCTCAGGGTCCAGCTCCCTGCCCTTCGCTACCTCCTAAACCTCCGGGGCGGCTATGGCTGCGGAAGAGCGGGCCTCCTCGCTCGACTGGAGGATACTTCGCCTGCTCCTTCGGCTGCAATTACACAAAAATGCCCGGCCCACCGCGAACAATGAAGCCCCGATTCAAGATGGCGGCGAGCCGGGCGCACAGCAGCCGCCAGCCGAGTGACCCGCGCCGCGCATGCGCACAGCCAGCCAGCGCGCTCACCCTGCGAGGAGCCGCCGGGCCCGGCTTCTAGCCTTAGAGTCACTTGTTGCGCAGGCGCAATGCCAATAGCTCGGGGTTTGTGTAGTTCCAGAACGTCGTGTTTCGTTAGAGTGAATTAAATGGTGAAGTAAAAAAAGAAAAATCTTCGGGGAGGTTAAAACATCAAATGGCAGGTACGTTCACAGCAGGAACGATTTCTCTTTTTCAAGCTGTCTTGTTTTAAGAAAGAAAAGAGGCGCGTGCGCCGCCCGGGAATCGAACCCGGGTCGCAAGAATGGGAATCTTGCATGATACCACTACACCAGCGGCGCTGTTGATGCAACAGCCCTCCAGAAACTCATAGGAGACACTTAGCACATTCATTGGTTCCTAGATTCTTCATGTATCTGGAAATAAAAACGTATTGATACTTGTATCTTTTCCCTTGCCTTTTGAAACTATTCATCTTTTCTCATCCCAATGCTGTTAAGTGGGAGGGTTTCTTGGTACTTTTATAAAAACCTAGGTTTAAATTTTTTTTATTATTATTCAGAAGAGTAACAGTAAAAAAGCAATGTCTTCTTGACAGTTTTATTTTTAGCGAAAACCGTATTTTCACGTGTCAATGTCTAGATTTCTTTAGTATACTCGATGTAATCGAAAAGCTTATAAGAAACGATTACTATTGCAAATTGTTGAGAAGAATCTCAAAAGTCCATCCTTGCTTAGGGCTCAGAGTTAGGGCTCTGGAATGTGGTTCATGTACTCCTTATCCTTTCTTATTGCCCTTTACACATGTGAAGCATTTCCTAAAGATATGAAAGCCCGTGTATCCAATGTCGTTCATTTACACCAGTGGTTCTCAACCTTCCTAATGCTGCGACCCTAAAGGTCCTCATGTGGTGGTGACCCCCAACCCTAAAATTATTTTCCTTGCTACTTCATAACTGTAATTTTGCTTCTGCAATGAATCATACTGTAAATATTTTTGGAGAAAGGTTTTCCAAAGGAGTCGCTACCCACAGGTTGAGATCCATTGGTTTACACTAATACATTTGGGATTTTCATTTCTATAATTTTCGTTAGAGCCTGTCATATTTTCAGATAATATAGAGCTATAGTATAGACAAATACCTAATATTGCCCTAGTGCCCACATTTCAGATCGTAGAAGTAAGCAAAGAGGTTCAGGAATTCAAAGTCAGCCAGTGCTACTTAGGAACAACCCTTCCCATCCCCGTTCTCAAAATAATAATAATAATAGCAATAAATAAATAGTAATTTTAAGGAAAGAGTATAACATATGTTTAAAGTGCATAGTATTTTTGAACACCTTTGGGGGAAATCGATTTAAAGGGACTTTTAGTTTATCAACAGAGGTATTCAACTACAATAAACTGTGAGTCTCATCTTATTACCAGCCTAGTGATCTTTCTTTATTTTGTTCGTTTTGTTTTGTTTGTTTTTCCTAGAGAGTCTCACTATGTAGCCCTCGCCATCCTGGAACTCACTATGTAGCACAGGCTGATCTTGAACTCACAGAGATAACCTTCCTATACTTTCCTTTGCTGGGATTAAAAGTGTGTTCCACCCACCAGTTTCCTTTTTTTTTTTTTAAACAACTAATATCAAAATTGAAGTACAAATATCCTTATACATTGACATGTATTTTTTGAGACAGTACCTTGATATGTAGACCAGGCTTGCCTCACAGTCCAATTCTCCTGCCTCAGCCTCCCAAATTTTGAGATTACAGGTGTGAACTATCACACCTGACCAAAGCTAGTTCCTTTCCTTTTCTTTCTTTGTTTCTTTTTCTTCTTTTTTAAAACTTTATTTCTATAGGATAGATTCCTAAACATAAAATTACTGAATTAAATACTTGTATAAAAATCACAGTAGCTGGGCATTGGTGGCGCTCGCCTTTAGTCCCAGCACTCGGGAGGCAGAGGCAGAGGCAGAGGCAGACTGATCTCTGTGAGTTCGAGGCCAGCCTGATCTCCAGAGCGAGTGCCAGGATAGGCTCCAAAGCCACACAGAGAAACCCTGTCTCGAAAAACAAAAACAAAAAAATCTCAGTATGCAAAAATTTTGTCCTGTGTGGGGACTCACACTTGTAATTCCAGCATTCCAAGGACCGAGACAACAAAGACAAACATTGTAGCCATCATTCACAAACAGTGCACTGAGAGTGTTTTAAGGTCAGGCCGGCTCCAAGCTGCTCTCCTCTATTTCCTTCATTTTTTCTTATACTGAGATGCTATTAAATTTATTAGTTTTAGCTAATATAAGCATGGAAATGGTATATCTGTCTCTGACTCTCTCACATGCACTCTTTGAAAAAAGGGTCTTATTATGTGGCTTTGGCTAACTAGGAGCTTGTTACACAGATCCACTTTTCTCTGTCTTTTTTTTACGATTTTTTAAAAGGGTAAACACAGTCTAAAGTGTCTTAATTTTAACTGTTTCACCCCAGCAAAATTCAAAATTTTGATGAAAATGGTGAGTGTCAAATATTCCATAGTAGCGTGCTCCGTGTTAAGGGGCTCTAGGAAGGTTGCTACTCATTGCCAGAGGCCCTTGAAGATGAAGTTGCTCTAGCAACAAGCAACCACCAGGTGGCGTTCAATCTACACTATAGCGAACTATACCACAAAGGCCCCAGGTCTTTAGATGTGAGGAAGATACGGAGAGCCACCAGGCTTTGATAGTTCTAAACTTCCAGGGCTTTCTCAGCCTCATATTCCCATTTCTGTTCTGGTCTGGAGGCCACGGACCTTCTCCCACAGACTCAGCTTAATGACATATACGTCTTTCTGAGAAAGATCTTAAGAGAAAATGCACAAAGAAAATAGTTCAGTCACGTGCTGCAGAACCTTCTAAGAGTGAAGCTCCTGAGGACCCAGCCTTTCAAAATCTCAGGTGGACTTCTGTTTTTCAGAAAGATACATTTTCTACAAGGCTTGTTTCTTCAAGGCACCTATACGGTGTTGCTGGAGTGGCCACAGCCAGATTGGATATTTAGTTGCAAACATTTGGATAATTTGCAAAAGCTGAGAGATGAAACAACCTACGGCTTCCTATCAATTGATAGAGTTCTTTGAGTCTTTTACAAAATTAACAACACTCCCAATTATTGTTCTATTAGAAGAAAATACTTATTTGTGCATAGTTATTAATTTTTCCCGTTTTAAAATTCTACTTTTGGCAGCACATATTTTTAATCACAGCATTCCAGAGGCAGAGGCAGAATTTTGTGAGCAGTGGCAGAATTTTGGGTCTCTGTGTTCTCAAAGACAAGCATGAAAGTGCACAAACTAATAGAGACAGATTTTAATCAGTAAGATATTGCAATAGGGAAATTCCTACAACTGAAATTCAATTTGTATAGAGGTGACTGAATATTTTAGGGCAAGAATGAGGTAACAGGGAAGGAGCTGAAACAGGGGATCAGTAGAGCAAGGGTATTCAAAACTATAGAAAACAGGAAGTCAGTCCCTGTGCAACCTATCTTTTGTTAATGACCCTTTGTGGGGTTGGTTAACTGCCCTGAAGTGACCCTCTTAACCTCCTACAGGGGAGCCTGAGCTCAAATCAACAGTAAGTTCTTCTTAAAGAAATTACTTTTTTATTATTTTATTTTCTGTGTGTCTAGTCTCTGAGGAGGCCAGAAGACCATATTAGATCCTCTGGAACATAGAATTGCTATGTGGGTACTGGGAATCAAACCCAGTCCTCTGGAAAAGCAAAATGTAGTAGCCACTGAGCCATCTCTCCAGAGAATTCTTGGTGGTCCTAAATTTCTGAAAGAGACTGGTTTTTCAGATAACATAGGCTGGGAGTGCTGGTGTGCAAGTAACCCCAGCACTCTCTGAGCTGAGACAAGAGGATTAAAAGTTTGAGTAATGGAGCAATGGCTCAGTGATTAAGAGTCCTAGTTGCCCAGGGCATTGGTGGTGCACGCCTTTAATCCCAGCACTCGGGAGGCAGAGGCAGGCAGATCTCTGTGAGTTCGAGGCCAGCCTGGTCTCAGTCCTAGTTGCTCTTACAGAGGACCTAGTTTCAATTTCCAGCATCCACATGGCAGCTAACAACTATTTGAACTATTTGTGACTTCAGTCCCAAAGGATCCTAGAGGATCTGACACCCTCAAACTGACATACATGCAGGGAAAGCACTAATGTACATGAAACTAAAAAACAAAAGTTGGAGACCCTGTCCCCCAAACAAACAAAAATTATACTTTAGCAGACACTTTCTAATTCCAGAACTTAGGAGGCAGAGGCAGTCAGATCTCTGATTTCAAGGCCAGCCTGCTCTACAGAGCTAGTTCCAGGACATCCAGAACTGTTACACAGAGAAACTCTGTCTCGAAAAACAAAAAAGAAAAAAAATTACACTTTATATGGTAACATTTTGTCTGTTATTTTGATTGTTACTGTGTTTTGTTCTGCTGTTATTTTTGAAACAGGCTGGCCTGAACTATTGGTCTTCCTGCTCCCATCCCCAAGTATGAATGATTACAGATGTGTGCTGCATCGCCTGGTGCCTCTCTCTCTCTCTCTCTCTCTCTCTCTCTCTCTCTCTCTCTCTCTCTCTCTCTCTCTCTCTCTCTCTCTCTCTCTCCAGAATGAAAATGCTGTGGCTCGCCTCCCACTGATCTTCCTGCATATTCCTTCACACGGCTTCAGTATTAGAAGTCAGTTTCCAAATACGACACTAGGCTCAAGGTCACTAACAGAACCAATTCTAATCAAACAACAAATATTTACCACTGGTCTGTTGCTTCTAATGCACCAAACTCCTGTGTGTGGTACAACATATTTTGAGAAACAAAAGTAAAAGCTACAGCTTAGCTCTGTTTCCTTTGCTGTGTGTGGATGTACTGGATCTGCATTCTGGGCTCCCAAGGGCAGTTCTTTCATTTTGGTCCCCAACCTCCACCCTTGCATTCTGGAACTGACCCGTCGACCTCTCAAACATGTCAAGCGCTCTCTTTGCTCTCTCCACTGCTACTTACATGGCCCTACACCCTCATTTCTTATCTGCTTCTGCCCAAATACCACAGGCTCAGTGAGACCTGTCCTGATGCAGGCCACAGTGTGTACGCGGCAGTCAGGGGACAACTTTAAGGTGGTTCTCTCTAACCTTCATGTGGGTTCAAGGGATAGAACTTTGGTCACCAGGCTTGGACCATGAACACCTTTACTGGCTGAGTCATCTTGCTAGCCCCATGTTTTACCTTTCTTCGTATCCGATTCAGTTTCCTTTCATTAGTACTGTTCTTTATGCTCTTATACTGCTTCTTTTGTGTTTGTTTTTGGGGGACAAGAGAAAAGGGGTCAAGTCAGAGCCAATAGCTTTTCTCCCAGAAGTTAACGCTGAGCATCTTCCTCTAATGCATCCTTGACTTATTTATTTATTCTTGGGTTTTTGAGACAGGGTTTCTCTATGTAGCCCTAGCTGTTCTGTAACTCACTCTGTAGACCAATGGAGCTGATATGTGAGATGGACTAAAGTCTCATTCAATAGTCACTTTTTTTTTTTTTTTCTGAGACAGGGTTTCTCTGTGTAGACTTGGCTGTCCTGGAAATCACTCTGTAGACCAGGCTGACCTTGAACTCACAGAGACCCACCTGCCTCTGCCTCCCAATTACTGGGATTAAAGGGGTGCACCACCACTGCCCGGTCTTGCAATCGTTGATTTTCTTCAGAGCATCAGACAATTTATACCGAGGGCTATGAAAAATCACATGAGTAAAGTTCTCATGAGTTCAAGTTGTATACGGTCACAAGGAGAGGTCACATGTGGCAAAAACATGTTTCTCCATAACATCTAAAGCATAGTTTAAATATGTAATTGAATAACAACTGCTAAGCAATGAATAATTTGAAGTAAACCCACTCCTATCTGATACATCTAGGAAGAGGAGGAAACCACATTCCAAGAATGATTCTTAGTTTTGAAGAGGATGAAGATTTTTTTTTTTTTTGAGTATTCTCACAAGTGCTCAGAATTCTCCTCACAAGACTCCAGTCCTGATTCCCACAGACCAGGTCAGCTTCAAACTCAGAGATCTGCCTGTGCCTCTTGAGTATAGGGACTAAGAGTGTGTGTCACCACTGATACAACTGACCAGATTTCTCCTTATTTTTTGAAAGAGGCCATCTCACTGAATTTGGAGCTTGCCAATTAGGTTAGGTCGCCTGGCCAGCAAGCCCTAGGGACCATCCTGTCTTCCAGCATTCTGATTACAGGCACATGCTTCCAAATCCAGATTTTCACATGGGCTCTGGGGTCTGAACTCAGGTTCTCATGTGTGCAAGCCCAGCACTTTACAGACTGAACCGTCCATCCTCTTAGCACCCAAAGGTTCTTTTCACTGTATGGGTGTGTTTATAGTTTTATATCAGTTTAGGCGAAAGGAAAAAAAAAGAATATTTTTCCTTTGCTTTTATGAGTTCTTGTTTAAGACAGACCCCAAAACAAAACCACATTAGCAAGAGAAAAATATCCCTTTCATCTCAGCACTCAGGAGGCAGAGGTAGGCAGATCTTTTTGAGTTCAAGCCCAGCCAAAGCTACACATGGTGAGACTATGTCTTAATAAATAAGAGAAAACCAAACAGAAGTTTGGAAGATGCCCAAGGGAAACGAGTGACTTTCCAGAAGCCAGCTTGGAATAGAAAGTGTCTTCAAAGAATAGTCATTTTTTTTAGAGAAATGACAAAGCAAAAGACAAGGAAGAAGAGTTCAAGTTTCTATGGCTGGACAACTAAGAGAAGGCAAATAAATAGCAAGAGAAAGACCGTGGGGTCAAGTTTGTTATGTGAGCTTCTTTCTGGCCCATGAAAGCCTGCCAAATCCCAGCACAAAAGAGGAGGAGAGGCAGGAGGGTGAGGAGTTCAAGGCAAGCCTTGTCTGCATAGTAGTTTGAGATCACTAGGGCTATTTGAGATTCTGTCAAGAAAAACAAAACAAAGTGTGTGTGTGTGGGAAACACTACAAGAATGTGTGTTGTTAGAATTGGGAAGCACCTTATTTTAGAAAGTAGCACTCTTCTTCCCCATGTCTCGGGGAGAAGCCTAGGTCTCTAGGCTGACAAGGGCAGAGGAAAGTAGAAGCAGAGAACGAGGAGCAGATAGATGGGTTTCAAGTTAACTTTCCTTGGGAAGGCTGAAGCAGAGGGTGCTAGCTGAGCCGTTGGCTGTTGTACCACTATCTCATTTTTTCTATGAAGGTCAACCAAAAAACTAATTTCGCGTTGGTAGCATGCAACTTCACAGTACTCCATCTCCCTTCTTCTCATCAGGCAGCTAAGGAGTCCCTGGAACAAAGCGCTCGCTTCGGAAAAGTGAGCGCAGGTTTGCCTGTTTTTTGACTGAGATTGGCTCTGTGCAAGCACGCGATTTGGGGGACCGCAGAGGGCATTAGCGAAGAAGTGGGGACTCTCTCTACAGGAGAGGCGAGAAGGAAGGAGTAAAGCTGAGGTGGGCTTCAAACTGCGCCTTGGATGTGTGCTTCCAGGGACAGAGTAGACTTTGGGGACACGGTGGCCTTGGGTCAGAAACACAAGGCAGGGTGAGACTCCGGAGCAAAGGACTCCGGTGGGACGGGTAGGCGGGGTAATGCGCACTGGGGCGGGGCATGGGCGGGGCGAGCGCGCGCAGACTCATAGAGCTCCGGGTCTGCTGGCCGACCCACTGTCAGTCTGCAGCTGCTGGAGGCCATGGGGCGCGACTTCGTGGGGATGGTGGGCTTGCTGGTCGGGCTGGGGCTGCTGCTGTGTGAACTGGGCAGCCTGGCGAGCGCCGAGCCCCGGGCCCCGCCGGACAGGATCGGTAGGTGGCGGGGGATGCGGAGGCGAGGCAATGCTGAGGTCCGTCTTCCCGCGCGCGGCAGGGTGGAGATCGGGGTCCGGAGGAGCCGGCCGTGCGCTCCGGAGCGTGGAACGGTGCCACTGGAGGCGTGGGCAGGTTCGGGACCTGGTATCCCTGCAGCCTCAGCTTGGGAGGCCCACAGCTCTAGGAGCTAGACGCCCTCGGGAGCCCGCCTCTGTCGCTGGAGCCGAGTCGATATCTATCTGGCAGACGGAGGCGCGCAGACAGCGCACAGGGACCAGTCTGTCCCCCGCCCCAGCCCTCCCCTGAAAAAAGCTGGACCGCCTCTCCGCACCTGCGCTCTGCCTGCGAGGCCGCCGCCGCTGCAGCTAACCAGAGGGCCGGTTATCTTCTTGGCTTTGTTTGCCTCGGGTTTTCACTTCCGGGCGCTCTGTCCCCTTCTGAAGCTGTGTCTTTCGGGATCGTTCATGGTGTTGGGGCCTCAGAAAGACAAAGAACAAAGCTGGGCGAAGATGGCGGCCACTTTATTTAAAATGCGTGCAGGAGTGGCCCATTCCTGACTCCCCGGGAAGTGGGTACAGGACGGTCCGTGGATCCGGTGGTCTTTCCACAAAGATCTGTGAAGATGTCTGGGCATCTTTTGACTTAGTGTTAGTTTATTTCATTTGCAGCGCGTGTCCAAATTCAGAGAGAACCCTGCCCCCAGGCTCCCCCAAGTTGTTGGTTATAATCTTGAGTAATGTGTATTATTGCTTAATAGCCTTTAAAAATCAGAAGCCACACTGCTAAGAGGGGAAACAAACGGTTCCTCTTTTTCCCTCCTTACAGCAATCGTTGGCGCTGGAATTGGTGGTACTTCCTCAGCCTATTACCTTCGGAAGAAATTTGGGAAGGATGTGAAGATTGACGTATTTGAAAGAGAAGAGGTCGGGGGCCGTCTGGCCACTTTGAAGGTGCAAGGTCATGACTACGAGTCAGGGGGTTCTGTCATCCACCCTCTAAATTTGCACATGAAGCGTTTTGTCAAAGAGCTGGGTATGTGATTTTGGTCTTAGGGCTAAGCAGATTTGTGTGACTGGCTCTAGGTGTTTTCATCACACAGAGAACTGAGTTGTTTCTGCTTTGTTTGTCTTCTACAGAGAAGTTGGTGAAACTGTTTCTCTTGTGGGGTTTAGCAGTTGGTACCAGTTTAGTTTTGAGCCACTCTCCTGTAATGAGACTCTAGTTATCTGTGTGTCATCAGTTCTCTGAAATTACAACCACAGGGTGGAGTGAGGATGGCTGTTGTTATTGATTCTTTAAAAAATTATTTAAAAATTATATTTTAGCTATTTATTTTTTGTGACAGTGGTGGTGGGGTTTAGGTCTGAGCTAGCTAGAGTGTGTGTGTATGGAGGGCAACTGATCAAGTCAGTTCTTTCACTCTACCATGTGGGTCCCAGGAATTGATCTCAGGTCATTAGGCTTGGCAGCAGATGCGTTTAGGGACTGAGCCTTGAGGGACTTGAGACAGCTCCACACCCCTCTCCACCCCGGTGAGTTCTTAAACCCCTAGGTTTGGGTTGAAGAATCAGGGTGTTTTGAGCTAGCAGAAACTTCAGCTCATTTTTCTGATGGGAAAAATGAGACCCACAGGCTTCAAACACCTGGCATGAAGTCATTCAAATAGGGTACAGAGACATGTGCTCACAGGGACGCATGACATACACTGCCAGCAGAGGAGCAGGGCATGTTGTGAGGAAGTCTGGCAGGCCTCTGCAAGCCCTTTTAGGGAATATTGTGTAACTTTGGCCTTTTTCCATTTACCTGGAATTCCTAGGATTGCAAAGTAAGATCATCGTAGGAATGGAGTACATACATCTTACTCCCCAGGTGTCTTTTTCACCCCTGGCCGATGCTTCGTTCTCCGTTACTAAAAATAGTGGGGTTAATTTGGTACGTGTACATGATCTTCTGACCTGTCTCCTAGTGTGACAGTTTGTGGATTGAGCAATCAGTGTCCACCCTGTTTTAAACATAGAACTCTAATGTGTCTCCTGAGACCTGGAGACAGCCCCTAAGTCACTCACTCAGAATGTCCCTGGCAGGTCCCCCAAATTCCCTTTTCATTGGGATGATGTAGAAGCCATTGGTGTACCTTTCCTCTGGGTTTTTGTGCTTTGTTTTAAGACTTTTAAAGATTATGTGTCTGTTTGTGTGTGTGTCTATGTGTATCTCTGTGGGGTATGTGTGTGTATAAATGTAGGTGCCCACACAGGCCAGAAGAAGGCATCAGATCCCCTGGAACTAGAGTTACAGGTACTGCCTGTGCCAGGAACTGAACCCAGGTCCTCTGTAAGAGCAGTAAGGGCTCTTAACTACTGAGTCATCTCCCAAGTCCCTTCCTCTGTTTTGGCAGGTCTTTCCAGTGTTCCAGCTTCAGGTGGCCTGATGGGGGTGTACGATGGGAAGTCTCTGGTGTTTGAGGAGAGCAGCTGGTTTATAATCAACATGATCAAGCTGGTGTGGCGCTATGGATTTCAATCTCTGAGAATGCACATGTGGGTAGAAGACTTGCTGGACAAGTTCATGAGGTGACTATCCTGCTTCTGCTGAATTTAAGACCTTCCGTTCTGATGAGCGCTAAAACGTCAGTTCCCTGAACTAGTTCACCACCTAGTTACCGCCTTGTTAGGCAAAATGGTTCACAGAAAACATGCAGATCATCACTCCTTTTGGGAGCTGATCACGTTGGCCGTTTTGTTTCTAAATTGTGCTTTGCAAGGGCTGAGATATGGCTCAATGGTTGAACGCTTGCCTGGTATGCCTGACCATCCCATTTAAGGAGATGACTTTTGTACAGCATCTAAGTGTGTCTGGCAACACTAAAGAAACGTTTGCAAAGCACAATTCAGAAGCTGGGGTTGAGAAAAAAACAAAACAAAACAAAAAAACATCGATTCTCATGGCAGCTGGCCCGGGAGCCACTGCTATTGGCTGTTTTTTTGCAGATGTGGAGGATGGAGGATGTCCAGGTTTTAAGTGTGGAAGGCCACTCACCCACTCACCTAGCAAGTGGTAAAGCTGGGGTTCCCACTCAGGCCAACTCAGTCTGGAGAGTTCCTCTTAATGCTGCATTGTGCTGGAGCATAGGTGAATGAGATTCTGAGCATAGGAACTTAACAGTAAATGTAAAACTGAAATGAGATTTGGTTTTTGATGGGTTGGTTGGTTGTTTGTTTTTTGGTCTTTTGAGATAGGCTTTCTCTGTAGCTTTGGAGCCTGTCCTGGAATTCACTCTGTAGACCATACTTGCCTCGAACTCACAGAGATCTACCTGTCTCTGCCCAAGTGCTGAGATCAAAGGTATGTGCCACCACCGCCCAGCTGGCTTTGGTGGGGTTTATTTTTGTTGGTTTTTTTGTTTGTTTGTTTTTTGAGACAGGGTTTCTCTGTGGCTTTGGAGGCTGTCCTGGAACTAACTCTTGTAGACCAGGCTGGTCTCAAACTCATAGAAATACACCTGCCTCTGCCTCCCGAGTTTGGGGATTAAAGGCGTGAACTACCACCTCCTGGCTCCCAGCTGGTTTTGTTTTTTTAAAATTTTATTATCATTGTGTGTTGTATGTGATGGGAATGTGGATGCACAGAGGACAGCTTTTGTGAGTCAGGTCTCTTTCCAATATGGGCTTTGGGCATTAAACTCAGGTCATCCGGCTTGTGAGGCAAAATGCTTTTATCTGTTGGGCCATCTTGTCATCCCTCTTTCTTTCTTTCTTTCTTTCTTTCTTTCTTTCTTTCTTTCTTTTCTTTTTTACTGTCAGATTATGTATTCTAGACTTTAAGTGAGATCTAAAGATGTCTTGGGATGAAAGGCAGAGGGGAGGAACAGAGGTCTGTGAAAGATGAGATTGAGCAGTACCTTACCTGACTGGTAGGAGGAACTAACTCACCAAGCAGAGACATGGAAGTCAATTCATTATTAAACAAAAAACAAAAACAAAACTGTATGTGTGTTTAGTCTGCATGTATGTCTGTGATCCTGTGCATGTCTGTGATCCTGTGCATCAGAACTCTTAGAAAAAGAGTTGCGGTGATTATGAGCTGCCTTGTGGGTGCTGGGAACAGAACTCTGGTCCTCTGCAAGAGCAGCAGTATCCATCGTGTTTTGGTTTTATTTTTTGTTTGTTTGTTTGGTTTGGTTTGGTTTTTCAAGATAGGGTTTCTCTGTGCAACAGCTCTGGCTGTCCTGGAACTTACTTTGTAGATCAGGTTGGCCTTGAACTCACAGAGATCTACCTGCCTCTGCCTCCTGGGTGCTGTGATTAAAAGTGTATACCACCAGCACAAGGTGAATTTTTTTTTTTTTTTAAGATAGAATTTCACAAACTGGTGTTGGTTCATGCCTTTAATCCCACCACTTGGGAGGCAGAGGCAGGCTGATCTCTGAGTTTGAAGTCAGCATGGTCTACAGAGCTAGTTTCAAAACAGCCAGGCCTACAAAGAAACCCTGTCTTGAAAAACAAACAAAAAGGATAGAATTTTACTGTGTATCCAGGGCTGGTCTGCGATTGCCTCCCAAGTCTAGTATCTCTTTCATCCTTCTGAGGCTGTTTATAGTCCCCTGTTCTGCATGGGATTTAGTGGTCATTTCTCTTTCTTTCAAGGATTTATCGTTATCAGTCCCATGACTATGCCTTCAGCAGTGTAGAAAAGTTAATGTTCGCTATTGGAGGGGATGACTACGTCCGACTGCTTAACCAAACTCTCCGTGAAAACCTGCAGAAAGCAGGTTTCTCTGAGACATTCCTCAACGAGATGATCGCTCCTATCATGAGGGTCAATTTTGGTCAAAGCACTGACCTCAACGCCTTTGTGGGTAAGAGACTATTGGAGGAAATCAGGATGGCCTTAGCTAAGGAAGTTAGCCACTGACGGAGGGAGCTCTGGCATCAGGCTGGGGATGGGGGATGGAGGAAGCTGCCTTTCTTAGTGTCTCAAGCTTTTTTTTTTTTTTTTTTTTTTTGGTTTTTTGAGACAGGGTTTCTTCTCTGTGTAGCTTTGGAGCCTATCCTGGCACTCGCTCTAGAGATCAGGCTGGCCTCGAACTCACAGAGATCCGCCTGCCTCTGCCTCCCAAGTGTGTCTCAAGCATTTTTACCAACATAGTTTATTTTTATCTGTGAGTTGTTAGGGGTAGAGGGTCCTGTGCTTCTGTTAGTTCCAGTGTCTGTTGCCTGAAGGTCACCTGGCAGTGTCTGGAGGCATTGGAGCAGAACATCTAAGTGGATGGGAGAGGGCAACATACCAACCAAGACAGAACTAAAACGTGTTTTTGCTCCCTCCTGACAGGGGCAGTGTCAATGACAGCTGCTGATTCCAACCTTTGGGCAGTGGAAGGTGGTAATAAAGTTGTTTGCTCAGGGCTCCTTCAGGCCTCCAGCAGCAACCTTATAACTGGCTCCGTAGTGTCCATAGAGGAGAAGACAAGGACCAAGCAGACAGGTGAGGCTGAACTTTGATTGTTTGTTCCTGGTTATTCTTGCAAAAATGACAGCTCAGGAAGAAAATGTCACACACACACACACACATACACACACACACTCACACACTTTTTTAAGGATAGCCAGGTGTTGGTGGCATACGCCTTTAATCACAGCACTTGGGAGGCAGAGGCAGGTGGATCTCTGTGAGTTCCAGGCCAGCCTGGTCTACAGATCGAGTTCCAGGATAGCCTCCAAAGCAAAACAGAGAAACCCTGTCTTGAAAAACCTAAATAAATAAATAAATAAATAAATATAAATAGAGTTTTTGTATCTAAAACTCTAGCTCTCCTGGAACTCACTATGTGTACTATGTTGGCCTCAGACTCACAGAGACCCACCTGCCTCTGCCTTCTAAATTCTGGGATTAAAGCTGTATGCCACTAAGCCTGAAGGTCACCTGGCGGTGTCTGAAGGCATTGGAGCAGAACATCTAAGTGGATGGGAGAGGGCCACTTACCAACCAAGACAGAATTCTTCACTAAATTGGAGGATATAGGCAGAAATAATGTTACCGTTTGCTGCTAGTTCTAGTTCAGTGAGAGACCCTGTTTCAAGAAAATAAGGCAAAGAGCTGTATAACATGATACCCCATGTCCTTCTAGCCTTTGTGTGCATGTCCAGATGCAGACACATCTATGCATAGGTGTGTGTACATAACCTGTATTCATAGCACACATACACACTTTCTAGGCTGGGTGTGCATCTTGGTTGGTAGAGTCCTTGCCTCGTATGCATGAAGCCATGGGTTTGATCTCCAGCACTACAAAAACTAGGTGATGGCACATACCTTATTTTTATTTTATGTTTATTGGTGTTTTACCTACATGCATGTCTGTGTAAGGTTGCCAGATCCCCTGGAACTGGAGTTACAGACAGGCGTGAGCCACCATGTGCGTGCTGGGAAAGGAACCCCGGTCCTCTGGAATAGCAGCCTGTGCTCTTAACTGCTGAGCCATCTCTCCAGCCTCTGGCACATAAGCTTATAATTCCAATCTTCCAGAAAGAAGTGGAAGCAGGAGGATCAGAAGTTCAAGGTTATCTTTGGCAGCATAGTGAGTTTGAAAGTAGCCTAAGCTTCACGAGACACTGTCTCAAAAATAAAAGCAGGGCTGGGAAGATGAGAGCCTTTTCAGTACAGTGCTTGCCACATAAGCTTGGGAACTCCAGTTTGATCCCAGGACCCACATATAGAGCTGAGCTTTTTGGCAAGTGCTTGCAATTGTGCTGGAGACAGTAGAGATGGGGAAATCCTTGGGGCTCACTGGTAGCCAACATATGGTAGTTGGTGAGCTACAGTGAGAGAAAAGTAAGGTGGGAGGCTAGAGAGATGACTCAGTGGTTAGGAGCATTTGCTGCTTTTGCAAAGAACCTAAGTTCAATTCCCAACACACGCTTGGCAGCTCATAGTTGCCTGTGACTCCAGTTCCAGGGGATCTAACGCCCTCTTCTGGCCTCCACAGGCACCAGGCATGCACTTAGTACACAAACATACATGTGGGCAAACATTTCAATACATAAAATAATAAAAAATAAATCCTAAAAAAAAAAAAAAGACAAAAAACCAACATGGAAGCTCCTGGGGATGGGGTGGGGTGACACTTGAGATTCACCACTGGCCTCCACACACATACATGAACACAAACAAGGCAAAAAAAAAAATGTTACAGAATAACTTTGAGAAGGCCTGAAATTGAGTGTGTTAGAAGCACTAAGAAATCCATGCTTCCCTGTGCTCTCTAGGAAATCCCACGAAGATGTATGAAGTGGTATATAAAACAGGATCTGAGACCCATTCTGAGTTCTATGACATTGTCCTTGTGGCTGCTCCATTGAACCGCAAGATGTCTGGCATAACTTTCCTCAATTTTGACCCTCCCATTGAGGAATTCAATGACCCATATCAACACCTGGTGACAACTTTCATTAAAGGAGAACTCAATTCCACTCTCTTCAGCTCCAGACCCAAGGACCAGTTTGGCCTCTCCACAATTCTTATCACTGATGACTCAGATATGTTTATTAACAGCCTGTCCATTGTGGCCTCTGTAAAAGAGAAGGAGGGTCCTGCACGGGCGGTGGATGGCATGCAAGTGTGGAAGACCTTCTCTAGGGACATTCTCACCAAAGAGCAGATTTCAAAACTCTTCCTGTCCTATGACTATGCTGCTCGGAAGCCATGGCTGTCCTATCCTTACTATGAGCCCCCTCAGAAGTGTCCCTCCATCATCCTCCATGACCGACTCTATTACCTCAACGGCATTGAGTTTGCTGCCAGCTGCATGGAGATGAGTGCCATTGCTGGCTACAATGCAGCTCTCCTTGCCTACCATCGCTGGAATGGCAATGAGGACATGATTGACCAGGACGACTTGTATGAAAAACTTAAAACGGAGCTGTAACTGAGCACTGCCCCTCCCCAGAGCACCCTTCTCTTGAAGGACTAAATCAGCAGAGATGATTTTGAATCTTTACCAGCACCCTTCATGTGGGTCATGAGAAAACACAGTGTTCCTGTTCACTGGAGAACTTGATCTTCGGCGAGAATGTCTTCACTCTTCCATTTTGCAGGGAGGGATAGGAGGATTGAACCTAAGGCCCTGTGCATGCTAGGCAAACACTCTACTACTGAGCTGAGATACATCCAACCTTCTTTGTGGATTTTCTTTTGAGACTGGGTCTCAGTAAGTTGTCCAAGAGGAGTCCTCCTGCCTCAGCCTCTCGAGTACCCCCAGGCTCTTACCATTACGCCTGGTTTTTAACTGTGTGTGGGACACTGACAGAGTTTCCCAGGGCTTTGGTTGTCTTTTTTTGTCTGTTTGTTTGTTTGTTTTTAATCTTTTTTTCTGTTTGTTTGTTTTGTTTTTTTGAGACAGGGTTTCTCTGTGTAACAGCCCTGGCTGTGGCTGTCCTGGAACTAGCTGTGTAGACCCAGCTGGTCTCGAACTCATAGATCTGCCTGCCTCTGCCTCCCAAGTGCAAGGATTAAAGGAGTGTGCCACCATCGGCCAGAGTTTAAAGAGTCACCTGGAATTTGATAAACCCCTGGATCTGAATTCAGTGGGCCATATGTGGGTGACCTGAATTTGCTTTAAATCGTAGAGCAATCTTTTTTTTTTTCTTCTCTCTCTATTTTTTCTCCTTTGGGGGAGGGTGTTTAAACTGTCTTACTCTGCACCTCAGGCTGGAAGTCATTATGTAGTCTAGGCTGGTCTTTAAATCACAGCAATCCTCCTGTCTCAGCCTCCCATGTGCTGGGATACAAGCATGAGGTCCAAGTCCTGGCAGTTTATACTTTTTTATATAAATGTGCTCAAGCTTGAAGTCATGACTTTAAGAATGTGATTTTTTGATTGCCCTTGTCTTGGTTTTTATCATGGATAGATTCAGAGATAGGAAGAGAGATATCCTGTGAAGTGGAAACAGGATATAGGCTATTAAATCAAGAAATGGACACTATAATACAAGGTCTCATGTAAGGAGGTTTGTGTTTTTTTTACTTATGCTAGGAATTGAACCCAAGACCATGAGGATCCCAGGCAAGGACAAGTGCTCTTCTACTGAGCTACATTCCCAGCCCCAAGAGCTTCAGGGCCCCACATCCAGAGAATGGGATTTCCTGCGCTGAGGATGGGGTCTTGGCCCTGTAGCTTTGTCAAGTTCAAGTTCCTAGCCTATAGCCAAAGGTGAGCAAGTCCTGGATGTGGGGGCTAAACCTTAGATAGAGAGCTTTGAGTGCCTTAAAAGTGCTAAGGAACACAAACCATGACCTCAGCAGACCTGTACCAGAGGTGACTGCTCAGTAGACCCTCAGCAGTCTCCATGGAAACTAGCACTGCTGCAGAGGCAGCTTGGGTAAGCCCAGAGCGGCTAGCCTTAGAAAGGGGTCTTCATGGTGACTTGAGTTCAGAGGGAATCTCTCAGATGCTGGGCATTTGGGGTGAGAGGCCTGAAATCTTAAAGACAGTGACGGGCTCTCAGCTGTGGTTGCCTGTGGAGTCCAGGCTTCCTGTGTAGTCAAGCTCAAGAAATCTAGCTTTTTGTCCACTGCTCAAAGTCACCAGTGACTAGTATTAAGCGATAAAAGTAATTTTGCCTGCCTTGGTGGTACATGCCTATAATCTCAGTACTTTTATGGCAAAAGTACGAGGATCAAAAGTTCAAAGCCAGCCTGGGCTGTAACAACACCCTGTTTCAAGGAACAAAAACCAACTCTTCACCAGATTATAGCGCTGCATCAGCAAAGTGTTCTAAGAAAATACTGATTTTTAAAAATTATTTTTCTCTTGTACAGCTGTGGGTATTAATACTGTCTGGAGAAAGCAGCCATGATATATTTGGTGTAGTGACAGGAATTAAACTCATAGTTTATCAAAAGGTTGGTATTTTTTTCTGATGTGTTCAGAACATTTATATTTTTTCCTGTTGTGGTTTTAACAAACATGGTTTGTCAAGAATATGAGATCACTGTTGTGAATTTGGGACAGTGCCTCCTCATCTGAGGGATGTTTCATGACCCCCAGTGGGCAGTCAGAGCTGGGAAGCAGTGAGCCCCATATGTTCTATTTTCCACATGTACAATATACCTGTGATAAAGTTTTAATTTATAAATTTGGCATAGTAAGAGATTAACAACATTAATTGTAAAATAGAAAAATTTTAACAATTTGCCATAATGGAAATCAATTAAAACTTACAACTTATTTCTGGTATTTTCTTTCTTTTTTCTAGAGAGGGTCTAGATAGTGTAGCCTTGACTGACTTCAGAGTCATAGAGACAGCTTTCTTCTCTCCCTCTTCCCCTCCACCATGTGCTGGGTTTAAAGGTGTATGCCACCACACCACTATCTGGTATTTTCTTTCCTTCTTTCTTTCTTCTTCCTTTTTTTTTTTTTTTTTTTTTTTTTTGGTTTTTCCAGACAGGGTTTCTTTGTGTTGCTCTGGTTGTCCTGGAACTAGTTCTGTAGACCAGGCTGGCCTTGAACACACAGATATCCTCCTGCCCCTACCCTGCATCTGCCACCATTGCCCAGCTTATTTCTGGTATTTTCCATTGAGTATTTTTAGACCATTAACTGCAGACAAATCAGCAAAAGCTGCACCACCTATGGGAGGGCTGCTGCAAACACAAGGAAATATGAGATAATTAAGTTTGTGGACTTTGATGTGTAATGGGATATATTTGGGCTTGTAATTTAAATTATTTCTAGTGGGTTGGAGAGTTGGCTCTGTGGTTTAGAGCATTGGCTATTCTTCCAGAGGACCTCAGTTCATTTCCTAGCACCTACATGGCAGCTCACAAGTGTCTATAAATGTGGTTTCAGGGTTCTAGGCACACTCTTTCTTGGTGCACAGACATACATGCAGACAAAATGCATATGCACATAAGAAAATTTTAAAAATCTTTAGCCTGGTGTGGTGGCACATGCCTTTAATCCCAGCACTTGGGAGGCAGAAGCAAGTGGATCTGTGAGCTCTGTGCTAGTTTGGTCTACAGAGTGAGTTCCGGGCCAGCCAGGGCAACACACTGAGAACTTGTCTAAAATAATAATAGTAGTAATAATAATAAATAAAACTGTTTTTTGGTTTTTGTTTTTTTTTTTTTCTTTTGAGACGGTTTCTCTGTGTAGCTTTGGAGCCTATCCTGGAATTCCCTCTGGAGACCAGGCTGGCCTCCAACTCACAGAGATCCACCTGCCTCTGCCTCCCAAATGCTGGGATTAAAGGTGTGCGCCACTGACGCCTGGCAAATCAAACTGTTTAAATGAGCCCCTGTTGAAAAGAAAAAGTTTATTAAATCAAGTTTAATGTGAAAATGTATATGGTCCCATCTTTAGGTACTAGAAAGATAGGTCATTTGGAGAAGGGATAATACATTTCTCTGCAGAGCAGCCATTATATAAACTTAGCTTAAGGCTTCTGAGATGAGTATACAGTGCCCCAAGGGAGTTCAAAGCCAAGGCACAATCAGCACACAAACTGTGCTATCCCTAGAGATGATAACTATCTTACATTTTCACACAGTGGATGCTTTGGGGGGAACGGAGGATACATTTCCGAGCATACTCAATTTAAGATGTAACCTACTGAGCTGGGTGTGGAGGCACACACCTTTAATCCCAGTACAGGGAGGCAGAGGCAGGTGGATCTCTGTGAGTTTGAGGTCAGCCTGGTCTATGTAGTGAGTTCCATTCCAGGATAGTCAGAGCAATATAGAGAGATCCTGGAGAGAGAGAGAGAGAGAGAGAGAGAGAGAGAGAGAGAGAGAGAGAGAAAAGATGTACCTACTGAGTATGTTCACTAAGGATGATAGTTCAACAAGGAAAGATGGTGAAGATTGACAACCTGCTCCCTTCCAATAAGTACAGCTTGTATTGTAAATATGAGCCAGAAAATTCCCCAGGAGGCCTCAACAGATCTGGGCTGTTACAAGCCAGCTTCTTGCCCTCAGGCTCCCCCTTCCTCCCCACCACCCAGAGTTACAGCAACTTGGCAATTGGAGCTGCGGAAGGCACCAGAGCTGGTGAGCTTGTGTGTTGGGTCCAGCTTGTTCACTTACAATATTCTACTTGGAGCTAAAGGACAAGTCAAGTATAGCAGTAAAAGCACTGACTAGACCAGATGCAGGGAGGCATTATTAAGGTATGCTTCCAGAAGAGGCAGAGATACAGAGGGTAGATTACTGTTACATCCTCTGAAGGAAGGGGAGTTCTTTCCTAACAGTTTGATGGACTTTACATTGTCTTCTTTTTTAGACATTTATTATTTGATGTGTATATGTGTTTGTGTGCATGTATGTATGAGCACTGCATATGTGCCTAATGTCTGCAAAGGCCAGAAAAGGGCATCAGATCCCCTGGAACTGGAGGTACAGATGGTTGTGAGATGTCATGTGGGTGCTGGGAGTCAAACTGAGTGGCCTGAAAGAGCAGCCAGTGCTCCTTATCACTAAGCCATCTCTCCAGCCCATTGTTTTTTTTTTTTTTTTTTTTTTTTTTTTTTGTTGTTGCTTTTTGTTTTTTTTTTTTTTCAGTAGTACACCTTACAGATCTTTTTTGAGATGGTCCATGAATGGGATCTGGCCATGGGTCATTAGGAGTTAGGGTCTGAGTGTTTAAGATATCACAAGTCGGGGTTGGAGAGATGGCTCAGAAGTTAAGAGCACTGACTGCTCTTCCAGGGGTCTTGAGTTCAATTCCCAGCAACCACGTGGTGGTGGCTCACAACCATCCGTTATGAGATCTGGTGCCCTCTTCTGGTGTGCAGATATACATGAAGGCAGAATGTTGTATACATAATAAATAAATAAAATCTTTTTAAAAAAATACCAAATCACTTGGGTCAGGCTCCAAGTAGTGGTCTGATTGTTATAGTGTGGGGATTTTTGCTCTGCTGTCATCCTGCTCCTTCCTATGCTAGTCCCTGACATTAGTAAAGTCAAATCATTGCCAAGGGATGAAGCTAATCTGGAGTTTCTGGACAGATGCCTAGTCAGCCTTAGTGATCTGTCATGGCTGTGAGACTATAAGGCATTGAAGGTGAAGGGAGCAGGCAAAAGCGCCTTGGCCTGAGTACTGCCATTTTGATTTCAGACTCCATTTTACCTGCAGGATGAAATAAAGTTCAGGTTCCCAAGCCCTAGGGGAGCTGAGAACTTCCCAATGACTCACCAACCTCCTCCGTAAACCATAGAAATAGTCATTATACATCTTTAGTTCTTTAGAAACATTACAACTTCTTAATACAAGAAAGAACAAATAATCTGATTGGTTGGACTGAAAGGCTTGCATTGTATATTGACTGACAATTCAAGGGAACCCCTAATCTATAATCTTGATTGGTGAAAATTGTAACTGTAACTTGGCAACAAATGTTTGTGATTTGTGTGCATAAAAACCCTGCTTCTGCTCCTGCCTGGTGCTGTCAGGAGAAACAAGGCTCCCGAGTCCTTGTCCTGCAGCCCTGATGGATCAGTGACCACTTAATTAATAAAATCTTTAGAACCATAAGTGTTGTCTCTCCTTTCTCGTGCCACATAATGGACTAGGTGTAACAAATGCTCCACAGGCATTTTGTTAGTAGAGAAAGTTGTTATCACAAGAGGTTTAAGGCTGGAATATGATGAAGGCTAAGAGGTCCTTGGTGCTAGGAAGCAGGCTTGATGCTGTTGGTGGCTGTTGATATCCCCGAGACCACACCATCTGGAGCCTAATGGCCTGTGATCTGGGAGATTACAGTAGTACCAGAAGAGTAAGCAAAGGCTGGAAAGAAGAAGAACACTGTTGAGCAGACCCCAGAGTGGTCATAACTAGGAAAGCCAGCCCCATGGCTGTTCCATAGGAACTATTTCTCAAAGGCTCTCTCTTAAATAAGATGTCTGTCATTTTAGGGTTCTAGCTGCATCTGTACTGTGCAAAACTCACTGGCAGAGACACAGCAGGACCAGCCAGGAACCCCTTGTAGCCCTGTAAGCATGTCCAGGACATGGTGGTTTTGGAGCACCCTGGGGCAGGAGGAGCAGCCTCGTCCTGAAGGCCTAAAGGGTCACTGAGATGTGGTCTAGTCCCGTAGCTAATTTGACTGACAAATTATGTTAAGCATAAGAAGAAACCCAAGTCCACTCATCTACTGTTTTAAAATTTCAGCAGGGCTGGAGAGATTGCTCCGTAGTTAAAAACACTGGCTGCTCTTCTAGAGGACTTAGGCTCAACTTCCAGCACACACTTGATGATTCACAACTCTCTGTACAGGTTTCAGGGGATCCAGTGTGGACCTAGGCATGCGTGTAGTACGCAGATGTACAGGCAGGCAAAATACCTATACACATAAAAACAAATTAAAAAGATCAAAACCAAAAGAAATCCAAAACAACACAAGGTAGAAATGGCCTCTCATTTGGCATCTGATTGATGTATTTTACTTTGAGCCCCAGTGCTGTGTCATGGTGAAGACCTTGCTTTAGTGGGACTCCTCTGGGCTTCCCCAAGCTGCCCCTGCTCCTAAGACTGCAGAAAGCCCAAGCTTCATGCACGTTCGGCAAGCTCTCTACCAGCCGAGCACACCTCCAGCCCTCCTCCTCCTTCACAGGTGCATCAAACACCTCTGTGTGCATGTGCTATGTTTCCTCTGTCCACTCATCCATCCATGGACGGCTCGGCTGATTCCAATACTTTGCTGTTGTGGATAGCACTATAGAAAACAAGGATGTGTGGGTATGTATCTCTGTGGTTTTTCTTTAGTGTGCTTTGGGTACATACCTGGAAGTCAGAGTTCGGTCCGTTTCCTCCTCCTCCTCCTCCTCCTCCTCCTCCTCCTCCTTCCTCCTCCTCTTCTTCTTCTTTTTTTTTTCGAGACAGGGTTTCTCTGTGTAGCTTTGGAGCCTATCCTGGCACTCGCTCTGGAGACCAGGCTGGCCTCCAACTCCCAGAGATCCGCCTGCCTCTGCCTCCCGAGTGCTGGGATTAAAGGCATGTGCCACCAACGCCTGGCAGTTCGGTCCATTTCTAAGTCACTGGTCTCAGGTGGTTTTTGTGTGTGTGTGTGTGTGTGTGTGTGTGTGTGTTGTTGTTGTTGTTGTTGTTATTTAAACAGGGTCTCACTATGCAGCCTTGACTGGCCTGGCACTTACTTTGTAGACCAGGCTTGTCTTAAATTCACAGTTGTATGCCTGCTTCTGACTCTGGAGTGCTGTGATTAAAGGCGTGTGACATCACATCTGGCAACCATGCTTTATTTTAAACTCCAGGGTCACTGGTCTGCTAGATAACTCCAGAATTTCCTCCCCAGGAACCAGAGGCCTGGTAGGAAAGTACTTTGCAAGCAAATGGAGACTGTGACTGAGCAGCCCCAGTCCTCTCAGTCCCCCAGTGGGCTTCCTTGGCACCAAAGGGAGACTCCCCCATCCCCCACCCTTGCAGAAGCAGCTTCCTTGGTACAAGTATTGGCATGTAGACTATTCTGTTTTGCTTCCCCCTTCATTTAACTGTAAGACAAATAGCACTTAAAGCCTCTCTTACTGAAAGTAAATTTCCTTTCCTGTTTCTCACCAACTCTTCTGCTGGCTTTTTCTCTGGTTTGGGCTGCTGACTAGAGTGCACTGGGATTTCTGGAAAGGCTTTTCCTCTGGAACTCCAGTGTTAACACTGAGAGAGCCAGCCCTGAGGTGAGTGAGTGCCATGCCCACAATGCTACAGCAGCCAAGTAGGGTATCCCACACTGGTGAAAGTAGGGAAGGCCTTCACGCAGCTGTTAAGTTAACATGTTTTATATGCCATTCCTTTTTATCCTTGTGCTGGGGCCAGCCCTGACAGCATTTTTTTTTTTTTTTTTTTTTTGCCACCATCTGGAGAAGCACAGAAATGACATTTCTTACGAGTTCACAGCCCTTTAGGTTGTAGCCATTGGCACATCCTTTCCCAATGTTGCTAGGGAACCCTGCCTGCTCTTTTTTTTTTTCTCTTTGTTGTCCTGGGGACTAAACCAGGATCCCTTATATACTATACAATCAGCTTATCTCTTCCTTTTTGTTTCAATACCTTTGGGCTTTTTTTTTTTTTAAGATTTTATTTATTTAATATGTATACAACATTCTGCTGTCATGTATATCTGCACACCAGAAGAGGGCACCAGATCTCATAACGGATGGTTGTGAGCCACCATGTAGTTGCTGGGAATTGAACTCAGGACCTCTGGAAGAGCAGTCGGTGCTCTTAACCTCTGAGCCATCTCTCCAGCCCACCTTTGGGCTTTTTGAGGCTCGGGACATTTTTTAAAAAAAATTTTTTTGGAGGTGGGGCTGGAGAGATGGCTTAGAGGTTAAGAGCACCGGCTGCTCTTCCAGAGGTCCTGAGTTCAATTCCTAGCAACCACATGGTGGCTCACAACCATCTATAATGAGACATGGTGCTATCTTCTGGCATGTAGGCAGAACAGTGCATACATATAAATAAATCTTTAAAAAATACATATACTTTTTGATTTTTCAAGATAGGTTTTCTCTGTGTAGCTCTGGAGGCTGTCCTGGAACTCACTCTGTAGATCAGGCTGGCCTCGAACTCACAGAGATCCACCTGTCTGTCTCCCGAGTGCTGAGATTAAAGGTGCTCGTCACCACCACCTGGCAAGAGTTTAAATTTTTATTTATGTGTATGTGTGTGTCTCTGTGTGTGTTGTGGGAATCTAAGTACTCCCATACTAACGAGAGTGGATGAAAGAGAAGTAGTCTCCAGTGGACCAAAGCCTGAACAGCTCCTTACAGGCCTTCATCCCAGGTCCAGTCTGCATTCTCGTTTTACATCTAAAACCACTAGGAGAATGAACAAGCAGGTGAGATTTTACAGAAGTATACTTGGCAGCCAGACTCTTGTTTTTAGAGACATAAATTATAGTTGACAGCGTAAGCTTTTGTGGCCAGGTTGTTAAGGGCAACAACACATTGTTTCAGCTATGTCTCCAGGTCATTCTGTTCCAGGTAGCAAGTAAAACATGCCTGAGAATGAGCAGTACTAACAGTGCTTTAAGAAACTTTAAGAAAGGCATTGGTGGCCTTTAATCCCAGCACTTGGGAGGTAGAGACAGGTGGATCTCTGTGAGTTCAAGGCCAGCCTGGTCTACAGAGGGAGTTCCAGGATAGCCTCCAAAGCTACACAGAGAAATCCTGTTTCAATAAATAAATAAAATGTAAAAAACCTTATCTGACTTCAATGTATATGCATGCATTTAAGGGGATGTCCATGAAGGCCAAAAGAAGTAGTTAGAGGCAGCTGTGAGTTGTCCAGTGTGGGTGTGTTGGTAAATGAATTAAGTTCATTATCTGGAAGAACAGCAACTCTTAACTGCTGAACAATCTCTCTAGCTCCTTAGGCCTTTTGATTTAAGTTAACTTAATTAATTCATTGAATACTTATTTTGAGATAGGATCTTTCTATGTAGCCCTGGATGTCCTAGAAGTTACTCTGTACACCAGGCTGGCCCTGATTAAAAGGCATACTCCACCATGCCTGGTTTTAGGCCATATTTTTTAAAAGAAGAAATATGAAAATTTCAGACTTTTTGGAACTAGGTCAAGAGACATAAGATACAGAGGTACCAGGGTGGTTTGGAGAACCCTGATGTAGCTTGTAACTAACGGTCCAGAATACTAAGTCCAAATCATCAGGAAGGCCCCTGTGGGAAATCCTAGCTAACTGGTCTACCAACAGCTAAGCACCTATGGTAGAGGAAGGTTACATGCTGTTACACAGCATGGCCTGTGTGGTAGATTAAGGAAAAAGATGACCTTCAAATGGGTCATTGAGATCCCAACTCAGTTTACAGCTCAAAAAATTTCCCCAAAGATCAGAAAAATAGGGCAAAATACCATATGTTCAACATTTTTCTCTTCCCATGTGACAACTAGGGTGTTGTTGAAGACAGGCTCTACAGAAAATGTCCTGGTGGCTTCGTTCCTTAGTTGTGTCTGTGCCACTGGCTGCCCGTTTCACTGTAGCCTGACAAGTAGAAGCTTTAGCTGGGCATACAGCAGCAGCCTTCAATCACAGCTGAGAAGAACCACTGTGCTGTTCTAGAAGGAGCTCACACCATGTGCATACCCCATCTCCACCGCTCTTAGCTCAAGCCTTTTCCCAGATCACAAACATGTCTCAAGCCTTTGCTTGGAATAATTGACGGCTAGAAGGCTGTCACCTGCAGTGCACATCTCTTGGGTCTGTGAGACACAAGGAAGTTCTGAGCTGGATGGCCATCTGATGAACATCATCTTCATTACCCTTCTCCGGAGGAACTGGCATACATGTTCTGAAAGCCTGTTTCTACCCTTCACAACGACTCCCCACTTAATGATCATATCACACATAAGCAGCCACATTGGTACTTCCTGGTCTTACACTGGGGAGATTTCTACTGTGCATGGGGTACTTGGGGAGTTTGCTCAGTTTGAACCTAGGGCCTTATGCAGGCCATGTTTGTGTTGTGAATTGCATCACAGTCCTGGTATAATATGATTAGAACATAGGAACAAAATGGTGGGAGGAGGGGAAAGGCTAACAGAAGACCTCTTGTAGGACATGAAACCACAGAGGCCTGTTAGAAGAGATCCATATCTAAATTGGAGTTATAAGCTTTATGAGATGCCAAGTCACCATGACTCAAGTCTCCTGAGGGCTGGGGTTACCTGCATGTGCTACCTTACCCATATGGTTTTATTTTTAAACAGGGACCATAATCCCTATCACAGACATAAGCTAGTTTCACTATGGTGCTGAGATCCAGAGGACTGAGATTATAGGTGTGCACCGCCTGACCTTGCCTTGAAAGAAGTGATAACACAAACCGTTGGTTTGAATTTAAATCATTATTATAAATAATGATTTAAAGTATTTCTCATATATTCACAGAAAAGGAGCTGCTAGAACATAGAATGTTTCTGTTTTAAATTTTGAAGCTCTCCTATACTGGCCCAGTGGTTGTGACATTTCCGTTTCCACCAACAGTGTAATGTACTTCAATTCCTCCACACCCTCAATACTTGTTATTATTCCAAATTTGTATTTAACTTGATTTTTGACTTTACTTATTTGACTATTTCTGGTTGCAGTTTTGCACTTTTCTGAATAATGGTTGTACTTTCTTGCACCTATTTGTTTGTTGTTAGGGAAAATATCTATTCAATTCTCTTGCCTGTTTTGTTTTTAAAATGTCTATACTCTAATGAACTCACTAATAAAAATGACACACAGCTATATTAAGGCAAACACTTAAATCCTGACATCAGGATCCCCAAAGAGGCTGCATTTCCATAGTTACTACATTATTAACAATGATGCTGGACTGCAGAGATGGCTCAGTGGTTAAGTGCACTGGCTGCTCTTCCAGAGGTCCTGAGTTCAATTCCCAGGAACCACCACATTGTAGCTCAAAACCTTCTATAGTGGGATCTGATGCTCTCTTCTGGCATGATAGAGCACTCATACATAAAATAAATAAATATTAAAAACAACAATGATGCTGCTCTGTAGAACAGATGAAGAAAATGGGGGAGGGCTGAGTCAAGGCTCAATGGTTAAGAACACTGGCTTAGAGGACTTGGGTTCAGTTCCCACAACCCAGATGTTGGCTTACAGCCATTTGTAACTCCAGTTCAAGGGGATTCAATGCCCTTATCTAGTGTCTGTGGGTACTTCATGCATGTGCACAGACATACATGCAGGAAAATACCCATATACATAAAATCATAAAAAATAATTTAAGGGCTGGAGAGATAGCTCAGCGGTTAAGAGCACTGACTACTCTTCCAGAGGTCCTGAGTTCAATTCCCGGCAACCACATGGTGGCTCACAACCACCTTGAATGAGATCTGGTGCCCTCTGCTGGCATGCAGGCAGAAGACTGTATACATAATAAAAAAATTAAAAGAATGACTTACAGTCAGCACAGCAGACAAATTCCATAAATTATAAAAGAGGAAACTGGGGGGTGGGGATACACATGTGAATGTGATTGTCAAACAGACACCAGGTACACACGCAATAGAATATAATTTAACCTTAAACATATAAGAAGATCTTTTCACTGGGTCTGGAGAGATGACTCAGTGTTGTGGGATATTTGTTCACTGTGTGGAGATGTGTTGTTGTGATTGGCGTAATAAAGAGCTGAATGGCCAATAGCTAGGCAGGAGAGGTTAGGTGGGACTTTTGGGCAGAGAGAGGAACTCAGGGATAGAATCTGGTGTGGCAGGAGAAGCCAGGAAGACACAGAAGGTGCTGGACAGAGGTACAGAATGGAGGAGCAGTAAAGAGCCGAGTGGCAGAACATAGATTAATAGAAGCAGGTTAATTTGAGTTATAAGGTCTAGTTGGGGAGCTGGAGAGATGGCTCAGAGGTTAAGAGCACTGACTGATCTTCCAGAGGTCCTGAGTTCAATTCCCAGCAACCACATGGTGGCTCACAACCATCCCTTATGAGATCTGGTGCCCTCTTCTGGTGTGAAGATATACATGGAAGCAGAATGTTGTATACATAATAAATAAAGTCTTTAAAAACAAAACAAAACAAAAAGAACACATTGCTCTTGCAGAGGACTCAGGTTTAATTTCCAGCACCCACATGGTGGCTCACAACCATCTGTAACTCCAGTTCTAGTGAATGCAATGTTCTCTTCTGAACTCCATGGGTACTAGGCACTCATGTGGTGTTCAGATACACATGTAGACAAGACATTCCACATAAAATAAATGAATCTAAAAATAAAATAACATGGGACATTTTGAAAAAAATATTACCATACAAATAGAATAGTAAAAAAGCGGTCATCTTCACATCTCTCCAGACCTTGTACAGGCTTCATTCATCACTTGTGTGTTCAGCGGAAAGGCAGGGAGAACCTACATGGATTATCAAGGACAAGGCCCTTTTTATTGAAAGGAAAATTTATAGCCATGTCACCAGGAAAGCAGGTGTCTGATCCAGCTACCATATTCATTAGGACTTAACACCAATGAAACCCACAAACTGAATAACCAACCCTTAGAGGGCCAGGGTCACACCAGACAGTAGAGGAAGCAACTTAGCTACCAGCTGTGCACAAAACTACCCCCAATAAGACAGTTGCCCAGTGCTCAGAGGTCCCAACACATCCCTTTGGGACCATATCCTTTTGCAGATTGGCAAATGGGTTTTAGCCAGATACCCGAGGTCATGGGAAACTACACACTGGTTCTGGCTTTTCTTTTTTCCAGCTGGACTGAGGCATATCCCTGAAACCCAGAAAAATCTCCAAGTGGCTTCAGTTTACATAAAGACATTATTCCCAGCTCTGGAATGTCTGACTCCTTAAGGAGATAATGGTCCTGCCTTCATCTCCATAATAAAGGAGTGGGGAGGGGCTGGAAGGGAACAGAGTTCCAGTTCACTGGAACTGTACACCACCCAGACACCTTGATTGACAGCTAATGGAAAGGGTAAACTGCAGAGACTTCAGGGTTGGGAAAATGACTCAATGGGTAAGAGTGTATGCTGTTCAGGTATGAGGACTTAAGTTGAGATCTGCAGATCTCCAGGCTGTAAATGTTATGATATGCGGTGCTACGGAGACCTTGGTAGATCCCATGGCTGGTGAGACAAACCCGCTATGTAGGCAATTTTCCTTCCTCAAGGGGTGTGATGCACTGTAAGCACTGAGCTGTTTGCTAATTATGACCTTTGTGTCTTAGTCTTTTTTTTTTTTCCCATCAATCAGTTTTTTGTCCTGTTCATCAGCTCCTCCTGCTAAGTTATCATGGTTAAGAAAAATGTGAGGCCAGGCTAGCCTGGGTGAGGCTCCTTCCTCAAACCTCCTATGAGAGAGGAGGCCTGGCCCCTTTGTTCTAGGCTCTGCTGAGGGGAAGTGGGGGCAGGCTGAGCCCACATCCCAGGAAATCAAGCCTGGTGTCTTAGTCTTACTATATGGGCCTGCTCCCTTCATCTGCTTCCAAAAGGGAAGGTCCTGATGTCTTTTTCCATTATATGGTATCATGCTGACTCCTCTACACTTACCAAGTGAACTCTTGCCCTTAACGGCCTCAGGCTCAGGACCTGGACTGTAGGACCTTTATACTTAGGGTGAGGTGTGTTCAGTTATCAAATCTTCAACTTTTCCGTTCTTCATGTAATCAGGAGGGCATAGTGGCGTTCCTGTGTGTAGAGTCCTGACACTTTATGGTTTCGAAGTGGCAGGGATTTTTTTCCAAAGAATTATTTAAAGAGGCTTCCATTTTATACATTTTCTTTTCTTTCTCTCTCTCTCTCTTTTCTTTTTTTTTTGAGACAGGGTTTCTCTGTGGAGCTTTGTAGACCAGGCTTGCCTCTAACTCACAGGGATCTGCCTGCCTTTGCCTCCAGGTATACATTTTCATTCTTCAAAGTCAACAAAATTTCCCAAAGGAAAAGGCATAAGGGAACTCCATAACACATAGTGAGAATCATTAAAGATGTAAGTAAGAGGGTGCTGGGAAATCGTCATCCACAAAGTCAAAATACTGAATTTGTCAAGCAGCAATGGTTGCTATGCAGTCCACACCGGACCCAAGGATCAACTAATGAGAAATGGATGGGCCCTTATCGTGTGCCCCTAACCACTCTCACCCTCGAGTTTTAGTTATGTTGTGGAGTCACATCTGAATGAGAAAGACCACCAGGCAGACTCTACTCCCTGGTTACTTGCAGATCGAGGCTGGGTGACATTCCTAGAAGGCAAGACTGATCTTAAGCCACCATGAATGAGATCACAGTTGCTTTTAATTTGTTCTTGTAGCTCAGACTGAGCTCACTGTAGTTCACTGTGGATGTATATGGTACTTACTGAAGTCCATCATTAGGCTGTAACAGGTTTTCTTGCCCCCTCTGTATCCCCCCCCCCCAGTCCCCATAAGTTTCTCCCTGATGCAGTACGCCAGACCAAACTGAATTGAAAAAGTGTAACAGGTTTATTGAGAGCAACTCCGGGACAGGTTCTCTGGTCCCAGAGATAGAGGCCAGAGAAGTCACAGCCCCAACTACAGATTTTATAGGTTGTAGGCAAGGGTTTATGATATGTCTGCCACAAGCTGGGTTTGTGCCCAAGTACAGTCAAAAGCTGAGTTCACAGGCAGGGACTAGGATGGCTGGTGACTTCAGGGGGGCGGGCAAGGGAAGCTGCAACAACAGCTAAGTAACTGTGCTTTTGGACTCTTTTTTTTTTTTTTTAAAGATTTTATTTATTATTATGCATACAGTGTTTTATCTGCATGTTTGCCTGCCGGTCAGTAAAGAGCATCAGATGTCATTATAGATGATTGTGAGTCACCATGTGGTTGCTGGAAATTGAACTCACGACCTCTGGAAGAGCAGCATAGTGCTCTTAACTTCTGAGCCATCTTTCCAGCCCCCAATAATATTTTTTAGGTTTTTCTTTGTTTTTGGAAACAGGGTTTTTCTGTGTAACAGTCCTGCCTGTCCTGGAATTCACTCTGTAGAGCAAGCTGGCCTCGAGCTGAGATCCTGCCTCTGTCTCACAAGTGCTGGGAATAAAAGCGTGCATGATCACTGCCTGGCAGCACCTTTTCTTTATTCAGAGACTCCCTGAGTAGGTGGGGTTTGGAGAGGTGGAGTAGGGGGTGGGGCATTCCAAACTGTGCAGGTGGAGCCATATACAGGCTTCAACAGTAGGCTTGAAACAAATAGGCTGCTCTAGAAAAACTGCAGTACTCTGAGAGAAAATTTCTTTTTTTTTTTGGTTTTTCAAGACAGGGTTTCTCTGTGTAGCTTTGGAGCCTATCCTGGCACTCACTCTGTAGACCAGGCTGGCCTCGAACTCACAGAGATCCGCCTGCCTCTGCCTCCCAAGTGCTGGGATTAAAGGCATGCACCACCAACACCCAGCAAAGAAAATTTCTATTTGGCTCAGGAATGTGAAACTTTCTCACTAACTGGTGAGAACTACGTCCTCTTTTTCAAAGTGGAACCCTACAATATTTATACTCTAGGTGAGGGAGCCAAGAGCAGTCAATGTCAGTCATAGGATAGACAAGCTTGGCTACAAAGGAGGGCTGCCTATGTACTGAAAAACTAAACGACTCTCAGAGTTGCCAGAATAATGAGCTGTATTATCTAACACATGTGGAATACAACTGTCTCACACCACTTCACTCCTGGGAGCCACAAACAAGAGTCTCACCATACCTTGGTTGGTCTGGAGCTCACCATGTAGACCAGGCTGGCCTTGAACTCTGCCTTGCTGGGATTAAAGCATTGACCACCACGCCCAGCCACAACTAGTTTTAGCTGAGTACACAGCAGCCACCTTTGATCATGGCTCAGACTCACTCTGCCATTCCAGAAGCTCCTCTGTGCACATACCAACCTTTCTTCAGTTTCTAACTCAGGCCTTACCCAGAGTCACAAAAAAGATCTCAAGAATGAAGCCTATGTGAGGCCTATGTATGTTCTGAGCTGGGTGGAACTGCCATATAAAGGAAAGTTGTTCTGAGCCTTGTTCCTCCTCACAAGCAAGGCATGGTGGCATACACAATCCTAGCATTGGGGAGGCAGAAGTTAACTATGAGTTCAAGGATAGTCTGGTCTACACAGCAAGTTCCAAGACAGAGCTGTAACTCATTGCAGCCAAAATCAAGCAAAAATACTGTATAGGCTAGCTGATGGGGATGTCCTTCTGTATATGTTTCTCTTATTGGTTGATGAACAAAACAGATTGGCCAGTAGCCAGGCAGGAAGTATAGTTGGGGCTACTAGACCAGAAGGCTGGGGAGAAGGCAGAGGGGTTGCCAGAGAGATGCCATGCTGCTGAAGGAGCAACATGCCAGATTACAGCAAAGTCATAGCCTTGTGGCAATACATACATTAAAAGAAATGGGTTAATAATTAAGAGAAAGCTAGCCAGTAAGAAGCCCTAGCCATTGGCCAAACAGTTTAATATAGTGTCTGTGTGTTTTTTTGGGGGAGAATCGGCTGCAGGACCAGATGGGACAGAAATTCCATCTTCAGCTAGCCAGATGGTTCATTGGTATAGGTACTTGCTGCCAAACCAATGACCTGAGTTCAATCCCTAGAACCCAAATGGTAGAACTGTTAGTTGACTGCTGCCAAGCTGTCCTTTGACCTCCACACATGCACTGACACACATATACACCCACACAAAAAAAGGGTAATATTATCAAGAGGCAACATATAGAGTTATGAATAGGAAATAATGAACTTCTTGTTTAGGTTTGGATCCTGTGGTGGCTTCACTGAGAACCATCCATGGGCTCATGTATTTGAGTATTTGGTCCCCAGTTGATGGAACTGTTTGGGAAGGATTAGGAGATGTGCTACTAGGGGTGGGCTTTAAGATTTCAAAAGCCCAGGGCATTCCCAGTCAGTTCTCTGCCTACAGATATAAGCTCTCAGCAACTGCTGCAGCACCAGGCCTGCCCACTGCCATGCTCCTTGCCATGACAGACATGGACTCATCCTCAAAACTGTAAGCCGCCAATAAACTTTTTCCTCTTATGAATTAGTCATGGTGTTTCTTCATAGTAATAGAAAAAGAATAAAGGCTGCTCCCATCCTAAGATAGTTCATGGCATATAATATTTTAAAATATGAAACCCCTTTGTCTTAGAATTTTGCATAAGGGACTCAACTCAAATTTGAAGTCACAGGAGGTCAAAGGCACTAGAACTAATGTTTGAAAGACCCACGTTTGCAGCCCATCTGCTCAGTGCTACTGATTAGTTATTACTGATTATTTGTCTCCTTTCATCCCGAGTCAAGAAGTTTCCACTTGAATGCAGGAAACAGCCTGGCCAAGAAGATCTGGTGAGAGAAGAGTACCCAATCAACTTCTACATTCAGAACTCCAGAAACACACTGAGTATCACAAAGGTTTATTTAGCAAAAAGTTTCTTATGAAAATGTACATGACCCAATTATACACCCCAGTCAAACAGTCCTTTGGGGAAGGATGTGAACTCCTCTGCTGAGCAGCCATTGTTCAGACTCTTTCCAAGGCTTCTAACATGATGATGCTGTTTCCTCGTATGACCTAAAGAAATCAGTTGAAAAGAATAATTCATTTAAATAAATCTTTTTTAAAAAAAGATTTATTTATTTATTTATTATACAGTGTTCTGCCTGCATATATCCCTGCAGTCCAGAAGAGGGCACCAGACTACATTACAGATGGTTGTGAGCCACCATGTGGTTGCTGGGAATTGAACTCAGGACCTCTGAAGAACAGCCAGTGATCTTAACCTCTGAACCATCACTCCAGACCATATAATACCTTTTCAACATGGCACATCAGCGAGGTTTTTCTCAAGCCACAAAGACCAACTTAATTCTTTCTTTCTTTCTTTCTTTCTTTCTTTCTTTCTTTCTTTCTTTCTTTCTTTCTTTCTTTCTTTCTTTCTTTCTTTCTTTCTTTCTTTCTTTCTAGACAGGGTTTCTCTGTATTGCTTTGGAGGCTGTCCTGGGACTCACTCTATGTATTCCAGATTGGCTTTTCTCACTGTTCTCTTGCCTCAGCCTCCTTAGTGATAGAATTGCCGATCTGAACTGTCACACCTGGCCTAAAGAAACATTTGTAAGTACCAACGAGAGTGGACATAAACTACAAATCCTTTTATTAAAGTCCAGGTATGAGCCAGGCAGTGGTGGCTCGAGCCTTTAATCCCAGCACTCGGGAGGCAGAGGCAGGAGGATCTCTGTGAGTTCGAGACCAGTCTGGTCTACAAGAGCTAGTTCCAGGAGAGCCTCCAAAGCCACAGGGAAAACCTGTCTTAAAAAACCAAAAAAGTCCAGGTATGGTAAGGCTTGCCTATAAATTAGCACACAGTGAGGCAGAAGGATATAAAGCTTGAGGACACCATGGTCCACATATCATTACCACATCTTTTTTGTTTTTGAGATAGGGTTTCTCTGTATTGCTTTGGAGGCTGCCCTGGCACTCGCTCTGTAGACCAGGCAGGCTGGCCTCGAACTCACAAGATATCCATCCACCTGCCTCTCTGCCTTCCGAGTGCTGGGATTAAAGGCATGTGCCACCAACACCCGGCCCAAGTTAATTTTTAAATTAAGACATGAGTGAGGTATGGTGGCACACACTTTTAATCCCAGTAACTCAGAGGCAGAGAATCTCTCGAGTTCCAGGCAAGACAAGGATGCACAGTAAAATTCTGTTTTAAGGAGAGGAGAGGGGAGGAAAAAGCCAAAACAAGCTATTCTAATAGGCCTATTAGAAGAGACTGATAGCAAAATAGAAAAAGGGGTCTACCTTTACCCTGATACTACCCAACCTTAACAAAACCAAGGGGTTGGGCACTCAGCTCAGTGGATGAGGTCCTATTTTCAACATAGGAGGTGTGGTAGTTTGAATGAAAATGGCCCCCACAGGCTCATAGGGAGTGCTCAAGCCAGGCACTGTTGCTTCCTGCTACACATGGATCCAGATGTAGAACTCTCAGCTCTGGCACCATGCTCCCCATCATAATGATAACAGACTAATACCTGTAAACTGTAAGTTCTTATATTTGAGGATTACAAAAACCTTTCTTTTGTGACCACATTTTGTAGGAGAGTCCATGTCTAACATGAAAGCTCAGCTGCATATGGTGGCTGCTGAAGCCTATAATTCCAGCCCTTTCATAACTTGTAGCAAGAGTACCCTGAGTTCCAGGCCAAATAGCCAGACCCTATCTTAACCCCCACCTCCCCGTTTGCCATTCAGGTTTATCTTATTTTTCTGTCATGAATGGCATGTTTATCACCCAGGCTAAAATGCAAGGTAATGCCTGTGTGTGTTAGGTAAACATTATAACACTGAGCTACATTCCTAGGCCCCAAACCTGTATTTTTCCTGATTATTTATTTTCAAAAAGATTCTATTCATTCATTCATTCATTATGTATATAACATTCTGCTTCTATGTATATCTGCACACCAGAAGAGGGCACCAGATCCCATTACAGATGGTTGTGAGCCACCATGTGGTTGCTGGGAATTGAACTCAGGACCTTTGGAAGATCAGTCAGTGCTCTTAACCTCTGAGCCATCTCTCCAACCCCCTGATTATTTATTTTATACAATTTTTTTTTACTGTGTCAAAGTTTTGACTTCATGTATGTACACGCACCATGAGCATGCCTGGTGCCCAAGGTCAGAGGAAGGGACTGGATTCCCTGCAACTGGGTTAAGGATGATTGGCAGCTGCAGTGTGGGTGCTAGGAATCCAGCCTCAGTCCTATATAAAAGCAACCAGTGCTCTCAAGAGCTATGCCAAGGGCTGGAGAGGTGACTTAGTGGTTAACAGCATTGGCTCTACCTGTACCTCCAGTTCTGGAGGACCTAATACCCTCTTCTGGACTCCACAGGCACCAGGCATACACATGGTACACAGACGTATATGTAGGCAAAAGTTTAAAAATGGTTTCCAACAGCTGGCTGTTTCAAGCTCTATGCTGAGAAAACTCTAAATTAAGAGATGAGATCTTATCCACAGGTACTTGGAATATTCTCACAGCTGAATGTGACCACACATAAAAGGAAAGAGGAATTACAAAGTCCCAATCTTTCCTTTTGTTTGTCTTTCAGAGGACAACAAACTTGAGTTTAATATGAGAAGTTGATATAACGGAAGTGAAGACACACACACACACACTCACTCACTCACTCATTCCACTTAACTTACCACCATGCCGATGTTATTCTGTTGTCCACTAGTTGCCATCTCCACACACTCATCAATCACAAGATTCATAAAGGGATCAAAGCCCCGTAGTATTCCTTGTACGTGTCTGCCACCATTTAACTTCACTGTAAGAAGGAAAAAAGAAGTTTCAATAAAGCCCTCCAATTGTCAACCATCCATCACAGATCGGGAGGGAAAAGACAGGTTGTTGGAATGTGAGACCCTTACTCCATACCTTTACTATCTGCCCAATACCAGGCTAATATTTTAGTTATTCTTTTCCTACATTTTAGCCTTTAAGACCCTATGAAGACATTACATGTGTTGTCTCATGACTATGATTCCAGCACTTGGCATAATGAAGGAGGACTGATTCAAAAGGAGTTTGAGACCAGATTGGGCCATATAACAAGACCCCATGTCAATCAATGATTCCCCACCAATAAAACCTCCCCAATGTATATAAGTAAAGTAGTATTATCTTTACACAACGGAATCGAAATTCCAAATAGCAGGGTTCTAGGCTAAGAGCTGTTGTTTAATAGATCAAATAAAGACTAAAATCCTCTTATTTTAAAAACTCAAATATATACTACAATGCACGGGGTCAGGTTTCTAATTAAGTCTGTATTTCCTACACATTCACAAGAAACAGCAGTGGCTGCTTGCCTGACTCCTTGGTAGCTTGTTTAAAGGAAAAACAGTTGATAAAGTTTCAAATATTACAACACAGGAAACTCCTAATTCTGTCAATGTCAGGGAGGCACAGATGAAATAATCTGAAGTTTTAGGTATTGGCAAATGGAAATTAGGCAAAGAAAAAAAAATGTCCAACTAGAACTCTAGAAACCTGATTAATGGAGATGAATCAGACGGTTTTGGGTACTTTAAATTTTACTGTCTCCAAAAGATTACATACTGCTAAGACAGGCAAAAAGAAACTGAGTAACTGACGTGGTGGCAAACTTACATGATAACTTCTTGTCCATAAATCTGAAAAACAAAGAGTAAAAATTATGATTTACTTTAAAAATTCTAAGCATAAACGAGCACAGACTCAGTTAAATTAAAACCGTATTCTGGGGTTGGAGAAGATGGCTCAGACGTTAAGAGAGCTTGATGCTCCTCCAGAGGACCTCAGATCAGCTCCTAGCACCCATGTCTATAACTCCAGCTCTAGAACATTCCAGGGCATCTGTGCTCAAATGCACACACCTACACATACACACCCACTCACACGTACGTCTCAAAAATATTTTGCTTGGAGCAACGGTGGTATATGCCTTTAATCCCAGCACTCAGGAGGCAGAGGCAGGTGGAGCTCCGTGATTTGAGGCCAGTCTAGTCTAAGTTCTTAGACACTTAGGGTTGTTATACAGAGAAACCCTGTCTTGAAAAACAAAAAACAAAACGAAACAAAAAAAGAAGCTAAAATCTGGGCTGGTGAGAAGACTCAGTGATTAAGGACATTTACTGTCAAACCTGATTTTGATTCCTAGAACCCACATCTTGGAAGCAGAGGACAAATTTCTTATTCTCTGACCTCCATACCTGATACATGTACACACATACACAAACTAATGTAAAAAGTAACTCTTTAGAATTTGTACAGCAGAAATACAATATTTCAAACAGTAAAAATCCTGTTTGTTTCTGTGTATGAGTGTATGTGTACCGGAACAGTTTATCAGTGGCCAGAAGAGCATCAGATACCCTAAAACTCCTCATAGACAGTTGTGAATTTCCCAAGGTTGATGCTGAGAACTGAACTCAGGTCACTCTTAACTGCTGAGTAACCTCTCCAGCTCCCAAGTCCCATATTGTTATGGGTCAGTATATTTAAATTATTTTAATAGGCAATACAGTGAATATTTACATTAATATAAAGATTTGGTGTCATTTTGGTTGTTCTAAAATAACAAAACTATTACCTAATTCAGCAAGTACAGCTAATGCTGGCCTGAAATCCTGTAGTCCAAACTGACCTCAATTTTGCAATCTTCCTGTTTCAGCCTCTTTAGTGTGTGTGTGTTATTATAGGGGTGTCTGACAATAGCGTTTTATTTAACAGTAAAGCATTAAGATATTAGTGAAATAAGTGCATATTTTGAAAATGTAACAGGTTACATATGAAAGTTTAATTTTATAAAGACATATAAGATCATTAAGACATGCTGTCAGGTCACTTGAAACTTAGTAATTTACATGTCTGTGTGAATATATGTTATGTATGAGTGGATATTTAAAGGGGCCAGAAGAGGGTGTCAGAGACCTTGAGAAGGTAGGAAGCACTCATGATCACTAGAGCCATCTATCTCTCTAGTGTCCAAATCAGCTCTTTTTTTTTTTTTTGAGACAGGTTTCTATGTAGCTCTGGCTGTCTTGGAACTCTGCAGACCAGGCTAGCCTTGAACAAAGAGATTTGCCTGCCTCTGCCTCTGGGATTAAAGGAGTGCAAAAGCACAGCCCTGCTAGCTAAAATGTCTTTAAAAATGTTGCGTTCATCATGGTGCCAATATGGAAGTCAGAGGACAACTTGAAGGAGTTGTCTTTGAACCTTCAACTGCTGCCTTCCAGGAATAGGCTACAAAGTTTCCTTTTCTTTCTCCCTTCCCTTTTTTCCTCACTACTGATGACTGAATTCTAGGCAAATGCTCTACCACCCAGTCACATCATCATCTCTCCTTTTTATTTTTCATTTTGAGACAGTCTTACTTAGTTACCCAGGTTGGCTTTGAACTTGCCTCAGCTTCTTCTGTAGCAGATATGTACTATACCAGGCCTTGCTTTATTGAGTTTTAATGTATAGAGAATCACAGAAAAATTCAAATATACAGTTAAGCCACAGAGTCTGATGGAAGGGGGAAATAGATACATTTACAAATAATAGTTCTAAAACTAAAAGAAAAAAATTTGTTTTTTGGTTTTTCGAGACAGGGTTTCTCTGTGGCTTTGGAGGCTGTCCTGGAACTAGCTCTTGTAGACCAGGCTCGTCTCGAACTCACAGAGATCCACCTGCCTCTGCCTCCCGAGTGCTGGGATTAAAGGCATGCATCACCAATGCCTGGCCAAAAAATTTTTTTTTGAGACAGTTTTTTTTTTTTTTTTTTTTCTGTCTAGCTCTGTAGACAGGGCTGGTCTCAATCTCAAAGAGATCCACCTGCCTCTGCCTCCTGAGTGCTGGGATTAAAGGTGTGCACCACCACCACCTGGCTTAAAACACTATTTTTTAATAGGAGTTATTTCATAAAGCAACAAACATAGGAGCATGTTTAACTCTTACAAAGAATGTACTATTATTACCATTTAAACAGATGCAGGACTAAGACTCAGTGTGGAGGTTTGAATGAGAATGGCCTCCTCAGGGTCATATATTTGTGTGCTTAATCAATCTCTAGCTGATTAACTGTTTGGGAGGAATTAGGAGGCATGTTCTTGTTGCTCGAGTTGTCACTGGGGTGCTGGTGGGGCAAGCCTTTAATCCCAGCATTGGGAGGCAGAGGCATGTGATCTGAGTTCGAGGCCAACCTGGTCTACAGAACAAGTTCCAGGACTGCCAGAGCTACACAGAGAAACTTTGTCTCCAAAAACCAAAACCAAACAAAAACAACTAATGCCAAGCCCAATGTCTCTACCCTGTCTACTTCTCAACATGATAACCATAGACTAACCTTCCAAAATTGTAAGCAAGTCCCCAATTAAATGCTTTCTTTTATAAGAGTTGGTCATGGTGTCTCTTCACAGCAACAGGACAGTAACTAAGACATCAAAGTTTAGAATTGTTCTCAGTCATATACCAAGTAAGAATATGGCTGCTGGACTGCAGATAGAGGGGCTCGAAAGCTGGGCTAAGAAGTCTGGATTTGAGTTTGCAGCAATAAATTGTTACAGCAAAGTCAATAAGTGGCTCACAACTGTCTATAATGAGATCTGGTGCCCTCTTCTGGTGTGTATGCAAACATGCAGGCAGAAACTGAAAATCTTAAAAAAAGAAAAGAAAAAGGTGGGAAGGAGACTGCACTTAGGCCAGGGAGCTCAACTTTGAAACTACTGAGATATTTGGCTAGAAGTGATTAAGAACCACTCTGCTATGCTAAACTAAGAATGAAATGGTGTATAAGAAGGATTTATGAGAAAATAAAGGAGGCAGATGTAACAGTATTTCAAAATTCATAAAATCTAGGGATGAGAAAGGTATGAACTTCAGGGAACAGATGATAAAAACTCAGCAGTATAGCAGCATGCACAAAGCCCTGCCTCAATCACAACACCACAAACAAGCCAACAAATAAACTGTCACACAATACAGACACAATCACTAGTTTCGGTCTCTGAAAGGCCCAAGTAAAGAATCAAAGGACATTTAAGATTACAAGTAGAGAACAGTCCTTTTGTTTAAAGCTGATGACCTTTTCTTTTTCCCAAATCCCCAATGAATCCAGAAAATACAAGACTTCATTCACTAGCTCATTAATAAAACCAACAGCAAAGGATAATTTCTACTTTTTAATATGTCCAACCTATGGTTTAATAATTTTTTTAACAGATCCAAACAAAAATGAGGGGGTTTCAGATCGAGGTTTCTTTGATAAAAATGTGCACTCAAATACAAAATCAGTAAATGTGACCTTTTCCCTGCATTGGAGTCTTTATAGGTCCATAATAAACCAAGCTATACACAAGTGCAGCCTAACAACTATGTGCAGAATCTCAGCATTACAAATGGGACAGGTTGGGCTGGAGATGGCTCAGAGGTTAAGAGCACTGGCTGCTCTTCCAGAGGTCCTGAGTTCAATTCCCAGTCACCACATGGTGGCTCACAAACCATCTGTAATGAGATCTGGTGCCCTCTTCTGTCGTGCAGGCATAGGTGGAGGCAGAGTGCTGTATACATAATAAATAAAATCTTAAAAAACAAACAAACAAAAAAACTAATGGGACAGGTCAGGCCAATCAGTAGTGTCTGAGGAGACCAAAGCTTTAAATTGGGTCCTGTTGAACCGGCATCTTACTGCCTGATTTTATTGAGTGCAGAATAAAACCCTGCAAAACACTAGCTTTCTCCGATCACAAAACGGATTTTCCTCCACGGACTTATTACCAGGGCAAGATACTACCTAACATCCAAATTTCACTTGCATGCAAGAAGGCACATAAGTACATCTGACTATGCACCAAAAACCCAATTCTTGGGGCTTGGCTCAGGACCTTCTGCTTTTCCAGAGAACCTGAATTCACCCACAGTACTCACGCCAAGGGGCTCACAACCTCCGTCGGATCCGAAGCCCTCTCAGCACCCATGTGCACAAACTCAATTAAACATGTCTGTGAGCATCAAAAAACAAACAAAAAACCTCACCATAAACTTAAAATGTTTACAAGGGTACAAAAAAGAGGGATGGTATTTCCAACCCCGTCCCCATACATACAAATTCATTGTTTTTGTTTGTGGCAGGGTCTCACTTTTTAAACCTAGACTAGCCTGGAACCCATGGTAATCCTCTTGCCCCAACCTCCTAAGTATTGGCCCTAAAGACAAGCGCAACCACGCCCAGCTGCAAATGCACCACCACCCCCATCCCCGAGACAAGGCTTTTCTGTGTAACAGCTGTAGCTTTATGGAATTCTCTTTGTAGACCAGGCTGGACTCTGCCTCCCGAGTGCTGGGATTAGTGAGCCACCAAGCCCGGCTTTTCAAACGCACTTAAAAAAAAAACAACCTATTTTTACTTTATGTGCATTGGTATTTTGCCTGCACCTAAGTCTGTAGGAGGGTGCCAGATCCCGGAGTTAGACAGTTGTGAGCTGCCATGTAGGTGCTGGGAATTGAACCCGGGTCCTCAGGAAGAACAGGCAACGCTCTTAACCACTGAGCCATCTCTCCAGTCTCAAATGCACTTTTTAAAGCTGTGAGTTTCCGGTTCCTCACAGGCAACCACGCGCCTCTGTGCCGCTAACAGGGTAGCCTCGGGCCGCCCGCTCCGAGTTTAGCTTTGGGAAGGCGGAGGAACCGCCACTGCCGTAACCATGCCGACCGGACCTCAGGGCCACTTCCGGCTCCCACGAGCGCCTGGACCTCACCCGCAGCCCAAGCGAGGCGGGAGGATGGTTCGTGCGGCCGGGAGGCCTCGGCCGGGCCGGCTTTACTCACTTCTTCAGTTCGGGAGGGTGGGCCTTGCTCATGGCGACTCTTCGGCGGGCTCGGCACTATGGAAAGGAGCGGGCGGCCTCACGAACGCGCGCGCAGCAGCCCGGGCGCTAGTGTCTGACGTCACCGCCGCGCGGGGCAATCGCCTTCCGGTACGCATTACCTTCATCTCGCGATACTGAGGGCGCTGGAACCGCCGCCACGCTTCCGGCTGCGTCGTCAGTGACTGGCTGGGACCGAGGGGCGGGGTCCCGGCCAGGCGGCCTTTGTGTGTGTGAAACCGAAGCGGCAGGTCCTGTACTTCTTTGCGCGTCACTTGCTTTCTTAACTTTTCCCTCTCCGTCGTTTCTCCTTTCCTTTCCGCTTCTCCCCTGCCCTGCTTCATTTTTGATGTAATTCATGCGGGCCTCGAGCGGAAGGGGCCGGGGCTGTCTGCATCCACTGCCTCCACAGCTTCACTTAGCACATCACAATCCCTGCACAGAAAATGGGAGGCGAGCCACACCAAAGTCCTGAGGTTTGAGCCTGCCTCTGCCTCCTGAGTGCCGGGATTAAAGGTGTGCCCTTTCCCAGGGGTGGGTGGCTCTGCCCTCAGTTAACTGGGCTTTCTCACATCAAGAAAACATCCCCGGAAGGCAGAGGCAGGCGGATATCTGTGAGTTCGAGACCAGCCTGGTCTACAAGAGCTAGTTCCAGGACAACCTCCAAAGCCACAGAAAAACATCCCCACAGACATGTTGTCTACAGACTTGTCGGTTGGAGGCAATTCTTCAACTGAGGTTCTTTCCACGTGACTAGTTTGTGTGGTTGTCAAAACAAACCAGTACAAACAGTCTCAATTTATACTCTTCCCCCCACTTGCTGCTAGTTGTAACTAGATTAACATACTAAAAAACTTGGCTTTTTATTTTTTTATTTTTTGAGGTCTCAGTATGTAGCCCAGGCTGTCCTCAAACCAGGGGTTCAATCCTCTTCCCCTAAACCTTAGAAGTACTGAGTTTACAGGTATGCATTCCTAATTTTTTTTTTTTCCTGGAGGGGATTTCGGGATGGGGTTTGTCTGTGTAGCCCTAGCTGTCCTCGAACTCATAGATTTTCCTGCCTCTGCCTCCCAAGTGCTGGACTAAAGTTGTGCCCCACCAAAGCTTGGCTCTGGGTATTTTCTACATTAACAGACTTTAAACTATGATGCTCTGACTTTATCTTAGTGTTTTCCATCCACTACTATGCACTCTCAGGATGTCTTAAAATTCAGAGACATACTGATAGATCACTACCAACTAGGAAAATGTTGGAGCAATGAAACTTTATTTAAAAACCAAACCACTTGGAAAATATATTGCAGGTTTGATAGCAAACTGACAAGTGTTATCACTATTTCAAGTAATTAATTGGTATGAATACAACATAGTACTTATCCAAAAGATAAGGTGTTATGTTGGGGCAGCAACACTGCACTGCAAAGCCCCAGGCAAAAAATGGCATTTGGTAATAGGTGTGCCTGTCTTGCTCTATAGTGGTCCTAGCTTCCCTTGGCCCAAGTTGCTTGCTTTTAGGCCTCCTTGTTGCTAGAAAACTATCTCTAAAAGGCTCTGTGAATTCAGGGGCTGAGGGAGTAATACTGGCTTTGGACTTTTGTTCTGTGAAATCTGGGGATATGTTACTTTGCTACACAAGTCAGAGAAGGAAGCTGTTTCCCATACACAGCATGATGCTACCCCACTTCTTCAGGGGCTTCTAGAATGACAAAATTTGAAGAACTAGGCTTTCCCATCTTGATGGCCAGAAAATACAAGGAACCTTTAGAAATCATTCAAGCTACTCTCCCACCTGTATCTTAAATCCATTTTGTGTCCTTTTAGACAACCAAACAGAAAAGATCTGGAAAGGAAACCTCTCCCCCCTCTAAATTACTAGTCTATTGGGTTTGCAAGGTGTGGTGACACTTGTGGTAAGCAGGTGCTTGGCAACAGACACATCTCTCCTCAAACTTTACCAGCAGGTTGAAGAAAGCTGCCAGCTTGATGTCTGTGCAGTAAGAATCGGAACCCTTGTTTAAGGGCAATCTCTACTGACAGAACAAGCACTTGCACATGAAAATTTAGAATCTAGAATTCTCCCCTGTGCTATCTGTGATCCATATTTTAGCACCAGCTTCTTTCCACTTCACTGTCTAAGATCCAGATGCAAAGGAACTGGTGTCCAGAGGTGAGTGGCATTTGTCTGGAACTTGCTGTGTCCTGAGTTTTCCTCATTCATAAACATTGCTTAACAGACTAAACTTTTCTTTCTTCCTTTTAAATATCGTGCCCTCAGCCCCATGGTCACTGGCAAACAATTTTATTTCCCGATGGATGACAGAGACTCCTTCATTTTTTTGGTCATTGTTGGGATGAGATTCATGTGGTCATCCACACACTTAGCCACACAGCTGTCCAGTTGTCGCTTCACCTGCAGCTCCTTATTTCCTGCATCTATCGAGTCTTTGGCTTTGTCATTGCAATGCATGGTGCACCGGGCCAGGCGGTCCTGTGGTGAGGAGGAAGAGAGAGGGGAAGGCTGAGAGTTTGGCTTCCATCGTCTGAATGTTGGTCCCATGTTAGTTCTTGGGCTACAGGCTTCATACAGATTGTTTCTCTGCCAGTTACTAAGTGCAGTATTTTCTTAGCTAAAACATAAGATACCACTGGAAAGGCTCAGACTAAGCACTGTTAGAAAGCAGAGGAATGAAAAAAAAAAAAGAATTTTATTCAAGATGCTTGCAGCAAACAAAAGACTATTAAGTTTTTCTTTTCTTCCATTTTTTCATGTGTGTGGTTTTGGATGTGTATTTGTGGATATGGAGGCCCAAAGTACATATTGGGAACCATCCTCCATTGTTCTTCTATATATTCACTGAAGACCCAGAACTCACTGATATCGCTAGTCTTGCTTGCCAGCCTCCTCTAGAGAGTCTCTGCTTCTGCCTTTTGAGGCTGGAATTACAGGTGGGCTGCCATGCCAAAGAGACAATGGTTTCTGGTAAACAGAACTGAGCATGCTTGTGTGGCAAGTGCTTTCTTTAACCCCTGAACCATCTCCCTAGCACACATTTTAATTCTTTAATGTCTGTCCTTGCTGTAGAAAAACAAGTCAAACATTTGCCAAGCATCTACTGTGTGCCAGGCTTTCTTGTGATGTGACATCAATACAGAAATGAGTGCAGGATAAATGTTCCTGTTCACGTGGAATTTACAGTCCGGTGTAGAGATGTTAAGAGATCGGGATATGTGAATCGGGAGTTCAGGAGTGAGGTCTTAAGGCCAGAGCTGTCAGGGATATCTAACATCTGGTTTCTCTTGGCCATACTGTTATCTACACTTTATGTTCAAGAAATATAAAACTACTAGGTGTGGTAGCACACACCTTTAATCCCAGCACTCGGGAGGCAGAGGCAGGAGGATCTCTGTGAGTTCGAGGCCAGCCTGGTCTCCAGAGCGAGTGCCAGGATAGGCTCCAAAGCTACACAGAGAAACCCTGTCTCGAAAAACCAAAAATAAATAAATAAAAATAAAATGACTTAAAGGAGCAATGCTTTCTTGTTATTACTTCACAATGACCAGGCCTTCGAAGAGTTTTGTACATCAGAGTGTGTACAAAACTTCACCTTAGGTATAACTGACATGAGAATGGAAACCAGGGCTAGTGCTTGCTTCTAAATCCCACAAAACACACTTGAGGATGGGAGGAAAATGAAGGTATGGACATTTTTGTTGTTGTTGTTCCAGGAGAGAAAGAGAGATTTATAGTACACTGTAGGGGCCTGGTGTCACAGGTTTGTAATCCCAGCACTTGGGAGGCTGACACAGTAGGACTGCTCTAAATTTCAGGCTAGCCTGCGCTACAGAGCTGAGACCCTGTTTCAAAAGCCTGTAGAATACAAATGCTTCTGAAGACTGAGCTTGAAGCCTCTCTCCAGGTGTCAAATAGGGGACATTCTGTGGAGGGTTTAAGTCTCAAATACCATTAAGATCTCACTCTAATCTGAACCTTTTAAAGTAAGTGTGTGTGTGTGTGTGTGATATGCCACTAAGATGAGAGGACAACTTGTGGAGTTGGTTCTCTCCTTTCCTCTTTATGTGGATTCTGGGGATCAAACTCAAGTTGCTAGACTTGTATGGCAAGTACTGAGCTAGCCACTAATTTACATCTTTTTAAGACTAATACCTTCCTCAGTCCATTTTTTAGGAAATTTCATTATTTTAAAAGATGAATCATGAAGTCACATTCTTAGCTGATGGGCAGGTTTTTTTTTTTTTTTTTTTTTTTTGAGATAGGGTTTCTTATGTCTAACCTGGAACTTGCTCTGTAGACCAAGCTGTCGTCAAACTCAGAGATCTTCCTGCCCCTGCCTCCAGAGTGCTAGGATTAAAGGGTGTACCACCACTGCCAGTTGGACAGCTTAAAACAAAATTTTTATATTTGTGTCCTTGAATATATGTATATGTACCATCTGCAGGGATCAGAAGAGTTGTCATATCCCATAGAACTGGAGTTGCAGATGGTGTGAGCTGCCATGTGGGTGCTGGGAACCCAACCTGGGTCTTCTTTAAGACCAGTAAGTGCTCTTATTCACTGAGCTATCTCTCCAGCCTGAGCTACTAGTGGTTAAAGGCTGCTGCAGGAAGAAGAGTAATTTTCCTTTAGTGATGTCACCACTGTTAAATTGCCCATTCTGCAGAGAGAAAAGTCCCATGCCCATGCTCATGCAATCAACCTTAATTAAATCCAGAGGACACAGTTAAAACAGGAGGAAGACTTGTAAAAATGGGTTCAGGAGATTGGGGGCATGGGGGTGAGGAGTAAGAATGTTTTCAAAATACATTCCATGTGTGAAATAGTCAAAGAATGAATAAAAAATAATTGAGTTTATGTTTTACTTTTTTTTTTTTGGTGATTTTTACCTTTTAAGTGTATGAGTGTTTGCCTAAGTATGTCTTCACCACATGTGTATAGTGACCACAGAGGGCCAAGGAGGGCTTCAGATCCTCTGTGACTGCAGTTATAGATGGTTGTGAGCTACCATGTTGGTGCTGGGAACTGCCCCTCTGGAAAAACAGCCAGTGCTCTTAACTGCTGAGCTACCTCTACAGCCCCAAGTTAATATACATTTTAAGGAGTTTTATCCTACACAGCATAGATTGTATTTGGCATTCAGCACATCAAATGACAACCAAAACGGCATAAGGATGCTTGGCTATAAATTCCCTTGGTCACTTTCTATTACTATGGAAAAATTACATTTCTGTGGGAAAATATGGCACAACTTAAAAAGCACTCAACTCCCAGGGCTATTTCCAAAATTTCAAATCCCAAGAATACCAGTTAGCCAAAGGGTTGCCACCAGTTTTAACAGAACCAAGGCCCTGAAGCAGAATAAATGAGTCTCATCTCCCGCCAAAGAGCTATTGAAGGACTTGAGAACTCTGAGGCATTCCTCACCTGGAACCTTTCCAGTTCACTGGTCACCAAGGCCTGGGCTTGAGCTAAAGGCGCATGGCAGCGCTCGATGCATTGGTGCACCTGCTGCATAGATGCCTGGTTATCCTCACAGCAGTTGGCACTGCACCGGAACATGAGGCCCTGGGGAGCGAGGGCAGAGCCTGGTTATAAAGGAAGACTCCGAGGACCGCCCACCAGGGACTACAAGGGCTTGGAGGCTACGTTTCTACCTGTATGTTCCTCGCCACCCTCTGCTTCACTTTCCCTAAGAATATCATCAGGATTTCATAAGACTGGGACGATCACCGGGCCTAGCATTTGTAGGATGAGGATATATGTTCTTCGGAGAGCGCCTGCCTAATTCGAGGACAGCCCTGTGTTCCATCCCGCACCGCATAAACACCAGGTTGGTGGCTCATGCCTGTAATCCCAGCACTCCGAAGGCGGAGGCAGGGAGACCAGAGGTTGGAAGCCAACCGGGGTTAAACGAGACGCTGTCTATTGCTACTAGCTCACTGGTACATAACGCACCCAAGACTGGGCGGAAGAAAACACGTTCTGAAAACCAGGTATCTGCAGCAGAGTTCAGAGGTCGGCCTGGCTAGTCAACGCCCCACCAGGGGACAACCCACACGGAGAACGGTGGGCTCGCTAGTTTAAGAGAAGCCAGCAAGGAAAGGGAGGCGGGGCCGCGCCCGTGGTGTTCAGGGTTCCTGGCATCTGAACCAGCACAGGACAGCACGAAGAGACTTCGGCCTGGTGGTTCTCTTGAGCTGGGTCCTTGGGGCCTCGTGCCGGATCACCCCAGCTGCGGCCGAACACACATAACCAAGGCCAGGCAGGAAGAAACGGCCCCGCGCGAGAGGCCCTGGGCTCGAACGTCACCGCCCCACCCCGCCCGAGCTTTCCAATGCCATCCCCGTGCGGGGCCGCGCCGCTACCTGCATCTTCCGAATGTTCTCTCTCTCCACACTTTTCACCATGGCGTCCACAGCCTCCTGCACTCGGAGCTGCTGCACCTCCGCCATGGCGAACCAGGGCCGCGCCGAGTCGGCGCCCGCGTGCACTCGCTGCGCCCCGCCCCTTACCTCACGCCCCGCCCCTCTCCGCCCCCCGCGCCCGTGCCGGATCCTCCCATCGCCCCGCCCCTATCTCACGCCCCGCCCCTCGCCTCCCAGCCCTCCGTAGATTCGCCACGCCCCCTAGCCACTCAGTCCCGCCCCTTCACATGAACCCGACCCCCCTCTCCCGCCGCCGGGTCACTGCGAAGTCTATCGGGTACCTTGCCCCGCCCCCTGGCCATCGCGCAACTTGCTCTCAGCACGCACTCCCTTCCCGGGCCCTCATCGCCCCCTGGTGTCCAGACTGTACACGCAGTAACTTCTTCATTAGAGCCAAGCCTTTCCCTCTCTCCTGTTCCTTCCAATTAAAAACAAAAACAAACAAAAAAATTAATGTAATTATCAGCTCTTGGGTGTACAGTTTGACCTGTTATTATTCTGCCTTGGTTTCTTTTTGTTGTGGAGTAGAACTGGATTATATACCACAATTTGTTTACTCAATTTCCCAGTTGGTGGGCATTTTTGTCGAGTTACTAGTTACTGTGAATAAAGGCTTCTCTTGAGGAAGTCATCTGTAGATACGGTTTTTCTTTACTTTTGGGTTAGGGTTAGGGCCGATGTATATTTATGCATGTAGTTGTGAAAGGAGTTAGCCTAAAGAGCAGTGCGGGTGTAGGGAGGCCTGTGGATATCGAGACTGTAGAGTGTATATGCCAGCAATAGCGAGCTGTTTCTGAGCTCCTGGATTGCTTTTAATCAGCCATGTGCCCGCACGCTCCCATTTCTATTGTCTTATGCTGGCATCTGTCAAACACACGTGGCCGCTGGTCTACGTAGGGGCGGGGCGCAGAGAGGAGCTTCCAAGGGAAGGAAGGGGGAAGCTGAAGGCTTCGTTGGAAGAGCTGGGCTGGAGGCGGTCCCACTGGAGAGAAAGGAGGCGGTCCGAGTGTTTCAGGAAATCTCTCCCCTAGGCGGTGAGCTTGCATTGAATCTCTGGGTTGAACCAGAGGTCCTTGCCTGGCATTCCAGAGGAGGAGGAGAATACTAGACAGGCACGATTAGCTGCAGTGAGCAAAACAGAGAAAAAGGTTAAAGTGTTTGTGGAAATCTGGAGCGGAAAAAAGAGACAGGCGTGTGAGTGCGGGAGACTTTAAGTACTTACGGCCACTGGCCACTAGATGGCAGGATAATTCCGGTTTGAGTCAGGGAAAGCCTGCCACAATCCATTGTCCTTTGAGGAAAGCTGCGCTTCTTTATGGCTGGACTGGGATTGGGGGCAAGACATGTTCACTATTTCACGCCAGGGATACAGGGGGCTTCCAGGAGCATCTGGAGTCAGGGCAATGACAGCGGCTACCAATAGTCCAGGTGTTTAGCAAGTACTTTGCTTGGGGTCTGAAGTGGGTTGTTCATTGTCCACTTTTCTCTCATTGGGCGGGGAATGCAGGCAGACGAGGTAAAGGCTCTGAAACTTTTAAATCCTAGTGGGGCAAGATGCCTCACCCAGCCCGCTGACACCGGACTGTGTCATGAGACTGACTTCATGATTCCAGAGTCCATAGAAAGTTCTTTATAATAGACAGTTTAACACTTCTCTCTGTCACACTGAACTGTGGTTGAAAGTCTTGGCTAACACGACTTTGCTAGTTTCAGTATGCAAGACAGTGTGGCTCTGTAATATTTATCGAAAGTGACTCCTGACACGTGGTGTCACAATATGGCCTGCCCTTTAGGACGGTGATCACTTTTTAAAGGACAGATCTCACAGCCTGAAGACAACAGGCCAGGCCTCTCTGCAGCTATCTGTGGGACCAAAAGTTAAGAAGCTAGCTGTCTGTGCTGTGGCCTCCGCGGGTATTCTCTGATTAATGGTTCTGACCAGTATTTGGCTCCTCCATCCTCTTTGTCATGGATGCTATGTTGAACTAATTTATATGGTATGAAATGCACCCCCCCATTTCCTCAAAACTTACATAGAAAGCTCATATTTTCACTGTTTGTAGGATTACTTTGGAGACGTTCTCTGAAGAGGCTCATCTGCCCCCACCGATGCCTCTCCTGGCAGTTTCTCTCTCTCTCTCTCTCTCTCTCTCTCTCTCTCTCTCTCTCTCTCACTCTCTCTCTCTCTCTCTCGTTCTGGGACTTAAAGGCATGTGCTACCATCGCCCGGCTTTATTCTTTTAAAATATATTTATTTTATGTGTATGTGTGTGTGTGTGTGTGCCTACATATATGTATGTACACCACATGTATCAGGAGCTCATGGAGGCCAGAAGACGGTGTCAGATCCCCTGGAACTGGAGTTACAAGTTGTTGTGAGCCTACATGTAGGTGCTGGGAATTGAACCTGGGTCCTCTGCAATAGTGGTAAGTACTTTTAAGTGCTGAACCACTGTTCCAGCCTCATCTTATACTCATTCATAATAAAGCCCCTCTCGAATTTTTTTCTTTTTGAGACAGGGTTTCTCTGTGGAGCCTGTCCTGGAACTCGCTCTGTAGTCCAGGCTGGCCTCAAACTGAGTGATCTGCCTGCTTCTGCCTCCTGAGTACTGGGATTAAAGACACGTACCACTATGCCTGGCATTATTTTTTTAGTGTTTGAGGCAGGGTCACACCATGTTACTCTGGGTGGTCGGAAACTAATAACTGAGCCCTGGAACTTGTTATGTAGAACAGGCTAACTTCAAACTCACAGAGATCCATCTGCCTCTGCTTCTTGAGTGCCAGGATTAGAGGCATGCACCACACTTAGCTCCCTCTCCAGGATTTAATGGGAAACCTTTTTCTCCTCTTTTGGGGTCAGCTATTGTCTCCACTTGCTCCCATATATTTAGTGACTGTATGGAAAATGGAAGAGGAATGAAATTAAAACACAAATATTATGACTTCAGCAAGTCCTAGGGGGGTGATTGTCAACAGAACCCTCAGATAGGTTGAATACTCCAGGGAAGAGTCAGGTGTGCCTTTAGAATCCCAAGAAGGAATGACCATGTGGTATATCTTGTGACAGGGGCTCAGAGGCACTCCAAGACTCAGTGTGATTAGCAATTGCCTCCCAACAGCAGGAAGCAGGCAGTGCCTCTGATGCCTCTGTGTGGGTCTTCAGTTCCCACTGAGTGTAAGCAGTGCTATAGGAATCGGTCATGATGGAGCAGAAGGCACTGGATTAGTACCTGGATCATTGACAGTAAGGGTCAAGGAACTCTTCTGTGAAAGTTTAGTTCAGATTTCAGATGTGTGTGTGTGTGTGTGTGTGTGTGTGTGTGTGTGTGTGTGTGAGAGAGAGAGAGAGAGAAAGAGAGAGAGAGAGAGAGAGAGAGAGAGAGAGAGAGAGAGAGAGAAAGAGAGAGGTGTGCATAGGTGTAAATGCAAATTATCTCCTTTTTATGATTTTTGTGTGTGTATATGTATAAGCACACATTAGTTTATGTGGATCAGATGCATACAGGAGCCCTTGGAGACCAGAAGAGGGTACTGGATCACTTGGAACTGGAGTCACCGGCAATTGTGAGCTACCATGTGGGTTCTGGGAACTAGATGGTGTCCTCTTCAAGAGCAAGCCTTCTTAACTACAGAGCCATGTCTCCAGCCACCCCTTCTTAAATTTCTTTTTGAAATTAATTTTAAGTGTTTGTAGGTGTGTGTGTGTGTGTGTGTGTAGGTACATGTGAGTGAAGGTGCCTGAAGAAACCAGAAGAGGGTGTTGGATCCTCTGGAGCTGGAGTGGTGGTTGTAAACTGCCCAATGTTGGTAATGGGAACTGAACTCACATCCTCTGTAAGAGCAGTGTGTGTCCTGAACTGCTTAGCCATCTCTCTAACCCAATTATGGTCTTCTACTCTGGATTATGATCAGGGTTGTTAAGTCTGGAGCTCAGGAAACACAATCTGCAGATTCTATCGTGGGCCGAGCATCAAACTGCTCTGTGTGTTCTCAGCCTCTAACTATGCGACCTCCAGTGATGGAGCCACCCTTCCTCCCTTCTGTAAAGTGTGGACAGTATTATTAACTCCTAGGTGTGGTGATGGCTGTGAGTTTGTGTCTGTGAGGAAAAGGTAAACAGTTATTACTGTTGCTGGAAAATTTGTGTTTCTTTCTCTCACTCTCTTATTAGTGTGGCTGACATAGACAAACAATGATGACACGGATAACAGTTTTGGAGCCAGCAGTGGCAGGTATACAAGTTACTAGTCTTGTAGCTGTGTGTCAAGAAGTGAATTAAGGGGCTGGAAGATGATGGCTTAGCAGCTAAGAACACTGGCTACTCTTGTACAGGACCCAGGTTCGATTCCTAGCACCCACACTGTGGCTTATAACCATCTGAAACTCCAGTTTTAGGGGATCAGATACTCTCTTCTGGCCTTTTTGGGCTCTGTATACTCATAGGGGCACAGACATACATGAGAGCAAACATTCATACACATGAGATGAAAATCAATCAGTTTTAAAGGAAGAACTCTGCTCTTGCAGAGGACCCAGAACCATTCCCAGCAGCAACATGTGGCTCACAACTGTCTGTAACTCACTTCTAGGAGATTTGGCTCTTCTGGTGGCCTCTAGGCTTTCCTCTTCTGGAACTTGATTTTATTACCTGGGAAATGAATTGGTTAGCCTATCCCTATGCTTCCCATCAACTTTCTATCAAGGAGACTGAAAGCCCTTTGCTAATTACGAAACATACCGTGAGCCGAAGTTGGAAGTGTTGAGGGAAGGAGAGCTCAATTCTGAGGCTGAGTCAGCTTTCTGCTACTATAAACGGGTGCCCATGCCCATTAACTTAGAAGGGAGGAAAAGCTTTACCTTGGCTGAAGGATTTAGAAGTTTCAGCCCACGATTCATTGCCTGTCACTTTTGGGTCTGTGGGAGGCAGCACACCACAGCAAAGTGTGCAGCTTGGGAAGCCACTAATTTGAGGGCAGGGGAGAAGCAGAGAGGAGGAGCTGGGGCCCCAATATCTCCTTCAAGAACACTCAGTTTCTTCCTACTGGCTCCCACCCCTTAAAGGTTCACCATCTCCCTGCAGTGCCACAGCTTGGGGGCCTTTGGCCGACTTGGATCCAAACCTTGGCAGGGCCCTTCTGAAGACTGATGGCTGTGGTGGGGTGTTGGGGCACAAAGGTCCTTGCACCCACAGATCACTAGGGAAACCAGGAATGCTAATCACACAGTGGTCTCTTCTCAGTGGAGCCTGGGCATAGATTTTGTTAATGACCTGGTGACCTTTTTTGTTATACATGGAGGCAGACTTCATCCACCTTTTGCTACAGAGGCAGACCTCACCCAGATTCCATAGAGTGATTATCCCAGACTCTTCCTTCCCTGGACTGTTACCCATCCTTAGGGGAGATGTCACATGGACGTTATGGCCTGCTGGCCTCTATGCTATAGGTCAGAGACCACACTTTTGGCTGTAGAACCCACTCTCATGGTCACATGTACTTTGTAAGGGGGTTTCTAAGTTGTCACATCTTAAGCTTTATTGATTGATCCCTGGAAATGTTTCTGCAAATCGTACTTGTTTTAACTATGCTGACAATGAACCACCTGGCATTAGACGTCCCAAAGTCTGTCCAGATTGAAGTCAATTTAAACCAGGTTCTCAGGTTCTCTCTCTCTGTCTCTGTCTCTGTCTCTCCTTTTCCTTCTCCTTCTCCTTCTCCTTCTCCTTCTCCTTCTCCTTCTCCTTCTCCTTCTCCTTCTCCTTTTTCTTCCTCCTCCTCCTCTTCTTCTTCTTTGGAGACAGGGTTTCTTTGTGTAGTGCTGACTGTCCAGGCTGGCCTGGAACTCACAGATATCCACTTACCTCTGCCTCCCGAGCTCTGGGATTAAAGACATGTGCCAGCACCATCCCATCCCATCCCCAGGTTTTCATTCTCACCCCTTCAAGGTTTCACTTCCCTGTCTGACACCTGTGAGTTGGATGAGATGTGCTGATGAGGTTCCTAGGCTCAATGGACTAGTGGGGTTTTACAGGGGACCCAGGGTTTCTGGGGACTCATTTAATCTATTGTGAATACTTTACCATGCAGTGCAGACAGCACAAACACACTCAGCTCAGCAGGAAGAGTGACAGATGGGTTGGATGGCATTTTTTTTCGGAGTATCAGGATGTCAGTAATTTCACACTGCAGGAGGTCTCTAATTAGACAGGATGAGAGCAATACAAGAAATAAAAAGTTGCCTTCCACTTTTGAAAATATGTACGAATATGTGATGGAGATGGGAGATGAAGGAGCGGAGTGGTTCAAGTACGGTGGCACTGGAGACGTGACAGCTGTGACTGCTGTGAGAGAAAGCTGAGATGGATGAGGAGCAGGTCCTTGCCCAGAGGGGTTGGAGAGGATTTTTCTTTAAGTTTTTTTATTTTCTTTTGTGGGGGAGGTTACAAGGGTGGAGGGCAGATATGGAAGGACTGGGAAATGAGTGGGATTGGGGTGCATAATGTGACATTCCCAAAGAATCAATAAAGAAATGCTTAAAAACAAATACATAAAATGATTTGTGTCATTAAGTCAATGTGACTGAGGCTCTGGTGTATGTCATGGGCGGGAAGAGGTGCTGTGCTGATGCCCTGTGCTGGGATGGGTGAGATATGATAAAGGGGCTGAAGAATTCTGCTGTCCCCTCAATAGCTCTGGGCCTTAGGACAACAAGCCTCAGCTGTGGCTCCTCAGGAACCCAAGACAGGCAGGACCATCTAAGCTGAGCTACACTCATAGTAGACTTGCTTTTCCATTTAATAGTTCCAGATGTGAGAAGGGAGATAACGACCAGGAAGGTAACCAGTGTGATCATCTTTCTTTCTTCCCTTTTGGGAGCAGGGAGGATACTTAGCAGAGGGCAAAGAAAGTATTATTTGAAGGCCAGGTGGTGGTGGTGCATGACTTTAATCCCAGCACTTGGGAGGCAGAGGCTGGTGGATCTCGGTGAGTTCGAGGCCAGCCTGGTCTACAGAGGGAGTTCCAGGACAGTTTCCAAAGCTACAGAGAAACCCTTTCTTGAAAAACCAAAAAAAAAAAAAAAAAAAAGGAAGTATTATTTGTGTGTGTGTGTGTGTGTTTGCATACTAGTGTGTGTATGCGTCTGTGGCTTCTTAAAAAAATTTAAAAATTTATTTATTTATTTACTATGTATAAGTATTTTGTCTGCATGTATGTCTTTGTACCACATGCATGCCTAGTGCCAAGGGAGGCCAGAAACAGGCATTGGATCCTCTGGGACTAGAGTTACAGACAGTTGTGGAGCTACCATATGGGTGCCAGAAATGAATTCCAGGTCCCCTGGAACAGCAACCAGTGATCTTAACTGGCTGAGCCATATCTCCAGTCCCAACACCTACCTTTTCATGTGAGCACTTTGGATTCCATCTCAGGTCTTTATGCAAGCACAATAAATGCTCTCACCCATTGATCCTTTATTTAGCTTTTGGTGTAGCTCAGGCTGGCCTTGTTCCTCTTGTCTCAGCCTCTTAAGTGCTGGGACTGAAGGTGTATACCACCACATCCAGCTTAAGCATATTCTTTAAAATTTTTATATCATTTTATGTATTCATTTTGAATACATGTGCGTATGGGTCATGCATACCACAGCATGTGAGTATGGAGATCAGACGACAATTTGTAGGTGTAGCAGGCTATTTTTTTGGCCACCAGCTTGCTCCCAAATCATAACATGCAGACTTGTTAGTTATGAATGCTCAGCCTTATCTTATGCTTGTTCCACTAGCTCTTATAACTTAAATTAGCCTGTTTCTCTTCATCTACATTTTACCTCAGGACTTTTTACCTTCCTTTCATTCTGTACGTCCTACTCCGTGTCTGGCTGGCTGGTGGCTGCCTGGTTCTGGGCATCTCCCTCTCTGTCTCTGTTGTTCTCAGTCCTCTTCTCTCAAGCCTAGGTTCCTCCTCTTACTTATTCTCTCTGCTTACCAGTCCTGACTATCCCTTTTATGCCTAGCTATTGGCCATTCAGCTTTTTATTAGACCAATCAGGTCTCTCTGCCCCACCTTACTACTTTCTGTCTCCTCTCTGTCTACAGTCCTCCAAACTTCAATGGTTAATTTAGGTCAGTTAGTGGCCAGTTCCACCCTCATACTCCAAGAAAGCTTTATTATCAGAATACAATCAAAATATCACACAACACCTTACAGGAGTGGGGCACAGGATATGGCTAAGTCTAGGCCTGGTACTCATATTGGAATAGTAACACTAACATGCACCTGACAGGCAGACACAAAGAAGACAAGATACTGTACCTGGACAAGATACTGTATCATTAAAGAGTGGAAGGTATGGGGGGCATGGTGAGTCACGTGGGGGGCATAATGACGCAGAGGGAAAGGAAGGAGCCTGCAGTAGGTGGTTGAAGAATTGTCTGGAGCATGGGTGAGTATGTAAATATGAATCTCAAGTGCATTTCAATGTCACAGTCCTTTTGTTCACTGAGGCTGCTGTATTCTGACGACAGCTGCTCATGTGGCCATGATGTGACTGTGGAAACAGACTGTGATGTTCAATCTTTTTTTTTTTTTTTTTTTTTTTTTTTAAGAGTCTCATTATGAGCCGGGCGTTGGTGGCACACGCCTTTAATCCCAACACTCAGGAGGCAGAGGCAGGCAGATCTCTGTGAGTTCGAGACCAGCCTGGTCTACAAGAGCTAGTTCCAGGACAGCCTCCAAAGCCACAGAGAAACCCTGTCTCGAAAAACAAAAACAACAAAAAAAAGAGTCTCATTATGTAGCTCTGGTTGTTCTTGAACTTACCACATAGACCAGGCTGGCCTTGAACTCACAGAGATCTGCTTGCTTCTGCCCCCAAATGCTGGGATTAAAGGCATAATGGTCAATCTTTTTCTTTTTTTTTCTTTTCTTTTTTTTTTGTTTTTTTGTTTTTGTTTTTGTTTTTCAAGACAGGGTTTCTCTGTGCAGCTTTGGAGGCTGTCCTGGAACTAGCTCTTGTAGACCAGGCTGGTCTCGAACTCACAGAGATCTGCCTGCCTCTGCCTCCTGAGTGTTGGGATTAAAGGCGTGTGCCACCAACGCTGGGCTATAATGGTCAATCTTGATTGTCAATTTAACAGGATCTAGAATCTCCATGGAAATAAATCTGTGGACATGCCTTGGAGGAATTGCATGGATGAGAATTGCAGAGGTGAGAAGACCCAGCATAACTGTAGGTGGCATCATCCCATGGACTGGTGTCTCAGACAGAATAAAAGAGAGAAAGTGAGCTGAGCACTGACATTCATCTCTCTCTGCTTCGTGAGTGTGGAAGCCATGTGACTAGCTGCCTCAGCTCCTGTCATTATGGCTTGCCCACTATGATGGGCTGTATCCCAAGCTGTAAGCCAAACAAACCCTTTTGTAAGTTGTTTTTGAAAGGTATTTTGTCACAACAATGAGACAAATAACTAAGAAGTGGATGACATCAGTTGAACCTGAAGAGCAAAATCTATCAGTGCTGTTTGTGCTAGAGGAAAGGTTGGCTACCATCACTTGCAGGAACTCAGTGGGCAGCAGAGAGGAGATGCTACATAAGGGGAGCAGGGACAAAGAACAGATGTGTCCTGATTGGAGATCATCAGCATGGGGAAGTTGTAGGTGGACTCACAGGAAGGAGAATATAATGCAGAAGGTCATATACGTGACTTTCCCTGTCTGGCTGAAAGTGGAGATAAAAACTGGGGAGACTGTCAATTGTTTATCAAGTCCTGGGCATCTGTAGCAGCTGTATTTGTTTCTGGGTGTCGCTGCCATGACAGTGGTTTCCAAGTTGTTTGCTGTAGATAAGGGGCTCACTTCCAGGATGGGGTGCTGCCTATGCTCTGGCTTTGTCTATTCATCCTCTTGGAGCTGTTCTGAAAGGACTCATCATGGGTCTGCAATATAGGGCTCCTTCCCCGAGGCAGGATTTTCCTCCGGAGAGCAGTGCTTGAGTCCTGGGACTGCGGCAGCTTCCTTTCTTCCTTTTTAAAAAAGATTTACTTATATTATTATATATGTATGAGTGTTGTATTAGGGCTCTCTAGATGAACAGAACTTATAGAATGAATCTAACGTGCGCACGTGCACACATGCACACACACACACACACACACACACACACATATATGTAGATCAGAGGACAACTTGCAGGAGTTGGTTCTCTTTTGTACCATGTAGAGCCTGGGGATAGAACTCAAGATTGGCAGGTGACCATCTTGAAAGAACTTTTTTTTTTATTTCATTTTTTTTTCTGACATAGCATCTAGTAAATCCCAGGCTAGCCTCCAACTTCCTGTATGTGTGAGGGTGACATTAACTCCTGATTTTTCTTCCTCTATCTTCTGAGTACTAGAATTACAGGCATGAGCTACCATTCCTGGTTTATGTGGTATAGGGGACTGAACCCAGGGCTTTGTGCATGCAAGGCAAGCACTCTACCAACTGAGCCACACCCCCAGGCCCTACTATAATTATACAGGGTGGATGATCCCACATTATCGGCAATGATGATTGAATTGTCATTAATTTAGCATATGGGGAACACTGTTAGCTGATGGCTTTCAGCTCCCAGATATTGCTTCTCTCTTGTTCTGTGATATGGCATGATTACTCTCTCAGGGTTTCTACTGATGTGATGAAACACCATGGCCAAAACAACTGTGAAGGAAAGAGTTTCTTTGGCTTACACTTCCATATCCCAGACCGTCACTGAAAGTCAGGACAGGAACTCAAACAGTGCAGGAAGCTGGAGGCAGGAGCTTAGCAGAGGCCATGTTTACCGGCTTGCTCCATATGGCTTTCTCAGTCTGCTTTCTTTGTGAACATTGGGAATTTCACATCATGCACCCTAATCAGAGTCATTTTCCAGTCCTTCCATATCTACCCCCCACTTATAACTCCCTGCCCAAAGAAAAAAATAAAATAAAAAAACCAACAAAAAAGCATCTTGCTAACTGCTTTAGGCAATGACCTGCCCCTCTGTTGACTGCCGCCTTCTCTCACACCGTTATAGCTGTTGCGTCTACAGTTCTGCCGTGCAGGCTCCACTCCACTCCTCCCTCTTTCCCACCTCTCCATCACATATTCATTCATTATAGTGGCATTGGGAGCTGTATCATGCAATAGACTCTTTTGCCCAAACAACTTTACTTGCAAATGTTCATTGCAATGAGTTGTGGGTCTGGTTCGAGGCCTCTGGCTTCTGCTATACCATCAGTACCAGACCCTCACTGAGGCTCCTCTTGGATATCCTGCTGTTGCCCAGAGTCATGGAGATCCTGTGACTCCGGTTCCACAGGAGGGCCCCTTCACGTGGTCCAGCAGCTCATAGATGAGGTAGATGTTGGGGTGGGCCTGGATCTGGGCCGGGGTGGTAGCTGAGTTGGTCAGCTTGCAAGAGCTCGTCCATGCCTCTAGAGCCAGCTCTCCCACAGGCAGCAGCGGGTGAGGGGCAGGGCCAGCTCAGCACAGCCCTCAGACATCAACATGGCTTCAGGCTGCAACCCAGACCATGGACATTCACATGGCCTTTAGTGGTAACATAGGCCATGGACATCAACACAGATCCCCACTCTCGGAGGGTCACTTAGACATGGCCCTTGGTGACAGCATGGGCCTGGAAATAACCATGGTCTTAGGTGGCAGCAAAGGCCTCTCATAATCAGGCTGCCCCCCACCATAATCTCCAGTTCCTCCTCTGCTTCTCTTTCTCTTCCCTCTCCCCACCGTATACTTACTCATCGTAGGGGCACCTGTGTGCCTACCCACACAGCAGGTGGTGGGTGGACCTCTGGCTGTCTTCTGCCCACCTGCACTTGAGGTGGCAGGCAGGCCTCAGTCAGCTTGCCTCCTTAGAGAACCCAAGAGGATCTGCCCAGAGGTGGCCCCGCCCACAATGGGCTTTGTCCTCCCACATCAATTACTAATTAAGAAAATGCCCTACAGGCCATCCTATAGCCTGATCTTATTGAAGCATTTTCTCAGCTCTTTCCTCTCCAGTGACTCTAGCTTGTGTCAAGTTGACATAAAGCCAGCCAGCACAATTACCTATACACCATGGCAGGTTATTTCCTAGATAGTCTGAGGGAGAGGGGCATTCCAGAATTCTGAAGGAACTTGAAATACCAATCATCCAAAGAAGAGGGACAGGTAGACCCCTGGAAATAGCCAAAGACTAGGAAGCTACCAGAATGTAGGGGGCCAGTCACTGCCCACGGGCTCCGAGTACTGAAAATGGGAACAGGTTTTTTTTGTCCTGGTTAATTTATTATTATTTTGTTTTTGCTTTTGAAGAGGCTAAAGTTGGTGAGAGCACCAAGTTTCTGAGGGAATCCCAAGAAGTCAAAATGAGTATCAAAGCTGTTTGGTTGTCAACTGGACTACATCTGGAATGAACTAAACCCAAGCACTGGGCACACCTGTGAGGGATTTATTTTTTTCTTAATTAAACCATTTGAAGTAGGAAGACCCACTTCTCATCCAGATCTTTGAGGTGAGAAGAAACAACTTTAACCTGAGCCACACCTTCTGCTGGCAGCCTGTGTACAGGACATGGAAGAAGACAGTTTGCTCCCTTTGCCTGCTTGCTCTCTTGATCTTGCTGGCAAGCTCACTCCTTCACTGACATTAGAGCCTACTTTGGGATTTCAGCATATACTGAAGACCAGCTGAGGCATCCAGCCTCATGAACCGAACAACTACCGGATTCTTAGACCTTCCATTGGCAGACAGCCATTGTTGGACTAGATGGACCACAGCCTGTAAGCCACTCTAATAAATCCCTTCTCTGTATAAGTAGATTCATCCTATCAGTTCTGTTCCTCTAGAGAACCTTGACTTACACAGGCCTCCAACGTCCTCCCAGGATGGGTCTGCTTTGGCTCCCTGGAAGAAAGAAGCATCTTGAACGGGTGACCTGTGAAATTCAAGAATGCACCTGAGTAGCCGAAAGAAGCACGAGAGTGGAGGGGGGACAGAGGTGGGAGGACATTTGGGAAGTGGCCTCTATTTATTTACCACCAGAGAAGATAGCTTTGTAGGTTTAGTGGGGGATTCTCAGATCTAAGAAGGCTGATTCTCTTGCTGTGAAGAGACATCGTGACCACAGCAACTTTTATATAAAAGAAAGCATTTAATTGGGGGCTGGTTTACAGTTTCAGAGGTTTAGTCCATTTTTTTTTTAAGATTTAGTCTTCTGTCTGCATGCCAGCAGAGGGCACCAGATCTCATTCAAGGTGGTTGTGAGCCACCATGTGATTGCCGGGAATTGAACAGGACCTCTGGAAGAACTGTCAGTGTTCTTAACTGCTGAGCCGTCTCTCCAGTCCTGGCTTAGACCATTTTTGTCATGGTGGGAAGCTTGACCCCACTCAGGCAGACATGGTGCTGGAGAAGTAGCTGAGAGATCTATATCTGGATACACAGGTAGCAGGAAGAGAGAGTGAGCCGTTAGGCTTTTGAAAAATCTCAAAGTCCACCCCCAGTGACACATTTCCTCCAACAAGGCCACACCTCCTAGATGGGGAATGTACTTCTTTGTATGTTTATCTTATTGACTGTTAAATAAAATATTGTTTGGCCAATGAAACGGCAAGTTAGGCAGGACTAGGAGTCAAAGAGGATTCTGGGAAATGTAGTAGAGAAGTGATGATCCAGACAGAAAAATGACATAGCAAGGAGACTCATATTTAAGGGAAGGAGAAACAGGAAGGGTCCCTTTTTTCCCCTTCCTCCTCCAGCGGCAGGATGTGATCCACTGGGAAAGAGGGATGCCAATAAGGCGTCCGATAAGATAAGTCTTATAATATATATAGATTTATGATAATTAAGACTGAGCTAGCAGATGAGAAGTCCTAGTCATTGGTCAAGCAGCATTGAACCTAATACAAGTTTCTGTGTATTCATTTGGGCCTAACTCAGGTGGGCGGCTGGTGTAAAGCACACACGTGGCGGTGGGGCTCAGGTGGCTTTGGCAGAAAGATTTATCGTAACACCTCCTGATCCTTTCAAGCAGTGCTACTTCCTGGTGGCCAAACATTCAGATGTATGAACCTCTGGGGGCCATTCGTACTCAAACCATCACAAGAGCAGTTCATCAAAAGGTAGGGAAGGGACCTCAGGTGACTCACAGCAGTCCTACCTGGTGTCATTCTCCTCAACTCTCCTTCTTAATAAGGAGCTAAGCTTGGGGAATTTGAGAAGCCATTGATGGCTTTGTTGTTAGCACTGGCAGAGAGAAGGTTAAATCCGGGCAGTGAAGTCTCTAGAAGCCATGCCATTATGTTCCAATATCCTTCCACGGATGGCACAGTCACAGAGGGTCTAGCAGCAGCTCTGTGGTACTCTTCACCTGCCAGGTGGGCAGTCACCATTTTGAGTCCTGAGTAACACTGTCTGGGGTGAGCATTTTGCTTGAGGATTGCAGAATGAGCGTGTTATCAGCTCACAGACGGAGACGGAGACGGAGACCGGGCTAGGTCTTGCTGAAGCTGAAGGTGGGGCAGGCTTCAAGAAGCCTGAGGCTTCAGACCCGGGAGGACTGGCAGGAAAATGCTGTAACTCTGGAGGGCATGCAGGAATCACCAGTTGCAGGGGATGGATGGGGTGCAGTGCTCTTTCCATAAACTGGCTCTCCTTCTTTAATTAATTATTTCCTCCAGGGAGGCCTCTGTCTACTTTGCCTTTTTCTGGAAAGGTCAGGCAGTGGGGAATGCATTATTATTATTATTATTATTATTATTATTATTATTATTATTATTATTTTCTTCAGGAACTGAGGCTTCCCAATTCAGGGGGTGAAATTTATCTTTCTTCCTCCTCTCAGAAAAGGATGAGCTCACCAGTGGTGACAAGAGTGGCCTTCTGTCCTTCCTTTTCTTCTCCAAATGCTGAGGGAAGTGGGAGGTTAGCTTGCAAATGTCACAGAATCCTACAAAATGCTGACTGACTGTGGATGCCAGGAATAACTGGGGTTGCTGGGTTGAGGAGATCGGCGACACCATCATCTGCTAAGAATCTATTGTTCTGCAGCTGCCTGGGACACAATGGTGAGACTGAGGCAGGGGAGATGGGCGGGCAGGGTGGGCACAGTGACTGGGTGTGTCTTTGCAAACCCTTACTTTTTGGGGGTGGTTAGAGGGGCAGAGCAGAGTCAACAGACAGTCTGCATGTGGGCTTAGAACACCTAAGAAACAAAACAAAACAAAACAACAAAAACAGGGCCACAAAGTCCCAACAAAACAAAGGAAAACAAAACAAAACACAAAAAAAGGGAGGCAGGAGACATCTGTTTGGGAAGAGTTTGAAACTCATTGCTTAAAAGAAACATTGAAGTCACCAAGGGGAAATCTAGAATTTTCTTCAGTGTTTTGTGTTTGAAGTTCCAAATGGTAGGTGGGCTTCATGTCCTTCACAGAGCAAAGGCGGTGTTTGGATTATGAGTCTGTGTAGTCAAGGATGATCTTGGACTTCTTTGTGCTGGGATTACAGGTGTGCACCACCATTTATGCCACACTGGGATGGAACCCAAGAATTAGTGCATGCTAATGGTGCAGGGGTTCCCTTGTGGGTGGTGGATGCCAGGCTGAGTGGCCCTGGACAGGCTGGTTTTGTGTGTGTGTGTGTGTGTGTAAAGATTTTTAATTTTTTTAATTTTAATTATTTTTTATATTTATTTTATTTATATGAGTATTTTGATTGCATACATGTATTTGTACCACATGCATGCCCAGTGCCCAAGAAGGTCAACAGGAGGTCTTGGAGTCCTTAGAACTGGAGTTAACTGATGGTTGTAAGACACCATGTGGGTGCTAGGAACTGAACCCAGGCCCTCTGATAGAACAACAAGTACCCTTAACTGCTGGGCCATCTCCCTAGCCCTGGAACACACCATTTGTTATTCTTTTGCTTAAATTAGAAAAAGGTGCAAAATGAGACATGAGAACAAGAGATACATTAGCCATAGTTTATTATAGGCTGGCAGAGCAGAGAGAGTAAGAGAGAAGAGAGACAGGGAGTAAGAGTGAGTAGAAGTGAAGTGAAGGGAGGAAGAGAGGCGAGGGTGAAAGAGAAGAGAGCGTAAGTGGGCAGGTGTTACAATAAATCTTTCCGCCAAAAGCCACCTGAACCCTGTAGCCACGTGGGTGTTTTCTGCCAGGCCGCCCAAGTTCTACCCGCTACCATGTTAAGGCCTCAGGTAACTCACAGAGACTTATATTAGGTACAAATGCTGCTTGGCCAATGACTAGGATTCTCATCTGTTAGCTCAGTCTTAATTATCATAAATCTATGTATTTTATAAGACTTATCTTATTTAGGATGCCTTCCATTGGCATTCTCATCCTGGGATCACATGGTGACTCTGGAGCAAGAGAGAAGGGGCCCACTTCGTTCTCCCTTGTTTATGTGTGAGTCTCCCTGCTATGTTATTTCCTGCCTGGATCATCACTTCTTTACTACATTTCCCAGAATCCTCCTTGACTCCTAGTCCCGCCTAACTTGCTGCCTCATTGGCCAAACAGTGCTTTATTCAACAATCAATAAGATGAACATACACAGAAGTACATTCCGCATCAGGCAGGGGTCTGTCTTTTAAAGGGGGTCCCTTACACCTGCGTGCAGACTTAGTTCCCATGGAACCCTGGGCTGACCAGGGTACTGCCTGAGTGGATTCTGCCAGGTAACAGGGGCAGGTCAGCATAATGCCTGAACCTTTGACCATTGATCCTTTCCAAAAATGACAGGCTGGAGAGGGCCAGAGGGCTGGCACTTCAGGTGGAGTTGAAAGTTAACTTTATATTTTACTTCATTTTGTTTTTCCCCCAGATATTTTGTATGCATATTCATTTGTTAATGTCAAATTATACAGCATGGGGTTGCATTCTCCTTATGAAGATTACTTGTTTTAGGGACTGGGCTGTCAGTAAAATGTTTGCCATATAAGTACAAGGTTCTCCTGGACTGGCAGAGCCCACATTAAAAAGCTGGAGGGTACTTTATATCTGTAAGCCTAGTGCCAAGGAGGCAGAGATAGGCAAATCCCTGGAACCCAATGGTCAATCAGCCAGCCTAGCCTAGTCATTGAGTCCCAGAGGTCCCAAACTCTCAAAAAAAAAAAAAAAAAAAAAAAAACAAGCAGAGGGGCTGGAGAGATGCCTTAGGGTAAAGAGCTCTAGATGCTCTTGCAAAGGACCCAAGTTTGGTTCCCTGCACCAGCAGCTTGGTTCACAACCGTCTGTAACTCTAGTTGCAAGGGGTCTGACACCATCTTCTGATTTCTATGGGTCTAGGCATACATGTGGTACACATGTATACATGCAGGCAAAACAGTCAAACACACAAGATAAAAATAAATCTTTTTTTCTTTTATTGAAAATGGATTTTTTTTCATACAATATATTCTGATTATGGTTTGTTTCTCCTTCCCTGACTTCTCCTAATTCCTCCCCCCACCTCTCCCTGCATTTGGGTATGCCCTTTTTGTCTCTTGTTAGAAAATAAACAGGTATCTAAGGAGTAGTAGTAAGATGAAATAAAAGAAAATAAGATAAATAAAAAATGAACAAATCAGAATATGTCAAAACAACCAAACAAGAAAAACAGCCAAAGAAAAAGCACAAGAAATGAATATAGATGCAGACACACATACACACATTCACACACTCAGAGATACCATAAAAACCCCAAACTGGAAGCTATAATACATACTAGAAAGATGTATAAGGTAGAAAAAACAAAACAAAACAAGAAATGCCAGCTGGGCGTTGGTGGAGCACACCTTTAATCCCAGCACTCAGGAGGCAGAGGCAGGCAGATCTCTATGAGTTCAAGGCTATCCTGGTCTATAGAGCGAGTTCCAGGATAAGCTCCAAAGCTACACAGAGAAACCCTGTCTCGAAAAACAAAAACAAACAAACAAACAAACAAAAAGCCTTGAGTTACTATATGAAACAAAGAACCTTCGAAGATGTTGTTGAGTTTGTTTTGTGTTGGCCATCTACTGCTGGGCCTGGGTCTACACTTAAGAGTGGTTTGCTTCCCCAGTGAGACTCCTCTGGAGAAAACTAGTTTTTCATTTGCAAGTGGCTACCAATTAGAGACAGCTTCTGGGTTAGGGATGGGGACATATGTGACCTTTTTTCAGCTCTAGGACCCCCCCTTGTGCAGACCTGTGCAGGTCCTGTGCATGCTGCCTCTCTATGAGTTCATATGTGTGCCAGTCCTGCTGTGTCTAGAAGACCTTAATTCTTTAGTGTCCTCCATTCCTTTTTTTTAAACACTCTTTTTTTTTTTTTTAAGATTTTATTTATTATGTATACAACATTCTGCTTCCATGTATATGTGCACACCAGAAGAGGGCACCAGATCTCATAACGGATGGTTGTGAGCCACCATGTGGTTGCTGGGAATTGAACTCAGGACCTCTGGAAGAACAGTCAGTGCTCTTAACCTCTGAGCCATCTCTCCAGCCCCTCCCTGTGGCTCCTAAACTCTTTCTGAATCCTCCTCCTCAGTGTTCCCTGAGCTCTAAGGGGAGTGAATTGAGGGAGACACGCCTTTTAGGGCAGAGTGATCCAGGGTCTCTCACTCTCTGAATATTGTCTGGCTATGGGTCTCTGTACTTGTTCCCATCTGTTGCAGAGGAAGCTTCTCTGATGATGGCTTAGCAAACTCTGATCTATAAGAATGTCATCAGAGGTCATTTTATTGCTACTTTTAAAAGCAGAACAGTAGTGTTTGTTTTTATCCTAGGTCACTGGCCTATCTAGCCTCAGGTTCTGGGCCACCCAAGCAGTATTGGGCATGGATTCCATCTCCTGGAGTGGGACTTGACTTAAATCAGATATTGACTGGTTAGTTACTCCCATAAACTTTGTGCACTATTGCACCAGTTTATCTCAGTGAGTGGCTTTAAAAAACACAAATGACATTGGGGCATTGGAGTCTTCTTTTCTTTTTTCTTTTGATTCTTTTCAAAAATAAAAACATATATATTCTTAATTTATTCCAATTGACATTAGGGTGGTGAATGACAGTAAAATTAAAACAAAATAACTTTTCTTCATTTCCCCTGCAATGGCTTCTGCAACATATCTGTATTGGCCCTTAGGAAATAGTATTCCCCTGAAGGAAAATGGTACTATTGTATTCACAGTCTCTCCTTTCAGAGCTTTGCAAAAAGAGTAAATAAATAATTTCTTTTTGAGTTGGCACCTCTATGGAGTTGACATTGATTGATGGAGAGGTTGAAATATAACTTTTTTAAGTCTCTCCTGGAGAAGGGCCCGGACTTCTTATCCCTTTGCAATTTCATATGGCGTCTGTTAAGTGTCTCCGCAGAGAAGAGGTGATTTTGATTTTTTGAGACAGAAACAGCCCTTGCTGTCCTAGAACTCACTCAGTAGACCAGGCTGGTTTTGAACTCACAGAGATCTGCCTACCTCTGCCTCCCAAGTGCTGGGATTAAAGGCACATCTTTTCCTTTTAATAATGTTTTTATAAAGAAGCTTACTGCTTATTAACTTTCAGATTTTTTTTCCATCTATTTCCCCTTCCCAGGACAATCCTTGTTTTACCTAGCTTCTCTGGAGCTGTGGATTGTAGTCTGGTTATCCTTTACTTTACATCTAGTATCAACTTGTGAATGAATACATACCATGTTTACCTTTCTGGGTTTGGGTTACCTCACTCAGGATAATTTTTTTGAGTTCCATCCATTTGCTGGCAAATTTTATGATGTCATTGTTTTTTTTTTTTTTCAGCTGAGTACTACTCCACTGTGTAAATGTACCACATTTTCTTTATCCATTTTTTTGGGTATCTAGGTTGTTTCCAGATTCTGGCTATTATGAATAATGCTGCTATGAACATAGTTGAGCAAGTGTCCTTGTGGTATGATTGAGCATCCTTTGGGAATATGCTCAAGAGTGGTATAACTAGGTCTTGAGGTAGATTGATTGCTAATTTTCTGAGAAGTTGATATACTGATTTCCAAAATGGCTGTACAAGTTTGCACTTCCATCAGCAATGGAGGAGTGTTCCCCTTACTCCATATCCTCTTGAATATAAGTTGTCCTCAGTGTTTTTGATCTTAGCCATTCTGACAGGTGTAAAATGGCATCTCAGAGTTGTTTTGATTTGCATTTCCCTGATGCCTAAGGATGCTCAGCAATTCCTTAAATGTCTTTTGGCCATTTGAGATTCTTCTGTTGAGAATTCTTTTCTTTTCTTTTCTTTTCTTTTCTTTTCTTTTCTTTTCTTTTCTTCTCTTTCCTTTCCCTTTCTTTCCTTCTTCTTCTTCTTCTTCTTCTTCTTCTTCTTCTTCTTCTTCTTCTTCTTCTTCTTCTTCTTTTTCTTCTTCTTCTTTTGGTTTTTCAAGACAGGTTTTCTCTGTATTGTTTTGGAGCTGTCCTGGCACTCGCTCTGTAGACCAGGCTGGCCTCGAACTCACAGAGATCTGCCTGCCTTTGCCTCCTGAGTGCTGGGATTAAAGGCGTGTGCCACCAACGCCCAGCCCTGTTGAGAATTCTTGGTTTAGATCTGTATTCTATTTTGACCTGGGTAAACTGGGGTGGGGGAGCAGTGAAGGGGAGGGGATAAGGGATGAGAGCATTTGGGAATGGGATGGGATGGAGGAGGAGGACAATGAAAGAGATATCTTGATAGAGGGAGCCATTATGGGGTTAGGGAGAAAACTGGTGCTAGGGAAATTCCCAGGAATCAACAAGGATGACCCCAGCTAAGACCCCTAGCAATAGTGGAGAGGGTGCCTGAATTGATTCTCCCCTGTAATCAGATTGGTGAATACCCTGTCACCATAGAGCCTTCATTCAATAACTGACGGAAGCAGATGCAGAGATCCACAGCCAAGTACCAGGCCAAGCTTCAGGAGTCCAGTCAAAGAGAGGGAGGAAGGATTATATAAGCAAGGGGGTGTGGTCAGGACCATGATGGGGAAATTTATAGAGACAGCCAAACGAAGCTTGTAGGAACTTATGAACTCTAGACAGTTGTGGAGCCTGCATGGGACTGAGATGGGCCCTCTGCAACAGTAATGTGTCTTGGTATGTTTGGGGTGGGTAGGACAGACGGACTGGCAGTGGGACTAGGATCTATTCCTGGTGCATGAGCTGGCTTTTTGGAGCCCATATCCTGTGGTGGAATGTCTTGCTCAACCTTGATGTAGGGGGAGGGGCTAGGTTTTGTTGACTCTCCATGGGAGGCCTTACCCTTTCAGGGTGGTAGATGGTGGGTGGGTTGGGAGAAGGTGGTGGGGCAGGGAGGATGGGTAGGAGGGGGATCTGTGGATGGTATGTAAGATAAGAAAATTAATAAAATAAAATAAAGATCTCCAGTGGGTGGCTCAGACCACCTTCACCCTCCAGGGCCAAGCACTCACTGGCTGCTGTACTGCTATAAAACCAATGAGGATTGTGGAGAAGGGTGGCCTTTGCCTCTTCCTCGTGGAGGAATGTTGCTTCTATGTCAATCAATTGGATATGGTAAAGGACAAGATCTGTCAACTCCAGACAGATCTCCCAAAACCATGAGGAACAGCTTGATGCCTCTGGCCAGTGGATCACTGATGGCCCAATATGGAACAAAATACTTCCTGTTTGTTTATTTGATGTAACTGCCCTGGCGTCCTAGAACTCACTTTATAGACCAGGCTGGCCTCAAACCCATGGAGAAACACCTGCCTTTCTCTGCCTCTCGAGAGTGCACCACCACCTGGTGATACAGCCTTTCTTAGCTCCCCTTCTCCTCCCTTTCCTAATCCTGCTAATTGCTCCCTGTCTTACAAATATCTTGCTTAGATTTCTTCGACAACGAATTGAAAAGATGTGGGCACTCACTCCTCTTTGGTTCTGTGAATACTTGTTTGTGTGCAAGTTATGTTGAATGACAGACTTTTCCTGGTGAGATACAACACACACACACACACGAATACTCGACTCAGATAGGGAGCCCATCACAGACACCAATTAATCCACAGACACCACCAGTGTCTAACTTCGTAAACTGATGAGTTTTATCACTTACAGGGATATGGGTGAGTGGTTACTTATTGGAGCAGAAATGACTCAGAGACAGCTGCATCACCAAGGCCCACCCATTGGGTGGGTGACTGACACCTCTCCAAAGCTGAAAATGAAGCACAGTCTGAAGGCAGGTCAACAGGTTGGAGAGTATGCTTTACAGTTGGCTCAGCTGGTCTAATTCTGTCTCTTCCAGACAGCTCTGCCATTCTCTACTTGCCAGGCTGCTTTCTGGGCATTTGGGCTGGTCCCAGTCTTCTTCACAGCTTGCCTTCTCTGAGCCTGACTCAGAAATCTTTATTGTCTACTATAGGAGGGGTCTGTGAACATGGTCAGTTTCAAGAATTTCCTGAACCTATTTTAAGTTGTTTACTTTGAAAAGTTTGAAGAGTTTCCCTGTAGGATGATATGTTTCAATATTTGAGGAAACTGATACACAACAGTTTCTTACTTCAAATCTGTTAGCACTGACCTCACAAAAACACCTTAAATTGCCCCAAGAAAATTTGGACTTAATGAACAAAGATGTAAAAATTGCTCATCATTAAATTTTTGCAAATGGAATGCAAGAAAACACCAAATACTCCAGAGCTACAGTGATGGGTCCATGTATGCAAAGGAATGAGTCTAACATGTAAACTAATGGAATGTAAACTAATGCATTCAAAGACGGAGGAATCACAGGGTCACTAAAGTTTAGGCACCAAATGCTTTTTAAAAGCTTTTATTCCGTTAAATTATATTCTTGTTTTTAAAAAGATTTTATTTATTTGTTATGTATACAGTTATCTGCATGTATGCTTGCAAACCTGAAGTGGGCACCAGATCTCATAACAGATGGTTGTGAGCCACCATGTGGTTGCTGGGAATTGAACTCAGGACCTCTGGAAGAGCAGTCAGTGCTCTTAATCTCTGAGCCATCTCTCCAGCCCAATTATTTTCTTTTATTGGATTTTTTTCAAACAATATATCTTGATTAATTATGATTTTCTCTCCCTCTACTATCCCAGTACCTCTCCATCTCCCTCCCATCTGGATCCACCCCCATTCTTTCTCTCCTTAGAAAACACATGCATCAGAGGGATAATAATAAAATATGGTAAGATAAAATGAAAGCAAATACATTGGAACAGGACAAAACAAACTGAAAAAAAGAGCAATGCTTCACCAATATCAATGTTTCATTGATAACAGAAGCAGTAGCCCTGGTGTGCTGCTGGTAATTTCACACATTAGTGCTCACCATTGCCTGAGGCCATTTTATAGAGCAAGAGATTAAAGCTGGGCTGGGGTGAGGGTGTCTCTGTGATCACCACAGCCAGCAGAGTAACCATCCAAGGGAGGTAAGAATGCAGTTCGATTCAACACGCTAAGTAGCTAGTGTTGGTTCAAACTTTGACTCTGAGTAGTGTATTTTAGGCATATTTAAGCATAGCAAAATTGGTGAAAACTGTCCTGGTGATAATTAACTCAATCCTGTATGCAATCCTATATAAAGCATACATATATCTTCATGAGCTATGATTTCATCAATATGCTTTGTAAAGTACATGTGACACCTTCAAAAAAGATGGGTTCTATAGATTGACTTCATGTGACATCTTCCATAAAGACAGGTTCTATAGATTGACTGAGAAAAAGAAGCCCATGATAAGGGTCTGGGAAGGATTCAGTGGGATCTTGGCCACACAGACAGACCTAGGGTCACCAGGCTGTTAACCACATCTGTTCCCAGCCTCCTGGGTAGGTAACAGGTTAAGCAACCCTTCCGTTGAAGGAACATCCCTGTGTGTTTAACATTCCAGATTCCTCTGGTGTTCATCTGTGAGCACAAAGACTTCTATGCCTCCTACATTGGGAATGTAGCTCAGTTGGTAGACTATTTGTCTAATGTGCATTCATATTGAACATAGTGTGTTCAGTCCCCAACTCTGCATTCAATTGGTCATGGTGGAACACATTGTGGTTGGCCCAGCTCTTGGGAGGAGGATTAGTAGTTCAAGGTTGTTGTTGCCTATATAGTAAATTCGAGGCCAGCCTGGGTTACATGAGACTTTCTTTTTAAAAAAATAAAAAACCAGAAAGACAGACAGAGGGAGAGGGGGAGGGGGAGAGAGAGAAAAGAAAAGAAAGCTTGAAGAAGCTAATCCAGGGTCCCAAGGTCAGTTAAGGTAGAGACTGGATTTGATTTCCAGATCTGTATGACTTCAAAGAGAGTTACATGAAGTTATGTATATATTTATTTATTATGTATTTGTTTAGCATGGAACACATGCTAAGCAAGCGCTCTACCACTATGTTATCCCCCACAACCCCAGACTACTACTCTTCTCATCTTACCCAAGATGTAGCTCATTAGCTAACGTTTTTATAGAACATTACAATGTAACAAAATCATTTTCATACATCACATCTTTGCCAAGAGAGAAGGCAAGTTGGTCTGTTGGAACATGTTTCAGAAAGTTTATTAAAAATGTAATTAGATGGTGCTTTGTGTAGTTATCACGTTTGACAGGGCAGCTACTTGTTGAAGGAAAGCCAAGATCATATATCTTTTCCTACAGGACAGCTTCTCAGAAGCAGGCTGACAGTTTCTGCAGACTTTTGAATCTCTCTCTTAGTTCTGCCCAACACCAGGTGCTCTGGGGACATGTTAAAGTGGTCTGTGCTTTGGCCAAGTCACCGTGACATCAACTTTGCCTATGTGTCCCAGCACATTGTGAGATGAGGATTGGCTGGAGGGAAGACTAAACCTCTGATTACTGAAACTTAAAATGATTTAGGGAAGTGAATAATAATTAACATAATGGACAGCCATTGTCCTACAGAATCCTTACTTCCTACCTTCATTTTCTCTGATATTGAGAAGCTTGAAAGTTCAAAAGAATAAAACCCACTTCGTGCCCTAGAGGAGCCCATGGCTTCGAAGAAAGACAGGTAATGTGTAGCTGAGTTACAGATATTGGATCTTCAGGATGTGGCCAAAAGCTATTGAGACAGGAGGATGTGAGCTGAGTAGGACACAGTGAAATGCGTAGACGTTGGAGGCCAGTCCATGGGGCTGATGGGTAAGTTTAGACATGGCTGAGGTGGGTGATAAGCTCCAAGGTGACCAGGCAGAAGCTGACCAATAGGTAAATTTCCCAAGTAAGGAAGCAGGCAGTGTTCACAGCATGAAGCCTAGCGGGAAGGTGGTCTGGCTATTCCTGGTGATGGCAGGCTTGCAAACGGATGAACTAGGGGGTCTGACTCCAACTTTGAGATAGTTTGTGACATCAAGGCAAGGTCAGCAGAGTAGATATGGCATCCCTGGGCTGAGGAGTGGAGGAGCCCAGGGCTGAGCATTTGAATGACAGCCCAGGAGATCATTTTAATTGTTTATTGTTGCAGAATAAAGCATCCCAAAGCTGAGTATCTTAAGATAGTCACTGTTTTTTGTTTGTTTGTGTTTTGTTTTTGATACAGGGTTTCTCTGTGTAGCTGTAGCTATCCTGGAACTTGCTCTGTAGACCAAGCTGGCCAAGAACTCAGAGATTTGCTTGCCTCTGCCTTCCGAGTGCTGGGATTGAAGGTGTGCACTACCACTGCTAGCTCAAGATAGCCACTGTTACCATTTGTTTTGTGGGTGTGTGTATGTATGTTCATATGTGCATGTGTGTATGTGCGTGGTGAAGCCCTAGGTTGATGTCAGGTGTCTTCTTTGATACTATGTATCTTCTTTATTTCTTTTTTAAAAAATGAAATATTTTAGTTTGGAGTTAAGATTTAGTGGTTAAAAGCACTCTGTTCTATCATTAGGACCAGAGTACAGTTCCCAGTATCCATGTCAGGTGGTGCACACCTTTAATCTCAGCACTTGGGAGGAAGAGGGATGCAGATCTCTGAGTTTGAGGCTAATCTAGTCTACAGAGTGAGTTCCAGGACATCAGGGCTACAAAAAACAAAAACAAAAATAAAAACAAACCCCCCCAAAACAAAAAAACCCCAAAAACAAAAAACCAAAACCAAAACCAAAACAAAAAAAAACCATTATCATCATCATCAAAATAAAAAAAATAAAAAGAGGCCACCGAGGCACCCAACCAACAGCCAAAAACTGATTGCCAGATGTGGGGATGGGACCAGGTTGTCCCTAATGGCTATGTAGCCACCATCTGTCCACAGCATTAGTGAGCAAGCACATCTAGATCACACAAGAATTGCAGGGCAACATAAATAACCCTTTAAGCAGGGTGCTAGAGAGGTGGCCAGATAGGCACTCAGAAAGCAGAAGAGGATGCTGGACTCCCTGGAGCTAGAGTTACAATTGCTCTCTACCTTAATTTCTTTAAAAAGATTTATTTATTTTTTTATGTATACGGTGCTTTGCTTGCATGCATGTCTGTACACCATGTGCTTGTAGTACCCACAGAAGCCAGAAGAGGGCACAAGATGCAGCTGGAGCTGGAGTTAGAGACAATTGTAACCTGCTGTGTGGGTACTAGGAATTGATCCTGGGTCTTCTTCAGGAGCAATAAGCACTCTTAATCACAGAACTACCATCTCTCTAGCCTCACCACCTTAATTTTTGAGACAGGGTCTTTCACTGAAATTGGAGCTCACTGGCTAGGCTCTGTCTCAGGGTTTCTATTGCTGTGGAGAGACACCATGACTTACAACTCTTATAATGGAAAACATTTAATGGAGGGTCACTTATAGTTCAGAGGTTTAGTCCATTACTGTCATGGTGGGAAGCAAGGCAGCATGCTGGCAGTCATGGTGCTGGAGAAGGAGAAGAGAGTTTTACATCTTGATCTGGAGGCATTAGAGAGGGGTTTGTGTACCACACTGAGCATAGCTTAAGCAAGGAGACTTCAAAGTCCACCCCCATAGTGACACACTTCCTTCAACAAGACCATACCTACTCCAATAAAGCTACACTTCTTGTCTTAGTTAGGGTTTCTATTGCTGTGAAGAGACATCATGACTATGGCAACTCTTATAAAGGAAAAACATTTAATTGGGGTGGCTTATATTTTCAGAGGTTTGGTCCATTGTCACCATGGTGGGACATGGCAGCCTGCAGGCAGACATGGTGCAGGAGAAGGAGCTACATCTTGATCCCACAGGCAACAGGAAGTGGTCTGAGATACTGGGTGTGGCTTGGGCATATAGGAGATCTCAAAGCCCGAGTCCACAGCAACACACTTCCTCCAACAAGGCCATACTTACCCCCCAAAAGCCACACTTCCTAATAGTGCCACTCCCTATGAGCTTACGGGGGTCAATTACATTCAAACTACCACAGGCTCTATTGGCTGTGCAGTTAGCTCCAGGGATCCACCTGTCTGCTCAGCATTGGGATTATAGGTATGTGCTGCTGCAGCCAGCTCTATACATGGGTGCTGGGGTTATAATCTTAGGTCCTCAGGCTTGAGTATCACACCCTTTACTGACTGAGCCATCTCCCTCTCCCCTGATGTGGGTTTTAAACTCTCAGGATCACCAAGGCAGAGGGGAGGGCCTGCCTGTCTTGCTTTCTTCCTATAAACCCAAGTCCTCTCACCCCATCAATAGCCACGATAGCCCCATGCTGATTGCTGGACCTTCCTTGTAGAGGACTGCTCATCTGTCTTAGTCTAGAGGTCCTAGCCTTCCCCCTAGCAAACATGACCCAGGTGTGCCAAGCTCTAGAGAGAGAAAAGCTGTTGGCAAGGGTTGTTCCCCTGCCTCCTCCAGGTATTGCCTTATCCCACCATGCGTCCCCTTCTACCCAAAGGAGGAGCAGAGGAAGCAGAGCCAGTCCTGGGTGGTGCTCCTTCAGGGTTCAAATGACACTTTTAGGCTGTGCCAAAGGCACTTCCTGCTTCAAAGAAAGGAGACTTATTGTGGGGTTCTGGTGGCTTGGTGCAGCCAGTAGAAGTGGTAAGTGGAAATGCACACAGGGCAGTTGCCATGCAAACGAGATTTCAAAGTCCCTGGGATTCAGGGTGTGGTTAGCTTCCTGAGATTGGCTGAAGGTCAAGGCCCTGGGTGGGTGAGATGATGCAGGCTGATGTGGGTGGGCTTTGAGTGTGGATGGGCCTTGTGTGTGTGTGCGCATGTGTGTTTTGCTGGCATATATGGGTCTTGTTGGTGTGTGTGGGCCTTGCCGGTGTGGGTGAGTTGTGTGTGTGTGTGTGTGTGTGTGTGTGTGTGTGTGTGTGTGCCTTGCTGGTGTGTGTGTGCCTTACTGGTATGGGTGTGCCTTGCTGGTGTGTGTGTGTGTGCCTGCTGTGTGTGTGTGTGTGTGTGTGTGTGTGTGTGTGTGTGTGTGTGTGCCTTGCTGGGTGTGTGTGTGCCTTGCTGGTATGGGTGGGCCTTGCTGGTGTGTGTGTGTGTGTGTGTGTGTGTGTGTGTGTGTGTGTGTGTCTGCCTTGCTGGTGTGTGTGTGCCTTGCTGGTATGGGTGGGCCTTGCTGGTGTGTGTACCTTGCTGTTGTGTGTGTACCTTGCTGGTATATATGTGCCTTGCTGGTGTATATGTGCCTTGCTGGTGTGTGTGTGTGTGTGCCTTTCTGGTGTGTGTGTGTGCCTTGCTGGTGTATATGTGCCTTGCTGGTGTGTGTGTGTGCCTTGCTGTATATGTGCCTTGCTGGTGTGTGTGTGCCTTGCTGGTGTGTGTGTGCCTTGCTGTATATGTGCCTTGCTGGTGTGTGTGTGTGCCTTGCTGGTGTGTGTGTGTGCCTTGCTGGTATGGGTGTGCCTTGCTGGTGTGTGTGTGTGTGTAGGGGGGGGGACTTGCTAATGTGGGAGGGTTCAAGGGTAGGAAGTGTGTGTAATCAGGATGCACTGTATGATATCCCCAAGTAATCAATACAAATATTATGTTGGAAAAAAACTGCTCTGCTTCCTAAGAAAAGAGTTTGGAGGGTCTGGGGAGATGGTTCAGCCATTATGAGTACTGACTACACTTCAAGGGGACCTGGGTCTGAGTCGAAGTACTTAACATGGCAACTCACCACTGTCTGTTGCCCTCTTCTGGCCTCCTGATCCAGACATAAACATACATGCAAACATCCATACACATGATTTTTTAAATTAAAATTATTTATGTTTGGCATGGCATGGTGGCACATGCCTTTAATCCCATTACTTGAGAGGCAGAAGCAGGTGGATCTCTGTGAGTTCAAAGTCAACCTGGTCCACAAAGTGAGTTCCAGGAAAGCTAGAGCTGTGATGCAGAGAAATCCTGCCTTGAAAAACCAAACCAAACAAACAAACAAAAGCTTTGGTAGGCCATATATTACTCTGCTAAATGGACAAAAATAAATGTTTTTTTACTTTATTTTAATTCTCCCAAGTATCAAACTGACTTTTGATGACTTATCTACCACCCGTAGATTAGTGCAGCCTCCAGTCTCATCAGAGAGACTTCTTCTTGTAGAAGACGGCAACTGACTCATAGCTTGTCAAGGTGCAAAGAGGAAGAGACTTAAGCATGCTCAATCCCAGATGGAACATTTGTATCATGCCTCTCCTCCAAGGCTCAGGGCTCACGGTGGAATAGGAGTCAGAAAGATTGTAAAAGCCAGAAGCAGTAGACACTACAAGGAAGCAATGTTTTCTAAACACAGCAGGGCAGCTGCACACATGGACTCCCAAGCTTGTGATGGCATGCACAAGAACTGTGCGAGCTGAAGTCAGACAAGATTTCAGCATGCAGAGGGGAGGCAGGCATGTTTCCTGTCTCCCACCCCAGGAGCTATTGGCAATGGAGACCTATTGGGAGTGGGAGAGTCAGTCTTCTTAAAAGTGGGACCAATGGCAGGCTGACTACACTCCAGTGGAAGACAACATATTCTAGAGTACACGGTAGCACAAATTGTACTTCATTGGTTTTAAAAAGTGGGGAGGGAAGAACCCAAGCTAAGTGGGTAAGGAAAGGGAATGGATTTGGGAAGATTTATGAGGTGGATGTGAATGTGATTAAAATACATTGTATGAAATTCTCAAGAACTAATAAAAAGTGAGAAAAAAGAATGTTCAAATTGTCATTGCTATTACATGCAAATTTGAGAATTTTAATGTGATCCTAAGACTACTCTGAATTTTTTGGTGTGTGAATATTGAGTATTCTGTAATGTTCTCATCTTTGTACTGAGTTTTCTTCTGACCTAGATTAAAAGCTTCAAGAGTAAACACTTAGCACACATGCATAGGCTGTCCAATAAATAGCTGTCTATACAACAAATATATAGATTTATTATTTATTTTTATTTATGTATATGTCTGTGTGTCTTTGCATGTAGAATGGAGTGCCTGCAGAGGCTAGAAGAATGCATCAGATAGATCCCCTGGAACTAGAGTAATGGTGATTGGGAGCCACCCAGTGTGGGTGCTGGGAACCAAACTCTACTCCTTGGGAAGAACAGCAAATGCTCTTAACTATTGAACCATCTCTCCAGTTCCCTAATTTTATTTTCTCAGAACTTCCATACTATTTTCTGTAATGGCCATATCAATCAAGGTTATTTGAGCTCACTTCACAGCTAACGTCTCTAGGAAGCTGGTCATTCTTTATAGAAAAGGAAAGAAATCTACAAATTCACTCTGGCTGGATGTCACTCTGGTAGAGCATTCTACCCTCATGAAAATAGGAAGGCAACATAATATGATATAATTAGTGAGTTGGTTCTCTGTGTTCTGGAAGAGCCATGGCCAATGGTCTGTGTCTTGGTGGCTGTTCCATGGAGAAAACAGGTCAGAAGGGAAGAAGAGAGATAGCAGTTGGGACAGAATAGCACATTCCATGTGGGAATCAGGAGGAACATGTTCAGAAAGGTGGAAAGCCAGCTTGGTGGAACATTCTGTAGCCCAAGAGCTTATCAGAAGTCACGAAAGCTGCCAGATTCCTTGCTGCTTTCATTCTGTATCTGTGAAATGTGTTTGACAGGAAGACCAAGACCACATTGTATTTTCTTTTCTTTATATCTATCTATCTATCTATCTATCTATCTATCTATCTATCTATCTATCTATCTATCTATCTATCTATCTTCTATTTTGTTTGAGGCAGGCTTTCTCTGTGTAGCCTTGGCTGTCCTGGAACTCACTCTGTAGACCAGGCTCTGTCTTCTGAGTGCTGAGATGAAAGACGTGTGCTACCACCACCCTTCAGAGTTTCCTTTTTAAAATTAGTTTATTTTTAAGTTTAAAAAAGATTTATATTATTGGTGTGTGTGTGTGTGTGTGTGTGTGTGTGTGTGTGTGTGTGTGAGAGAGAGAGAGAGAGAGAGAGAGAGAGAGAGAGAGAGAGAGAGAGAGAGAGAGAGAGAACTTGTGTATGCCATGGCACTTTGGAGGTCACAGGACAACTTCTAGGAGTCCATTTTCCCCTTCTCCCCTGTAGAGACAGGCTCCCTCTTGTTTCAGCCCAGCTGAAGAATAGATGGCCTGTGAGCTTCTGGCCCAATTCTCCTATCTTGGCTTCCTGTCTCAGGGTTTTTGGGGTTAGAGATATGTACCTGAGTCTGGTTTTATTTGTTGTTTTGAGAAAAGGTCTATGTTGCCCTTGACAGCCTGAAACTCAATATGTAATCCAGACTGTCTCGAACCCACAGAGGTCCACCTGTCTCTGCCTCCTGAGTGGGATTAAAGCTGTGTGCCACGCACTATGTCCAGCTGTGTCTGTTTTTATATGGGTTCTGGGGATTGAACTCTGGGTCAGGCTTGTGGGCTAAATACTTTTAGCTGCTGAGCCATTTTCTTGGTTCCATGCCAGGTCTTCTTTTTTTTAATCATTTTTTTTTAAATTTTAAAACAATCTTTTCTCATTTTACATACCAATCCCAGTTCCCATTCCCTTCCCTCCTCCTGCTCTCCTCACCTTGCCCCCACACCACCCCTCATCCATTCCTCAGAGAGGATAAGGCTTCCCATGGGAGTCAATGAAGTCTGGCATATCTCTTTGAGGCAAGGCCAAGGCCTTCCCCCTACATCTAGCATGCCATGTCCTTTAAAGAAAAATCAACGAAGGCATAAAGTATTTATTCATTCAATAGGAAAACTTTTCACCTGCATCCCCACCTCAGCCTGAAGAGCTTGTACAAAGAGCTATGTAAGATCTGTATGGCACACACTAGAGAAATCTCTAGAAAAAAAGGCATGGCCAGCTTGACTTCAGGTAGAGGCAAGGGTTCCTCCCAAAGCCGATCTACTTGCAAAGCAGAGAACTTGAGCAGGAGAAAGGAGCAGCCTCCACCCCAAGCTTGCCAGAGTGTAACAGCTTTAAACTCCACTGTGAGGGCTCCTTGCCTTCATAGGGAGCCAGGGCTCAAGCAGGAGAGCTGGGAAAGGCTACAACCCCTTTGTTTTCTGAGGCAAGAGGCTGTTGAGTTGGGGAAAGGCAAGGGAGTGGTGTGCCAAAAGGGAAAATTGGAGGTCAAGTGTGGGGTGTGCTAGGAGCAGCCTGAGATGACCAAAACCGAGCCTCCTTCCTTGGAAAACCGGCTGTTGGGTGGTGGGTGTTCTTCTAAACTCTAAACTCCAAACTCTCGTGATTCAGTGTGGTGGCTCTAGCAAGATCAAAGCAGGACTTTCCCATGCACATAAATGGCCAATTACCTCCAACTGTCAAAAGGCCCCAGAAGTCTTAAGTCAGGATCAGTTCCCCCAAAGCCAGAGAATGGGCAAGTTTTAGGGACAGACCCAAAGACAGCATGGCTCTGTGTGGCGTGTATGAGGTGGCATGGGGGTCTTTTGAAAAGAGCAGTGTGATTGGGGTGGAGTTCACATATCGTACACTTTATCCATGAAAAACATTCAGTTCTCTGGTCTTTGGTATATGACAGAGTCATAACCCATCATCACAGTCAATTAAAAATTTCCAATCATTTAAAGACCTTATTTGAAGTAAAAAGACTTTTTATTTTATTCTATGTATATGAGATTTTACCTGTGCATATGTGTTCACTCTGTATATATGTGCCCGATGCCCACAGAGGCCAGAAGAGAGCGCTAGATCCCATGAAACTGGAGTAACACATGGTTCTAAATTGCCATCTAGGTATTGGGAACCCTAAGTGGGTCCCTGAAAGAGCAGGAAGTATTCTTAATGGCTTCGCCATCTTTCCAGCCCATTATTAAAAAACAATGAATTATGTGTATCCATGTGTCTGTGAATGTGGTGTACACCTAAGTAAGGTGCCTGAGGAAGCCAGAAGAGGGTGTCAGGTCCCCCAGTGCTGGAGTCACAGATGAGCTAGCAGAGGTGGGTGCTGGGAACTGCATAGACACAAATCATTGAGCTGTCTGTCCAGCCCCAGTCATAGTCAATTGTAGAATACGATTACAACAGAAAGAAATCCTATCACCCCAATACCACCCCTAAATAACCATGAGTCTGCACACTCCTGTTCTGGACTTTCATGGGGATGTACAGTACAGTACAGGCTTCTGCACATGGCTCCTGCCGCTCAGAGTGAAGATCCCAGGGCTGGCCCATTTGTAAGCCCGTCACCCCTTTCTGTGGTTATTCCTTTGTATGAGTGTGATGTTTTGTTCACCAAGTCACCTGTTGGACATCCAGGTTGTTTCTAACATTTGACTGCTGAATACTGTTGCTATGAACATTTGCTTGTGTCCCAAGAGATGTGATACTTTGCTTTCGTTCTGACAAATAAAGTTTGCTTGGAGTCAGAGGGTGGAGCTAGCTATTAGTTAAACAGAGAGGTCTGGAGCTTTGTACAGAAAGGAGTCAGGAAGAGATAAGGTGGGATGAAGAGAGGATCTAGGCCTTTTTGGTCAGAGGAACCATAGAGGTAGGGAGCCACTGGTGGCTGCTCCCCTGCTTCCCTGAATTTTTCAGGATTTTAACCCGAAATCCGACTCCTGATTTTTATTGATAAGATTAATTAGATTTATGCTTCATGTCACAGGGTAACTTCTTGTGGAATTGTGTGAGGAATGGCCAGGCTGTTTTCTAAGCATCTGCTCCACGGTATGTCTTTAGTAACAACACATTATGTGATGGTTAATATTGCCAACTTGACAAGAACAAGACTCACCTGGGAGACAGTCCTCTGGGCACAGCTGTGAGAGAGCTTCTAGATCGGGTTAACTGAAGTAACAAAGACTCACCTTCAGTATAGGTGTCGCCATCCCATAGACTCAGGTCCTGGACTAAATTAAAAGGAGAAGAAAATAGCATCAGCATCCATGGAGTTCTGCTTCTTGGTCAAAGATATCGTGCGATCTCCTGCCACGCCTTCCTGCAAAAATGGACTGTACCCTCAAAGCGTGAGGCAAAATCAGCTCTCTTCTTTCCTTATTTAGCAGACTCTTTAACATAGCAAATGAGAAAGAGTATTGTAATATAGAGTATTGTAATATAGAGTAATATAGAGTATTGGAACTTAGGAGTGGCTGATGTGAGGAATCCAAGCGTGTGCTACATAGGCTTTTGGACTGGCTTGTGGAACTGTTTGGAGCTGTGAGCTAGAACAGCCATAGGATGCTGTGAGCAGAGGTTGATGGGGCATTCTGTGAAAGTCTGGAAGACCAGAATACTGAGAGAAAATACAGACAATGGAGGCTTAGCTCATGAGGTTTTAGAAGGGAACAAAGAGCAGGTGACCCTGGGCAGTGACTACTCAGTTATAGTCTAGCAAAGAGCTGGCTTCATTATGTCTGTGTCCTGAGAACTTGGTTGAGGCAGAATTCAAAAGCAATGTATTCATTTCTTTGATGGAGGAAGTTTTAAGACAGGATGACATTCAGGCCATGGCGTAACTAGATTCACTGTTCTTATTCTACAGTAGTGGTTCTCAAACTTCCTAATGCTATAACCCTCTTATGCAAAGTTCCTCATGTTGTGGTGACCCCCCAACCATAAAATTAATTTCGTTGCCACTTCATAACTGTAATTTGCTACTGTTATGAACTGTAATGTAAATATCTGATATGCAGGATAGCTGATATTCAACCCCTGTGAAAAGGTCATTCAGCTCCCAAGAGATCTCAATTCACATGTTGAGAACTGCTGTTCTACTGTGTGTGTGTGCGTGTGTGTGTGTGTGTGTGTGTGTGTGTGTGTGAGAGAGAGAGAGAGAGAGAGAGAGAGAGAGAGAGAGAGAGAGATTGGAGAGCTGGTAACGGAAAATGTGAAGTTTGGGGCTGGAGAGTTGGCTCAGTGGTTCGGAACACAATCCTAAGTTCTTGGTCAACTGCCCTCGGGAAGCAGGAGTCTTCCAGGAGCCTGGTTTCCAGTGTGGGGAAGACTGGATCAGGACTCTTCCTTCCCATCTGCCTGTCAGAATTGTAGCCACTCACCCTTATGTGACAACGATGCTTTTCAGGTGGTTTTGGACCATCTCAAAGGTTCGCCTCTCTTTTCCCGAATGTGCTAATTTAGAGAATGATGTCGTTGGGTTTCATAGCTGCACAAAGTGCCCATCAATAGTGAAGGGAGAGAGAGAGATGGTGAGAAGGATGAAGAGTCTCTCGAGGCCTTCATGGTTTCTGGAATTGACCCACGATGTCAAAAACTTCTACCAACTGTTAGGATGAGTCTTTGGAAGTGACTCTGATTTACAAAGATCTCTTTCTTCCCTTTCTTTCTTCCCCATGCTGGATGCTTTGTCTTCTTCTTGAGCTCCTGACCCCCACTTCAGTCAGCCACTGCCTTCTCTGCATTTCTGTGCAGTTAGACCCTTCCCAGCACTTCCTCAAATGATGGCTTTCTGACAGTTTTCTATGCTGTCATCCTTACAAGGTGGGGCAGGGCCTTAGCTACCTACTTCATCTATACACAGGAGGCCTGGGGCTGGGGCACAGCCACCCACCTCATCTATACTCAGGAGGCCTGAGGCTGGGGCTGGGCACAGCAGGAAGTGTGGGCTTGGTAGAATGTCTCTCTACCTGTTCTCTTGCAAGACTGGGACTTCTGCCCAGGTCTGGTCCTCTTTCTCGGTTCCTATCCCAGCAAGTCAGGCTGACTCATCCTACTCCTCTCATTCCTTACGGCTATCATGTGTTAGGTCTGGGCTTTTATCCCAATTAGGATAATAGCATCTGAGTTTGGCCAGTAGGCAGCTTTTCTTCAATGATTGAAAAATGAACTTTGGAGGAGACTCTACCCATCCCCTTCCTGTTTAGAACTCACTAATAATGTTCTAGGCCTCTGAAAGCTAGTCGTGGTGCTGGGATGTTTAATTGAAAGGATGTTGACTCTATTTTGGCATCCTTTTGTTTTGATTTCTTGGGGTGAAAAATGAGCCCTTTTTATTAAACCGATGCGGATATTAAATGTTATCGTTGGCATTCTGGAAGAGAAGTCTCACATTCAAGAGAGAGTGCAGGCACCTGAAGTCCCCTGGGTAGTGTGGAGCAGACTCGGGGAAGTCCCCTGCAAGGGACAGGAGGGCTCATGGGACCCATTATGGAGCCCCCCTTCTTCTGAAGTCCTTATACAAAGAGGCATACCATTGCTTGGCATGTGTTCACATACAGGACTTCATACTTTATCCTATGTGGTGTGTGTGTGTGTGTGTGTGTGTGTGTGTGTGTGTGTGTGTGTATGTGTGTGCCTATGCCATGGTGCACTCACGGAGGTCAGAGGACAACTGTAGAGTCAGTTCCCTCCTTCCACCTCTGCAGGTTGTCAGGCTTGCTCAGCAAGTGCCTTTACTCATGGAGACTTGGAGCCCTACCTTGTTTCCTTGAGATAGGCTCTTTCACTCATCTGGAATTCTCCAGGGATCTTTCTGTCTTTGCCTCCCCAATGCTTCAATTACAAGTGCCTGCTTTTGGATGACAGATACCATACTAGAGGGAGCCACTATAGGTCCGAGAAGAGATCTGGAACTAAGGAGATCTCCAGAGACCTACAAGGATGATACCATCTGACAATCCAGGCAATGGAAAAGAGGATAACCTAAAAGCCCTTCCCCTAAAATGAGATTGATGACTACTCTTTATGCTATCCTAGAGCCCTCATCCAGTGGCTGATGGAAGCCAGACATCCACAGATATACACTGAGCTGAAATCTGGAATCTAGTTGATCTGGACCCCTACAGATCGAAGGGGTCTGTACCAGGTTGGAGAAACCCACAGGAACAGTTGGCCTGAACAAGGGAGAGCACATCAACCCCAGATGCTATCTGGGAGGCCAGTATAAGACTGATCCAGCCCCCTGAACATGGATGCCAATAAGGAGGCCTCTGCACTCCAGGGAGCCTCTGGAAGTGGATTAGCATTTTTCCCTGGTGTTAGAAGGGACTTTGAGAGCCCATCCCACGTGAAGGGTTACACTCTAGCCCTGGACACATGGGGAAGGGCCTAGGCCCAGCACAGGAAGATTTGACAGACTTTGCAGAGCCCCTGTTGAGGGCCCTACCCTGCCTGGGGAGTGGTGGGTGGATGGGGTGGGGGGTAGATTGGGGGTGGGGGAGGAGGGATGGGAGTGAGGGGAGGGAGAGGGAGAAGGGACTTACATGTGAAACAAGCCTGTTCCCTAACTTGAATTAATAAAAAAATATAAAACAAAACAAAACAAAACAAAAACAAACCAAACCAAACAAGTGCCTGCTTCTTAAAAAAAATTAATTAATTAATTAATTTTTGTTTTTTGAGTTAGGCTTTCTTTGTGTAACTGTGTTGGTTGTCCTGGAACTTGCACTGTAGAACAGTCTGGCCTCCAACTCACAGAGATCTGCCTGACTCTTGAGTGCTGGGATTAAAGGCATTCGACACTACCACTGGCTCTTTTTTTTTTTTTTAACCTCCCCACCTTTTTTTTTTTTTTTAACAAAACAAAACAAAACATGGGTTCTGAGAATTGAACTCAGGTCCTCATGTTTGCACAGCAAACACTTTACTGGACTTTTCTCTAGCCCCAGATTTTTTCTCTTTAAAAAAGTGTTCTAGTATAACACTTATCAGCTAACTAGACCCATTCTGAGGTTGTGTGTAGTTGGACATGGTGGGGAGTGTGTGTCACCTGAGCTAGATTAAGCTACAGGGCTCAGTCTCCTGTCTGAATCTGCCACACTTTCTATAGGGCAATGCTCGGTGGCCTGCTGGGAAGGCCCTGGGGCTGGATCACGATGTTGCCTCAGCAGGAAGCAAAGGATTCTTCATGGCGAGGTTTGGGGAGTCACCTTCTGTACCTGCTCCACTGACTTTGCAAAGGAAAGCCCCTGGTGGGAGGAAGGTGCTGAGTGGGAAAGGCATGGCTAGTTTTCAGCGTTTTGCTTCCTTGTCCTTTTGACAAATGAAGGCTACCGTGAGGCTGTTTGACCTGAGAGTCAGCAAGGAACTAACGTTTTGCCCTGCTCACAGAGCTGTGTAAGGTGGGTGGGTGGACATGCTCATTTGCATAAGGTCTGGTGAGTCAGCCAAGGCCATGGAGGCATTTCTGAAGCTTCCTTGATGTTTGTTGTCCCAGTAGGTTCTAGGTAAACTTGCCCAAGTCTCAAGTCCCTTGACAAGAGGATAGACTGACAGACTTCTTCCTTCCTTCCTTCCTTCCTTCCTTCCTTCCTTCCTTCCTTCCTTCCTTCCTTCCATCCCTAAGAATTATTTAATGTATACATGCCTGCATGTATGCCTGCCGGCCAGAAGAGAGTACCAGATCTCATTATAGATGGTTGTGAGCCATGATGTGGGTGCTGGGAATTGAACTCAGGACCTCTGGAAGAGCAGCCAGTGCTCTTAATGGCTCAACCATCTTTCCAGCCCTAATTTTTTCCCCTAATGTTTATGTATCTGTCTCTGTGTGTGGATTTGTGCACATGTGTATGGTATTCACAGAGGCCAGAAGAGGGTGTTAGATCTCCCGGAGCTGGAGATATAAGCAGTTGTGAGTTGCCCAGACATAGGTGCTGGGAGATGAATCTGGGCCCTCTGCGAAGGCAGGGCACACTCTTAACCCCTGAGCGATCTCTCCAGCCCTGGGATTGTTTTTTTTTTTATTTTTAAATTAGTTTTGCTTTTGCTCATCAATTCTTCTTACCCCACAACACATCCCACTCTGTCTATTTTGAAAAACAGCACATACTTGGCTCTGTGTAGTAGGATTCATGTGCTATCTTTATCAGAAGACAGTTTCCCAGATCTGAAACAGCTGGGATGCTGGTGTTTGCCTTCCTGAGTTTCCAAACACAGGCAGGCAGCTGCAGATTTCTGTCTGCAGGAAGCTGCTGCAGATATGAGAAGAATCTGAAGCAAGTGTAAAGCAGAGGGAGGAATCCTCCTCCTATTTGTCTCCCGTGCAGGCTGCTGCCTGGGCTGGCAGCAGCCCTGGGGCCTCAGGTCTCCAGGGACCAGACCAGGCCAAGGGAGAAGCCTTCTTCTCATCCACTGTAGTCTCTCATGTAGCCCAGGCTGGCCTCAAACTCAGTGGGTAGCTGAGAATAACCTTGAGCTTCTGACTCTTTTTTTTTTTTTTTAATTTAAAAGGCAGGGTCTCATGTAGCCCAGAACAGCCTTGAAATCACTATGTAGCCATGGATAACCTTGAACTTCTGAAACTTCTGCCTCCAATCTTCTGAGTGCTGGGATCACAGATGTATGCCATCACACCCAGTCAGTTGCCACTCACTCTTTAACCCACAAGTCTTACTCCATGTCAATAGAGTACAGATGAAATCCTATTTCTTCTAGAAAGTCCTCCACTTATTCAGTAATTGTACAGGGAGACCCATGGCACACACTGAGAGAATGTGACAAGGGTGTCTAGACCAGCTAGAGCAGTACCTCCTGAGTGGTGGGACACTCCTCAGGGCTGTGTCCTGTTCTGGCTGTTGGACTGTAGGGACCTGCTGTTGGACTGTTGGACTGTAACTTCTAGACCAATGTTCAACCACACTAGCCCAGACACTCTTGTGCGGTGGGGAACATTTTGACAGCTTCTACCAGTATAGTCAGAGGAATACATGACTGGGTGCTCTGGGCCAAGCTGTGCCATCTCCAAAGTCCTATGCTGAAGTGGAAACCCTGGTGCCTCAGGGTGTAGAGATGAAGACTTTGAGGAGGTAATAGAGCGATGCGATGTTGTTATCACAGGTCCCTGTGCTCGTGACTGGTGTCCTTGTAGGACATGCACACAGAGGGAAGACTGTATAAAGGTGTGGAGGCATCTAGAAGACAGATTTCAGGAGAAAGTAGCCATACTTCTGTTATGATAAATCTTTCTGCCAAAAGCCACCGAGCCCCACTGACACGTGTGTGCTCTACGCCAGCTGCCCGCCTGAGTTAGGGCCCTAATTAATGCACAGAGAGACTTGTATTAGGTACAATGCTGCTTGACCAATGACTAGGACTTCTCACCTGTTAGCTCAGTCTTAATTATCATAAATCTATATATTTCATAAGACTTATCTTATCGGACACCTTCCATTGGTGTCCCTCCTTGCCGGTGGATCACATCACACCGCTGGAGGAAGAGTGGAGGGGAAAAGAGGGACACTTCCTGTTTCTCCTTGCTTAAATATGAGTGTCCTTGCTATGTCACTTCCTGCCTGGATCACCACTTCTCTACTACATTTCCCAGAATCCTCTTTGACTCCTAGTCCTGTCTAACTTGCTGTCTCATTGGCCAAACAGTATTTTATTTATCATCCAGTAAGACAAACATACACAGAAGCACTTCCCGCCATCATACTGTCACTTCTGTCTCTGCCTCCCAGCCTCTGGAACTTCCAGGACTAGGGTCTCTAATGTGGTATGTCCTTCTGTATGCTGCGAATATGTGTTGTTTTTATTGGTTGATGAATAAAGCTGCTTTGGCCTATGGCAGGGCAGAATATAGCTAGGTGAGAAAGTCAAATTGAATACAGGGAGAAAAGAAGGTAGAGTCGAGGGAAATGCCTGATGGGGGATGTCCTTCTGTATATATGTTTATTGGTTGATGAAGAAAGCACTGATTGGCCAGTAGCTAGGCAGGAAGTACAGGCAGGGCTACTAGAGGCAGGAGTAAAGAGAGAGGGAAGCTGCGGGAGAGACGCCATGTAGAGACCAGGAACATAGGACGCGCCAGGTGTTCTCTGTTAAGATAAGGCCACGTAGAAATACATAGATTAGTAGTTATGGGATAATAATTAAGAGAGAGAGAGCTAGCCAGTAAGAAGCCCTATCAATTGGCCAACAGTTTATAAATTAACCTTTATGTGTTTATTTGGGGCTAATCGGCTGTGGGAACAGGCTAGAAAGAAACTCCAGCTACAGACACCAGCAGCCACCAAGGAAGCAAGACATGTAGAAAATGAGGTAATGCTATGTGGCAATACATAGATTAGTAAAAATGGGTTAATTTAAATGTAAGAGCTAGCTAGTAATAAGCTTGAGCCATTGGCCAAACAATTATAATTAATATTAAACCACTGAGTGATTATTTTCTAAGTGGCTGTGGGACTGGGTGGGACACAGAAAACCTCTGGCTACAGGTCTCCTCATAGTTGGTGGAATCCATTGTGTGGCTATGGCAGTTATAACATAACTCTAATGAACATTCCACGTACTTCTGGTCACCAAGAACTCCTTCACCAATTCTGCCTGATCTATACAGTGTTTCTTTTATAATTGTCAGTGAGCTTGCAAAGGGATGTTTTCCCAGGGCTGGGGAGATGTTTCAGCTGGTGGAGTGCTTGCTTTATAAGTCTGAGAACCTGAGTTTTAGCCCAGAATCCATGGGCAAAAAGAAAAGGAAAAAAACTGGTGTGCCTGTCTGTTTCCTCAGCAATGAAGAAAAGAGGAGGTAGATCCTTGGGGCTCACCAGCTACTTGTCAAACTCCAGGCCAGGGAGAGACCCTGTAACAAAAAAGGGTGAATGGCCTACATTGGTCAGTGTTCTATAGAGGAAAAGAACTGATAGAACGCGCTATCATGCACACACACACACACACACACACACACACACACACACACACACACGGGATTTATTAGAATGACTTACAGGCTGTGGTCCAGCTAATCCAACAATGGCTGTCTAACAACAAAAGATATAAGAATTTAGTAGTTGTTCAGTCCACAAGGCTGTATGTCTCAGCTGGTCTCCAATACATGCCAGAATCCTGAAGTATGCTCTAATGTTAGTGAAGAGATGGACTTGCCAGCAAAAATGAGATCAAGCAGGCACAGAGAGAAAACTTCTTCTTTGTCCTGTATATAGGCTGCCAGCAGAAGGTATGGGCCAGATTAAAGGTGTTTCTTCTCACCTCAAAAGATCCATAAGAAAAGTGGGTCTTCTCAGCCAGGTGATGGTGGCGCACAAGTTTAATCCCAGCACTTGGGAGGCAGAAGCAGGTGGATCTCTGTGAGTTCCAGACAAGCCTGGTCTACAACAGCTAGTTCCAGGACAGCCTCCAAAGCTACACAGAGAAACCCTGTCTCAAAAAGGGGGGTCATCTTTTCACTTCAAATGATTTAATTAAGAAAAAAATCCTTCATGGGTGTACCCAGCTGTTTGGATTTTAGTTGATTCCAGATGTAGTCAAGTTGACAATCAAGAATAGCCATCATGGGACTTTTGAGGACACTTGAGGTTGACCTCTGATCTCCAAACACATGCACACACCCACATAAAGCTATTGTTCCCCGAATCAAATTTTATCACAATGTTTATACTTTAGATTTTTATTCTTTTTTTAAAGCCTATGCTGGCATTTTTTAAAATTTATTTATTTATTATGTATACAACATTCTGCCTCTAAATATGCCTGCACGACAGAAGAGGGCACCAGATCTCATTACAGATGGTTGTGAGCCACCATGCGGTTGCTGGGAATTGAAATCGGGACCTCTGGAAGAGCAGTCAGTGCTCTTAACCTCTGAGCCATCTCTCCAGCCCTTTATTCTTTTCTTTTGATAGAGTCCCATTGTGTAGCACTCTGGCCTCAAACTTGTGATCTTCCTGCCTTATCCTCCTCGGGTCTGGGATTGCTGGCATATACCATCATACCTGTATTTTTTGCCTTCTTTGCTTGGGTGTAGAGACAACGAGATTTGGAACTGGGAGACCGAGGCATTGTTGCTGTTGCTGTGATGTGGGGAGTCATGTAGTTCCCAGGGCCTTGGGTTCCTGGTACATCAGCAGCAGGTGAGTGGGCATGCTTTGCACCCCTCATTGGTATGGATTAATAAGCAGTGTGGGAACCCACAGAATTGACTCCATTCCATCTTGACATAATGTCAGAGAGTTCTAGCTTATTATTGCTCTTCCAAAAGGATGTCTAGCCTAAGATGTGAGTGCAATGGGATTCTTGGCCTAAGGTGTAGTTGCTGCACAACAGAATATTTAAGTCAGGATATACTTAATTGGTGTGGTCACTGTGGGGCTGGATAGAAGACCCCCAAAATTGAGTTACTACAAAGCAGAAAATCCCATGGCGGATTGAGGCTTTTGCAACCTGAAGCCTGACTCACTTTGTGATTCAGTGTTGAGTCTTCACCCAAATAACCTGTCAGCTGTGGTGATACCTTGCTAGTACAAATAAAGCCTGTCTGAAGGTCAGAGAATGGAGCTTGCCACTAGCTAAACATAGAGGTCTGGAAGTCTGTACAGACGGACAGGTTTTATTTGTACAAGCAAGATATCAACACACTCAGCCATCCTCTTCCTCCTCTCTGAGCATTTAGATGGCTGGAGCCTGAGCTGGACAGTACACTATCTGCATATCTGCTGAAATGGGAACTCATCTGTGCATAATTCATCAGACATCATGGGCCCATCCTACAATGAATGACTCACCTGAAACTGGAAGGCATCAACCATTTTCCCAACCAGTGCATGGTGGTGTCATCTTTTGCTGCTGTCTATCTTTAATTTAATTCTGTTTAGCTCAGTGCAGCTTCAAATACTCAGACTAAGAATTCAGAACCACAAGGGGCACTCACTGTCACAAACAAAAGAAACATATGGACTGGTCTTGGGCTCCAGGGAGCTAACAGTTTCCCCAGGAACACAAACAAGCTGAAAGTACACAAGGCAGATAAAGCACGGTCCCTGTTGGGTAGAACAGAAGTTCCCAGCTCAAATAGATGATGACTTCTTCAATGCTTAGACCTCATTGTGGCCTTGACTGGATTTAGAATTACCCAGGAGATACAGCTCTGAGCATGTCTGTGAGGGCATTTCCAAAGGGGTTTAGCTGAGGAGAGAAGACTTACCATCAATACGGGTGGCACCATCCCATGGACTGGAGTCCCAGACTCAATAAAAGGTGGTTGGAGAGATGGCACCCCAGTTAAAGCACTTCCCACACCAGCGTGGGTCCCCATGTTCAGATTCCCAGAGACCCATGTAAATCTTGGGTGATGGTAGCAGCTTGCCTCTCATTCCAGCCCCAGAAGACAGAGACAGGATTCCCCAGAGCAAACTGGATAGTAGGACTTAGCCGTATCAGTGAGGTCTGGGTTTGATTAAGAGACCCTGCCTCAGTGAACAAGGTAGAAAGGTTATGGAAGGCGATTCCTAACATCTGTTCCCAGCCCACACATGCACACACACACGCACAAACTCCATGGCATGTGTGCCCATGCACACAGCAAAAAGTGCATCTGTACAAGCGCACCACACAATACTCATTCATAAAACTGAAAACAAGTTTGGAAAAGAGGGAAATGGAGGAATCGAGTTGAGCGCCTGCACTCTCCTCACTGCTTCTGGATCCACTGAGATGGAAGAGAGTAGCCTTGCACTCCCACTGTCAGGGTTCCTGTCACCATGCCTTCTCTACCGTGATGGACCATACCTCTCACACCATGAGCCAGGAGACTCTCTTTCCTCATTGCTTTGTCAGACACTTGGTCATAGCGACAGGGAAGTACTCAGTAAGGCTGCAAGACTTAAGTCCCAGGAACCAGGAGGAGGGGGAGGAGGTCACCAGAGAGGTTTCGAGTTCTGGGAGAGATCAAAGAGGAGAAATGGGTCTTGATCTGTCTTGGTGTCTGAAAGCTGCATAGGTGATACTGTGTTTCTATGGCTAATTCAGGCCATAAAGGTTCTGGGGGATTCTTTGAGCCCCTGGAGAAGGGCACTGTGCAGAGGGAGGAAGCTCTTAGGCAGGGTAAGAATTAAAGAGAGGATCAGAGGTGGAAATTGGACTTGAAAATGGCCTGTTTAATTTGGAGTGTGTGATATGGTTTTTAAACAAGCCTCCCTCCCTTCTCTCTCCCCCATGCTGTCTTCGGTTTCCAGACTTCGATGCCACCACTAGACCCAGCTGCAGTTACATGCCTTCTCCTTTCCATTTGACCCCCGCCCCCAGCCAAACGATGACTTCCTTGGCACCCAAGCCGAGTGCTCTGCCAATGGAGCCAAAGTGAGATTGATTTTGGAGGTCAGCCCTTCTGGAGATCTGAGGATGATCACGTGACCTTCTCTGAGGAGGTCACTAGGTGTGTAGAGGGTAGAACTCCAGAAGCCCACACAGCCCTTCCCTGGAAAACACTCTTCCTAAACTAGTGAACTAGTCACTGGCACTCCTGAATTAGTGAGTCTGTGACCCCTTTAGATGGTGGTCCCTGACCTAGTTTCTCTCCAGGTGGACAGAGCTGATGTTGCTTTAGGAATTATTGGGATGGTTGGCCCAGTGAGTTTTGAGGGTTGAGGGTAGAGAGGGATGCTGATTGAAGAAGCAGTTCTCAAGCTGTTATGGGGACCATAAACCTAATAGGAAGTAATTCTGAATGACTCTCCTCAGAGGGTTCCAGGAGCCTGAAGCATTTTCTGTTGTGGAGGTTGGGCACCTCATAAGGAAGAGGTGTTTGTTCCTCTCACAGTTTTGGCCTTCTCTGAAGGCCAAAGGTTTAAGATTGGGTGGCCTCATCTGCCTGGAACCCAGTGACGACTCCTTGGTTGCATCACTTTGTGGCATCATGGTACTTGCTAAAGGCAGATATTGCACTGTGAGATGAGCCAGAAGAAATGGAGACAGGTAGCCATATTCCTTTCCTCCATGCCCAATGTCCCATCTCTGAAAGATCTCACCACCACACTGGGATCAAGTTTCTAACACATGGGCATTGGCGCTCTAATTCATGCCCATCACAGCAGAGCCCACACATTATCATTACTTAAAATATCATGGGAAAGAATCTATCTTCTCTAGTGGAAGGATTGGACTTGAGACTTAACGAGGTCTTCACTAAGATGCTTTGCATGAGGAATCCTTGAGATTTGTGCCTTGAGATTAGAGCTCTGGACACTTTTCTAAATGCAGTCACCAATGTATATAATTTCCTAAGGCAGACAGGAGGAGAAGAGGGAGGCCATACCAAGGGAAGATCGCAGATTAATTGAAAATTTGATTTTCTTCCAGCAGCCTGTGCCCTCTTGTTCCTGGACAGGTAAGGACTGCTTCAGCCAGTCTCTGGCTCAGTGCTTGAACCTCTCTTATAAGGGAGGGCTGAACACAGTGCCAGTTCCCTTACTAGCAGAGGGCTGAATAACCCAGAGTCTCCTGACAGAATTGGGACTGAGGTTTGTCCTTGTGGAATTTTAATAAGAGGGGGGAGAGAGAGAGGCAGAGAGGCAGAGACACACACACACAGAGACAATACACACATGGAGAGACAGAGGGACAGACAGGTGGATGGACACACACAGAGAAAGATAGAGATAGATAGATAGATAGATAGATAGATAGATAGATAGATAGAATATCTAGGTAAACTTTTGTAACATCTCTTAGTTCCAGTTTTTTCTTTCTTATTTTTATTTTTCCTTTCTCCATTGTTTTTTTTGTGTGTGGTGTGTATGTGTATATGCATGTGGAAACCCAAGGTTGATATCATTCTTCATCACATTTCCACCTTATTAATTAAGGAAGGGTCTTTCAATCAAACCCAGAGCTGGCTGATGTATCTAGCCTTACTAGCAAGCTTGATCTGGAGATCCCCTATTCCTGCCGTCCAAATGACCATTCGGATTTTCTTCTTCTTCTTCTTTTTTTTTTTTGAGGAAGTATCTCTCTATGTAGCCCTACCTTTCCTCACTTGGTAGACCAGGATGGCCTCAAACTCATATACTAGACCTGTCATTTATGTGGGTCCTGGGTATTTAAATGTCCATCCTTGGACTTGTACAGAAAATGCTTTGATCTCTGAGCCAGCTCCCCAATCTGAGCCTCAGTTCGTCTCAGTAACACACAGATCATAACACACATCTAAGAGAAAACTCAGTGAGATGATATATTTATAGGGCACACACCAACCATTCATTGAATGACAAACAATAGTAATTATTATGAGAACATTAAAGTCTGGTGGTCTGAGTGAACTGGGCTTTTGGGAAAATAAATGAATTATACTGTTTGTTATCTGAAGCGAACAGATATCCAATATGAGTAGGGTAGATACCGTTAACCACTCTGGGCAGTAGGCTCCCAGCCCATGACCATGGGAACACAGACCTATTTGCCTTGCTGGTGGGTCACATGTATCACTAGAGAGTGTTATCCAGTCACTGCTCTGTGCTAGACACCGGTGTAGGAGCAGAGGATTCGACAGCCAGTTCATGACCCCTTGGAACAAACACAGAGAGAATTATGTGGAGTGATTAAACCAACAAAATCATTTCTGATGGTAATGATGGCTCTGGGAACATTTCCCCCTCTCGTAGAATGCAGCTGCCAAGCCTTTGGGGGTTGAGGCCACCGTGCCTGTCTGTGCACACACAGGGCTCCTAGGCCAGTCTTTTGGCTGATCACACCCTAGGGCCTTCAGGTCTTCTGGAATACAGAGAGCCTCTGAATGTGGGAGAGCCTTGGAAGGTATCATTTCCCCCCTTCTGGGATCATGCTACCAACACTTACATTTTGAAGGACTTCTTTGCCATAAAATTCAGATGTTTCCGCCCCACTCAATGCTTCCTTGTGTCTCCCACTTGGGCTGGCCTCTGTGCTATTTGGAGGCAGTAATCACTTGCAGAGTCCTTGGGAATAGTATGTTTATTAGTTAAACAGAAATATGCTAACTCTTCCCCCCTCCGTGCAGAAAGGCACCTCTGGAAATATAAGCAGCCAATGCCAAGTGCCTGGGGGTCAGGAGCAGCACTGCCTGCCAGGTCTTTCAAGTTTGATTTACTGCCATCCAAAGCTGGCATTTCTGAGCTTTGGATACATGGCACAGGAAGCTAAGTGTACCCTGAGGTCAAGGAGCTCACTCTCTGGAAACTACCAGTTACATGACAGTGGGCAGGTCACTATCACCCAGGCTCAGTTTCCTCGGCTGGCAAATGGGATGTTTTGAAAGTTATCGTGGAGAGAAAACAAGGGAAGATGACTGTTCTACTTAATTTTTAAAAATGTATTTGTTTTTATTTTATCTGGACCTTTAACATGTTCCAGGTCTGGTCAAGTGAGCTCGGGACTGGCCTGAGCTTTCTGGACCTTAGTCATTGTGATGAACACTGACCAACACATATGATTAGAGTGTGAATGTGACAGGGATGGCTCATCCTCCTGAGTCCAGTGTTCTCAGCACTCAGTGTATCATTCATCTCTCTCTCTCTCTCTCTCTCTCTCTATATATATATATATATATATATATGTGTGGATATGATATGATAAATGGATATATATTCTAGTTTTTAAAAAATTTAATCTTAGTCTTTACCTATTCAATTTCTCCCATTTTATAGACAGGGGAATTGAGCCACAGTGGTAGAACTGGGGTTTGAAACTGACTTTTTCTGATTTCAGAGCTTATGCTTATATTAAAATTACTAAACGACTATAAAAAATAACAACATCGTGATAATGGTAGCGGAGGTGGGTGTTGAAGGTGTCCTAGCCTCACCATGTTCTAGGGAGTATGAGATTCTGTCTGCTCTGCATGTAAGCCTGGGACATAGGCATGGTTTCTACTCTCTAACCTGGTGGGTAGATTGTCTTCTCAAGGTCCCACAGTTGGTGAGAGAATGTTCTTTCTGTATTAGAGGCTGTCTTCATCACCTCTGGAGATGGCTGTGATAGCCACCCCCCTGGGAAGTGTGTGCTGGAGCAAACAGGTTTGTTTGTAGCAAACTAATGTCCCTTGAAGGGCATCACAGGCCGTGTTTCTGGCTTTCTCCCATTCAGCCTTCTCTCAAGGATCAACACTTTTGAAACCTTCTTGTCCCTTAGTCTGGTGGGAACATTGGACGTTAAAACCATGTGAAAACCTATATTCTGTGTCTTTGGAAGGCTGAAAATGGAAATGAAAACATGAAAGTTTGCTGCTGCCCACAAGGAAGCCTTGTTTGGAAGGATCTCGGATGTCTTTGAAGAACCATGGAAGGAGCATGGATGTCTTTGGAGAACCACGGAAGGGTGTGGAGCAGCCTTCCCTGGATACTTCATGAAGAAAGTGGGCAGAAGCCGCTGTGCTGTTCAACCTTGTGGGTGTGGCTGGAACTCATCACTGACACCCACTGAGATCAGATTAACCATTATTCTTTTTTTTTTTTTTTTTTATTACTGCAGCACTTTTTATTTTCCTTTACACAATGACGTGTTGCTGGGGCCTAATGTTCTCACTCAACAGTAGAAAACCAAAATTTGTCATTTCTTAAAGAATTGAGTACAAAAAACCTTACATAAATTAAAAGGATGAATACATTTACAGTTGTCAATGCAAACGTTCCCAACTCAAGGCAAGTAACAACCCACGGCGGTCAGGAGGGAAAACACCAGAACGGAAACCGGGTCCTAAGGCTCGGACTCTCCCACCCTGTTAGACCGGCAAGACGGAATGGTAACTGGTTCAGGAACCCTTGCCAGCCTCGAGAAATCCTGGAAGTCAGCTGTTAATACCCTGCACACATCACTGCACGGTGCTCACACAGATCCACCAGGCTGGGGATTTCTCTTCCACAGCGTGCTCTCCCCAGCCACCAAATGACCAAGCCACATGACTAAGGACTAAATCAAGATATGCACAGGGTATTAAACATATACCAAGGGAACAGTTAACTTGAATACAAGGTCAAAAATCAGCAACAAGTTCTACGATCCAGTGCTGATATTGGATACAAGCTTCAAGGACAAATTTCTTTTCAAAGGCTTATTCCAGTTTCATGAGGCTAGCATGAGGTGTGTACATTTGCCAGGGCAAATTGATACTTGAGAATCAGCTCATGCAGCAGATGCCTGGCACCTGCTCAGTCCGTCTAGAAGCATTTGCGGTGCACGATGGAGGGGCCTGACTCGTCGTACTCCTGCTTGCTGATCCACATCTGCTGGAAGGTGGAGAGCGAGGCCAGGATGGAGCCGCCAATCCAGACGGAGTACTTGCGCTCAATGATCTTAATCTTCATTGTGCTGGGAGCCAGGGCTGTGATCTCCTTCTGCATCCTGTCAGCAATGCCGGGGTACATGGTGGTGCCGCCAGACAGCACCGTGTTGGCATACAGGTCTTTGCGGATGTCCACGTCACACTTCATGATGGAGTTGAAGGTGGTCTCGTGGATGCCACACGACTCCATGCCCAGGAAGGAAGGCTGGAAGAGCGCCTCTGGACACCGGAACCGCTCATTGCCAATGGTGATCACCTGCCCATCAGGCAGCTCATAGCTCTTCTCCAAGGAGGAGGAGGATGCAGCAGTAGCCATTTCCTGCTCAAAATCCAGGGCAACATAGCACAGCTTCTCCTTAATGTCACGCACAATTTCCCGCTCAGCCGTGGTGGTGAAGCTGTAGCCCCTCTCAGTCAGGATCTTCATGAGGTAGTCTGTCAGGTCCCGGCCAGCCAGGTCCAGACGCAAGATGGCGTGGGGAAGGGCGTAGCCCTCGTAGATGGGCACTGTGTGTGTGACCCCGTCACCAGAGTCCATGACAATGCCAGTGGTGCGCCCGGATGCATACAGGGACAGCACCGCCTGAATGGCCACGTACATGGCTGGGGTATTGAAGGTCTCAAACATTATCTGCGTCATCTTCTCTCTGTTCGCTTTGGGGTTCAGGGGGGCCTCGGTCAGGAGCACGGGGTGCTCCTCGGGGGCCACGCGCAGCTCGTTGTAGAAGGTGTGGTGCCAGATCTTCTCCATGTCATCCCAGTTGGTGACAATGCCGTGCTCGATGGGGTACTTCAGGGTCAGGATGCCTCTCTTGCTCTGGGCCTCGTCACCCACGTACGAGTCCTTCTGGCCCATGCCCACCATGACGCCCTGGTGCCGGGGGCGCCCGACGATGGAAGGGAACACGGCCCTGGGGGCGTCGTCGCCAGCAAAGCCAGCTTTGCACATGCCGGAGCCATTGTCAATGACGAGCGCGGCGATTTCTTCTTCCATTGCGATCGGCGAAGGACGGGGCGGCGGAGCAGCGGGAAGACACACAGCGCAGGCCGGCGGCGGAGTGTGAGCAACCATTATTCTTAAAAGAAAAAAAAATTAGATGTATGTGTGTTTTGCCTACATGTGAGTAAGTGTGAGTGCCTGGTGGCCATAGAAGCCAGAGGAGGACATCAGATTTCCTAGTACTGGGGTTGTGAACCACCATGTGGGTGCTGGGAATGGGACCCTGGCCCTCTGCAATAGTAACAAGTCCTCTTAACAGCTGAGGCACCTCTCCATCTCCTAACCAGTATTTATTCTTTAGAGACTATTTTAAAAATTGTATGTGCCAAACAGCTCTTACCACAGAGGAGTAGAGATGGTTCATTCTGGAGTGTTGGCCTGGGGACACAGACTAGGTTTCCTTAAACTCCATGCTCCAATGAGGTAGCAATTCCATGACCCTTTTATAGTAGTGAAACAGAGAAAGTCATACAATAACACACTTTTCAAACACATTTGTGGGTACATGGGTAGGTGGGTCACAGAAAAGCCGGAACTCTGCTGTAGGCCTTGGATGCTGACTGCATTATTAGCCCTTTGGTTGGCTGGGAATAAAGGGGTCTGTTGGTACATCTCAAATGACCTATCCAATGGTCTCAAAAATGTTACGTGAGGCACAGAGGAAGGCAATAATGGCTGTTAAGGGCACCAAAGATGGCCCAAGATGATATGGCTGTGGGCTGTGGCATTCCATCCTCTCCACATTCTGAATCTCTCTTTTTTTGTTTTTTGTTTTTGCTTCTGTTTTTGTTTTTGTTTTGAGACAGGTTTCTCTGTGTAGCCCTGGCCATCCTGAAACTTGCTGTGTAGAGCAGGTGGCCTTAAACTCAGAGATTTGCCTGCCTCTGTCTCCTGAGTGCTGGGATTAGAGGTGTGCACCACCACTGTCCTGTTCATCCTGAAGTTCTAATCTGTCAATAAACCTGTTTGGACATAGTTTCTTCCAGGAATTTTTGTTCACAAGTATATGTGTACATATGTGCTTTTGGGTGTGGAAGTGACTGTCCATGTGTATCACGGTGTGTGTGTGTGTGTGTGTGTGTGTGTGTGTGTGTATGTGTGTATGTGTGTGTGTGTATGTGTGTGTATGTGTGTGTGTATGTGTGTGTGTATGTGTGTATGTGTGTATGTGTATGTGTGTGTGTTAGTGTGTATGTATGTGTGCATATGTGTGTGTGTGTGTATGTATGTGTGTGTGTGTGTGTGTGTGTGTGTGTGTGTGTGTGTGTAGCTCAGAAGACAACTTGGTGGTGTTCTGGGGATGCAGCTTAGGCCACCATGCTTGCTGGGCATAGAGGAACCTCAACTAGGCCAAAACATTAACTTACATCATTGAGAAGAACTGACAAACATTTCACAGACATTAAAGACCTATTTGCCTGTTTGAGTGTGGAATCTATAGTCAGCCCTCTGTATCTGTGGACTCAGAGTTAAACAAATGAAGAGTTAAAACTGAAAAAAGCTGGGTTGTGGTGGCACACACCTTTAATCCCAGCACTCGGAGGCAGAGGCAGGTGGATTTCTGTGAGTTTGGGATCAGCCTGGTCTACAAGAGCCACTCAGCCTCCCCTTCTGCCACTGAGGAGACTTAGGCTGTCACTGCTGTTGCTGATGCCCTCACTGGACTGGTGTCTCTGGGCCTCTTCTGTCTTTGAGTAAGGACAAGCACCTCTCCAGGAACCCTTTAGGCACTAGATTGTGGCCGCTGAGGCACTCAGTTTTGTGGACTGAGCTATTACCAGGCTCTCAGCTGTCAGGTGAGATTAACTTTAGAGGGCTCTAATACCAGCTGTTGTTCAATCACACTCTGACTTTCTCCCAAGTTGTGACTCTCTCTCAAAGCTGGGAATAGAGTAGCTTTAAAGTAGAGAAACCAGACAAACACGACCTCAGCCAGGTGGTTGAGCACATTGTTAGTGTGTCCCCCGTGATGTGATGAGATGGGAATGGCACTCTACCTTGAAGATGCTCCAGCCTAAACCACATATGTAATGAGAGGTTCTTTGTCGTGGAAGGGTCCCACCACCCTTGAGAGACTCACTGATACCAGCCCAGCTAGCTCAGTCAGTAGAGCATGAGACTCTTAACCTCAGGGTCATGGATCGTGCCTCACGTTGGGTGCCATTTTGTAACGAGAGCTTTCTGGCCTGGCTGTTCCCGATGCCCTGCTCAGCCCCAAATAAACACACAGATGCTATATTAATTATAAATTTGTTGGCTTATGACTAGGGCTTCTTATTGGCTAGCTCTGTCTTAATTATTAACCCATTTCTATCAATCTATGTATTGCCACGAGGCTGTGGCTTACCTGGTAATGCCCTGGTATGATGTTACTCCCTTGGCAGCATCACGACTCTGTCAGGGCCTGCCTACCTTTCCCAGAATTCTCCTAGTCTCCTAGCCCTGCCTATCTTCCTGCCTCATTGGCTGAACAGTGTTTTATTCATCCAACAATAAGAGAAACATATACAGAAGGACATCTCCCATCACAATAAGCCTGGTTTAACTAGGGGGAAAAAACAGACCAATACCGACAGAGCTGTTTCTACAAAACACCAGACCAATACTCGTTAAAGATGTCAAGATTATAAAAATGAGAGGGGCTGGTGAGATGGGTTAGCTGATGAAGAGGCTTGCTGTGAGCCTGATGACCTGAGTTTGATCTGCAGAGTCCTTATTGTGGAAGGAGAGAACTGACTCCCAATAGTTATTTTCTGATGTTTATGTGACCACCATAGTACATCACACACACACACACACACACACACACACACACACACACACACACACACACACACACACACACTCACACACACACACACCCCAAATAAATAAATGTAACAAAACAGAGAAAGTCTAAAAATTATTTAGGGCCAGGCCCAGTGTCAGGAGGCACAACTAATAAAGTTAACGGTCTTAGTCACCATTCTATTGCTGTGAAGAGACACTATGATCATAGCAACTCTTATGAAAGAAAGCATTTAATTGGGGCTGGGTTATAGGTTCAGAGGTTTAGTCCATTTTCATCATGGCAGGGAGCATGTTGGCACACAGGTTGCTGGAGAAGGAGCTGAGAGTTCTATATTCAGATCTGCAGGCAGCAGGAAGAGAGACACTGGGTCTGACACTTTTGATATCCCAAAGCCCACGCCCAGTAACACAGTCCTCCAACAAGGACACACCCATTCAAAAAGGGCACACCTCTTAATCCCTCTCAGCTAGTGCCACTCTCTGATGATCAAGCACTCAAATATATGAGCCTATGGGGGGCATTCTTATTTAAACCATGACAGTGACATGCCATCCAAAAGAGGAGAGAGACAGCAGCAAAGCCTAAAGAAATCCAGGGGAAACAGGTTCCTCTGCAAGGGCAGTAAGTGCTCTTAGCTACTGAGTCATCACTCCAGTCCTAGACAAGTCTACTCTAGACCAGCCAGGATGACCTTGTCAGGTGTTCAATCTTCTTTTCCTTCCTTCTTTCTTTCTTTCTTTCTTTCTTTTTTTTTTTTTTTTTTTTTTTTTTTGGTTTTTCGAGACAGGGTTTCTCTGTGGCTTTGGAGGCTGTCCTGGAACTAGCTCTTGTAGACCAGGCTGGTCTCGAACTCACAGAGATCCACCTGCCTCTGCCTTCGAGTGCTGGGATTAAAGGCGTGCGCCACCAACGCCTGGCTCAGGTGTTCAATCTTAATGATAACAGGTACCAAAGACACAGAACCAAAACCTCAAATAACATCTTTTCTCTTCTGGGTGTTTTGTCCCCCTAGGGCCTGGCAAGAGACCAGAGAGGCAGCAGAGGTGGGGAGAGGTGGTACCTAAGGAAGCTCAAATGAGTGTGGTTGAGTAGGAGTCGTAGGGACTCCCTCACTGTCACACCATTTATTAAGTTGATCTATAAGTCTTATTGGAGTCTCTATCTATTTGCTTTCTCATTCCTCTCTTCCACCGTGCCTCTCTTTTCTCTCCTTTTCCTTCCTCCTCTCCCTCTCTCTTTCTCTCCCTCTCCCCCTTTCTCCTTCCTTTCTTTCTATAGCATGCCACATATCTCAGGCTGTCCTTGAACTCAATAAGTAGTTGGGGATGACTCTGAACTTCTGATCTTCCTGCCTTTACCTCATGAGTGCTACTATTGTAGGTTTGTGCCACCAGTCCTGGTTATGAAGTGCTGGGGGTTGAATTCAGGGCTTTGTGCGTGCCAGGCAAGAACTCTGTAGCAATAACTCTTTCTTCCAGCTGCCTGAATTCCCCTGCCACATTATGGCTCCCAAATAACATACAGAGTCTTATGTTAGTTACAATACTGCTGGCCAATGACTAGGATTTCTTTTCTTTCTTTTTTTGGTTTTTTAAAACAGGGTTTCTCTATGGCTTTGGAGGTTGTCCTGGTGAAGGGACCGGCTCCCCATTTTGGCAGCCATAACAGCCTAGCACGTGCTTGCCTGACCTTGCCTTGGTCACTAGGAGGTCAGATGCCTGCCTGGTGGCAAGGAACCAATCAAAAGTTAGCTGGTGGTGCTATGCTTTACAGCTCTGGGTGTGCTTTACAGACAAGTGCACAATAATGACATGCAGAGCATAGCAACACCCCTGTGAGGGGCTATGGGCCATAACAACCAGTTGACCAATCAACACAGGGCAAACCCTCTAAGCCTGGAGGCACACTGATTCTGAGTCTGTGCATAACTCTAGACACTCCCCTTATGCTGCCCTATAAGATCTCTATGCAGAAGTCTTTCCTAGCCATCTGCCATGGAGGATGGGTGAAAGGCCCGAGCTAACAAGAGGTTAGCTCATTAAACAACTGCAATAAAACCTCATGCTGTTTGCATCAAGTTTCCACCCCACCTGGTGATTGGGGTGGCCACGGTCCTGGGACGAGATCCTGGGGGCCTGAGCCTCCGGGGTCTTTCACTGGAACTAGCTCTTGTAGACCAGGCAGCTCTTGAACTCAGAGATCCACCTGCCTCTGCCTCCTGAGTGCTGGGATTAAAGGTGTGCACCACCACCGCCCGGCTCGACTAGGATTTCTTATATGCTAGCTCTGTCTTAATTATCAACCATAACCATTAATCTATATATTTTATAAAGACCTATTTTTGAAAATTTATTTATTATGTATACAACATTCTGCCTCCATGTATATGTGCACACCAGAAGAGGGCACAGATCTCATAAGGGATTGTTGTGAGCCACCATGTGGTTGCTGGGAATTGAACTCAGGACCTCTAGAAAGAGCAGTCAGTGCTCTTAACCTGCGAGCCATCTCTCCAGCCCTATAAAGGCTTATCTTATCAAGGACGCTGGCCTTAGTGTCCTGTCTTCCTGGCGATCACATGGTGACTGCTGTCTCTACTTCCCAGAATCCTCCTCGACTCCTAGCCCCACCTAGCTTGCTTTTCTATTGGCCAACAGTACTTTATTTATCAACCAATAAGACAAACATATACACAGAAGGACTTCCCCCATCAGAACTCTTCTGATCTTGTCCTTGAATTTGTTCCTTTCTGTCCTCACCATCATTCAGGGGGCCAGATGGAGAGCACATCTCAACTAGAACAGTGAGCAAACTCTTTGTTCCCACTGATACCTTCAACGCCATTCCAGCTCACCCCTTTCCTGGAAAGCTGTCCTGTCTTCCTCTGGTCCTGGCTGCCCCACCCCTTCCATGCTGCCTCCTGTCTCAACTCCAGCCCACCCTTGGCAACCATCTGTCCTGGCTGCAGTCTATGTATGACACAGCTTCCCAGTCCTGTAGATTAATAATGCCTGTCCTCAGCTTGAAGGGCCCTCTTCAATTCAGCAAGGACTCTGCAAGCCCAGCCCAAGGCTCTTCCCTGGAAGAAGCAGCCAGAGTTCCAGTGATCTCTTGTGTGTATCCTTGAAACAGCCCTTTTGTGGGAAATCCACTGGCTACTTTCCTTAGCTTCGAGCATTGTTGGGGCCTTTTTGCATTGCCCTCTCTATCTCTCTCTGTCTGTATGTCTCTGTATCTCCCCACCTCTCTGTGTGTGTGTGTAGTCCAGAGGCCCACCGTGGCTGTTGTTCTTTAGGAACTGACCATCTTGTATTTTGTCTTGTTTTGGTCTATCTAGTCATTTAGAGCATGAAATGCTAGAGCACACATTTAGAGTGTGAACCTAGCATCAGACACTTCAGCATGATTGGTTCTGGGCGTAGTTTGTGTGGAGGTGGGGTTCATGGTTTGTGTGTGTGTGCTCATGCATGTGTGTGTTCAGGGGCATGTTCAAAGAGGCCAGAGGAAGGCATTGAGGTGCCCTAGTCTATCACTCTCTACCGTATTCCCTTGAGAAGGGTCTCTCACTGTATGAAGCAGTTCTCTAGCAACAGGACTGATAGAACAAATCTATGTATAGAAAGGGTATTTATTAGAATGGCTTACAGCCTGTGATACAACTAGTTCAACAATGACTGTCTATTAACAGAAGGCCCAAGAGCCCAATGGTTGTAAAGTTCACAAAGCTGAATGTTTCAACTGGTCTTCATTGTACACTGGAATTCGAAAGAAGTAATAGACTTGCCCACAAGAGGGAGAACTACCAGGCAAAGAGAAAACTTCCTTCTTTCATGTCCTTATAGGCTGCCAGCAGAAGGTATGGCCCAGATTAAAGGTGTATCTTTCCTACCTCAAAAGATGTGGGTCACATGTGGGTCTTCCCACTTCAGATGGTTTAATTAAGAAAAACTTCCTCACAGGTAATCACAGCCACTTGTATTTTAGCTAATTCCAGATGCAGTTGAGTTGACAACCAAGAGTAGCCATCATACTCACTGAGCCAGCATCTGGACTGGCAGCCACCACACAAAAGTGAGCCTCCTGTCTCCCCCATGGTACTGTGCTACCAGTGAATATTGTAGGGTAAAAGGTCTGACTCACTTCTAGGTTTGAAAACCCACCAATCCCTGGACTCAAAAATCCCATCAATCTCTGGGCCTGTTTCAAGCTCAGGACTTGAAATCCCACCAATCCCCATCCTGGAAATCTTCACTCTGGAAACCTGCCCTCAAGAAACCTTGTATAGGCCCATTTCCTTCTGTTTCTTGCCTGAGCAGAGGCAGCCACCCCTGTGTGTCTTTCCCAATAAAATTCTTGTGTGAGGTTTGTTGTGTGGTGCAACTTTGTGGTATTCCTTGACTCCCAACTGTCAGGATACCTTTCCCCTCAGAATAGCAACACTTACACCTATACCAACATCAGGCTTTATATACAGATTCCAGGAATCTGAATTCAGATCCTCATACCTATGACTCAGCAAACTGAGTCATTTCCCCAGCCGCACCTTGAGTTTTGAGACAGGGTGTCTCACTGACCCAGAGCTCACCAGGTAGGTGAGACTAGCCCATTGTTAAGTCCCAGGGCCCTCCTGTCTATGGCTCCTCAGTGCTCAATTGTAAGTGCTTACTGCCCAAATGCCCCACTTTTGCTTTTTTTATTATTTTTTAATTTTTATGTGTGTGTAGCTGAGTGTGTACATGTGACCACATGTGTGCAGGAGCTGCAAGAAGTCAAAATAGGTGTCAGATGCCCTGGAACTGGAGTTAGAGATGACAGGAAATACTCTTAACCCCTGGACCATCTCTCTAGCCCCAACATGCCAGGCTCTTTTACATGAGTGATGGGAATCAAGCTCAGGTCCCCATCCTTCTGTGCATATGCCCCAAGCCTCTTTTCACTATTGTTAAAATCCAGAGTGTTGGAAAGAGCTTGGTAACTGCTGAGTGAAAGGAGGAGAGGACTGTGGCTCATCTCCTGTCTCAGCAGGAAGGAGACTCTGTACCACGGGGAAAGATCTGCATCAAATCAGTCCCGGTGAAGGGCATTAAGCCAGCTAGGGCCAGGTAGGGTCAGACTTAAGCTTCTCTCTGCCAAGAGTTGGCCTGAGATACAAGGAGCATTGTGGTGACAGAGATGCCCAGCCTGGGAAGCTCCAGAGAACATGTCTGCATGCAGGTGAGGTCATTTGGCTGAACACCTGTAAAAATGGAAGGTGTGGTTAACCGCGGCTTGCTTCTCCACATCTTGCTCACTGCTGGTGGGCTGTTCCCAAAACACTGGCCCGAGGTTGGGTCATACAGTATTTGCTTCATCAACGCTGCAGAAGCCAGGCTTGACATTGGCACTATTCGTCTGGCTGAAAGTCTGGGATGCCTGGACCACCCTGGGACTTTGATTTGGTCTGGGTGGAGATGAAGCATAATGTGTGTAAAAGCTTCCCCACTGATTCTGATGTTCAGTCAGGCCTAAGGAGCACTGTTCCTAAGAGGTTTGTTCTGACTCTGTTTCACTGGGCTGAGGGATAGCTCCTTAGGGAGCTCTGGGTACAGGCCTGCCAGTGTCTGGGGCTGCTATAGTTTGGATTTTTAATATCTGCCAAAGGATCAGGTTTTAAAGTTTTGGCTCCTTGCCCATGGTGCTGTTGGGAGGCAGTGGTGTGAATTTTCTTGGGGAGACAGGAACAAATGTCTGTTTACCACAGACAGTCACTGATGATGGCCCAAAGAAATGATCTGTCCAAGTATAGCTTAGTGAACTGATGACTTTATTGGGGTCACTTACAGGTGACTTAAGCTGTTGCATCATCAAAAACACCCCAGCATGGTGACCGCTCCATGCATACTGGAGTTCTCTGCATGACTAGAAGGCAGCTCCATGGAAGAATCTATCTCCCAGCAACTATTTACTGCTCATAATTACAGAAAAAAAGATTAATTCTTTGAGAATTTCATACATTGTATTTTGATCATATCACCTCTCCTCTGTCTCCTCCCAGGTCCATCTCCACATGAATACATAAACTCTTACTTATTACCACTGTGTGTGTGTGTGTGTATGTGTGGGGGGAGAGTCTCACATGCCACAGGGCATGTGTGGAGGTCAAAAGACAATTTGTGGGGGTCAGTTCTCTTCTTCAACCTTTTGGGTCCAGGAATGATTGGCTTATGTCCTTAGCCTTAGCAGCAAGCACCTTTACACAGTGAACCATTTCACAGGCTCTGGAAAGTGCATTTTTAATATTTCCCTACTATCATTCCCCAGCATGGAAGTATAAAATTTGCCTAGCTTCCGATTTTATGTTAAAATGTTTGAATTGCTGTCCTACAGTGCTGGAAGATGGCTCAGGGGTTAAGAGCACTTGCTGTTCTTGTAGAGGACCTGGGTTTGGTTCCCAACACTAATATATGGTGGCTCACAGCCTACTATTTCTCCAGTTCCAATGGCTCACAATTTTCAGGGCATCCAATGCCCTCTTTTGGCCTCCACAAGTACCAGGCAAGCATGAGGTGCAAATATACACAAGCAGATAAGCAGTCCTGCTCTAGCTATAGAGACATTTGAAAATTTCTTCTTCAGGTAACTTCCCTAGAATGTGGACCATGGGCAAAGGCCCTTCCTGGCCCTTCCTGCTGGGCCTGGGTTGTTTCAGGTGAGGTCTGTCTGTGTGATAGGATGGCTGCTGCTGTCAGCTTAGGACAGATGGAAGGAGAGGAAGTATAGGTATTTGAGAGAGTTCTTAGAGGGAGAATGGAAGAAACGAACTATGTGGAAACAGCCTGGGTGCTGGTATAGCTTTGAGAAAATCTTGGCAGAATGGATGGAGGTCATCAAAAACTCGCCCAGAGTCCTTTGTAAGGCAAATGGCCCTGCTTTCGACCCCCTGTGGTACTCATGACTGGTAAGAGTAGTTTGTATAGCATGCAGCTATCCTAGCTGTGTGAATGAATGACCAAGCAAGGCCCTCCTGTCACGTGACAGCAGGTTGACCCAGAAGGTTTGCTCTCTTAAGGGGAAGGCACCTCTGCATCTGAGAGTAGCCTCTTCATATCCTGGGAACCTTGTTCTAGTTCCCTAGGGGTGGCCCCTGGCATCCAGGCCCAGAGACTTTAGGTCTTTGTGTTAGTTCCTTTTCCTGACACTATGACAAAATACCCGACAAAAGTAATTTAAGGGAAGGTCTTCTTTTGGCTCACATTTTGAGATATAGTCTATCATAACAGAGAAAGCTTCATATCTGCAGTAAGGAAGGAGAGAGAGATGAATGCAGGTGCTCAGCTCTCTCTCTCTCTTCCAGTGTGTATGCACGTGTGTGTTCATGTATGGGTGTGGTGTGCATGCATACTGTTCATGTAGAGACCAGAAGCTGACATGGGTATCTTCCTCAATCTCTCTCTCTCTCTCTCTCTCTCTCTCTCTCTCTCTCTCTCTCTTTTGAGACAGAGCCTGGAGGACACAGATAGACTAGCTTGCCAGCCAGCCACAGGGACCGTCCTTTCTCCACTTCCCCCAGAGATAGGATAGGTTCGATTCCCATCTCTTATTTTATTTCATTTTTATAGGGTCTCATTTTGCAGCCCGGCTGACCTAGAACTCACAGAGATCTGTGTGCTCAGTGCTGTGATTAAAGGAAAGTGCCACGACATTCAGCCTCCTCCTCTTATTCTCCTCCTTCAATTTCTTTTAGGGGGCTCAGTGTCCAAGAGCAGAGACTGTTCTAGAGGACCCACGTTTGCGCCACAGTTGTGAACAAGCATGTGGACCAAACACCCATACACATAAATAATAAATTAAAACATTACAAAAAGATTTATTTTGGGGGTTGGAGAGATGGCTCAGTGGTTAAGAGTACTGGCTGTTCTTTCAGAGGACTCCTGTTTGATTCTCCACACCCACACCGTGGCCCACAACTACGTGTAACTCCACTCCCAGGAGAGCTGTCTTAGCTAGGCTTATTATTGCGCTGATGAAACACTATCACCAAAATCAAGTTGGGGAGGAAAGTGTTTCTTTGGCTTACACTTTCCTATCACCATTCATCATTGAAGGAAGTCAGGATGGGAGCTCAAACAGGCCAGGAACTGAAGGGCAGGAACTATGCAAAGGCCATAGAGGAGTGCTGCTCACTGGCTTGATCTCCGTGGCTCACCCATCCTGCTTTCTTATAGGACCCAGGACCACCAGCCCGGGGTGGCCCCACCCACAATGGGCAATGGCCTGGACCCTCCCCCATCAATTCACTAATTAATAAAATGTTTGCCTAGATTCTGATTTTATTGAGGCATCTCTTCAGTTGAGGCTCCCTCCTCTACAGTGACTCTAACTTGTGTCGAGTTGACATAAAACCAGCCAGCCCAGGATCTGACGCTCTCTTCTGGTTTTATGTGCATGCATGTAGTGACATGTGGGCAAAGCACTCATATACACAAAATTAACAAAGTGAAAAATTATTTTATTTGTAAAGTGTGTGTGAGAGAGGAAGAGAGAGAGAGAGAGAGACAGAGACAGAGAGAGACAAAGAGAGAGGGAAAAAGAGAGAGACCTGAGTGCAGGTGTTTGCGGAGGCCAGAGTTTAGATTCCTTTGAGCTGGAGTGACATGCACCTGTGAGTTGTCCAGTGAGAAGGCTGGGAATCAAGCTGGGATTGTCTGGAAGGGCAGTACTTGCTCTAGCCCAACACCTAACTTTTTTTTTTTAAAGTCTGGAGCTTGAGCTCAGACCTTCATGCTTGCAAGATAAGGCCTTTACTGACTGAGTTATCTCTACAGCCTCAATGTCAAATTTCAATGTTTTGAAAATCACTGGGTCTACCCCAAAGCTAACCTTTTGGGCTTCAGGTTTATAACCTTGAAGGTTAACCTACAGACTTACTCACCAGCTTTGGAGTCATAGATCTTTGTTTCCCAACTTGTCTCTTTTTATTGGTAGCTTTGCTGGTGTCTGTGAAGAAGCAAATATGAAAAAAAAAACTATTGCAAAGAAATGAAACAGTTAAGTGCTCAATATGTTTTTGTTGATTGACAGCTTGGTTTTGGGTCAGTCAAACCCACTGAACACTAACCCATTGAAAATAGCAGAAAAGCCTCATCTTAGAAGCTGGGAACTCCCCAGACCTTGGCTTCCATCAGAGTACAACATGAAAGCGGTTATTTAAGTTGTGTTTCTGAAGTGGGCTGGAGGAGGAGACCAAGGCTTCCCATCCGGGGACTTCTCCAGGCCAACCCACACTCCCCCAGCTACACAGTTTGCTGGGAGAGATTTTCCCAGTGTGGCTTTATTGGAGGCTGTGGAAGGCAGCGGGACACATTGAGCTTTCCTGTGTGGGCACAGACTCTCTGTCAGGCTGCCCTTTGGAGAAACCATAGGGCTGATGTCCACACCTCTGTAGGGAGGGGGCTGAAGGAGGGTGAACCATGGCAGGCAATACTGGCAAGGTACAGAAGCCAGACGGGTGGCTTTTGCTGCAGTGTGCCCTTTGTCTGTGTTTTGAGACAGGGTCTTGCCCTGTAGTCAATCTTGCCTTTAACTTGCCATTCTCCTGCCTTACCCTACCGAGAGCTGGGATTACTAATGTGTGCTATGTGCCTGGCTTCTTCTGTATGTTTTAGACAGCACACACTGGAGAGTTGCATTCCAGAATGAGGGGCACTGTGTATTGCTGGGTGTCTGAGGGAAGCCCCTCCCTGGTAGCTGCTGCTTGGTAGCATACCTGGATGAGCTGGGTCCTGTCAGAGTCCTCAGCGCATCTTTGTCTTCAGGAACGTTCTGGGGTTCTGTGGGAACTCCTTCTGTTAGATTGTCCCCAGCTTATAAGCCTTACATGAATCTGGTGCCATGACTCTGTGACACAGCCCTTGGTCCTCAACTCTGGTCTAACACAACCTCGGCCAGCAGCAGAGGCTCTCAAGTGTCCCTGAGATCAATCCCCTTCTTTACTCTTCCATGAATCTCTAGTTTGTAGAGATAAACCTTTTTGGGTCCTTCCTTAGGTGGCTGAGGACTGGACAGCACCCTCGGGACTTTTTAATTCAAATGTGTTTCCCTTGCAGGACCAGTTATGTGACTCTTATGTTAATATTCTCTGTGACTCCCAAGTGTATTAGTTTATTTTTCCCGTTGCTGTGACAAAGTACCTGACAAGAAGCAATTTCAGGAAGGAAGGGTTCATTCTTGTGTACTTGGGGGGATCTGGTCCATCACTGCAGGGAAGGTATGGTATTCCTGACTCAGTTTTCCGAGTGTGGGGATAATAGGTATGCACCATGTGACTGGTCAGAAACTTTTATTAGATATCACAAAATGGGACCAGTGAGTTGGGGCAGTTGTAAAGATGCTTGGCACCAAGTCTGATGACCTGAGTTGGATACCTGGGACTCCGGATGTTGGAAGGAGAGAACTGAGTCCTACAGTTGCCCTCTGACCTTCGCTTGCATACTGCAGCAGGCACCTGTGCACAAAAACATGAATAAATGTAATAAAGTAGAAAAGTTGTAGCAAATGTTTAGAGTATATCTTGAAGTTTCTTGTGTAATAATAAAGGCAGTGAAACTGTCGGTTGCTGTTCTTCCTGACACGGAGCAGTGCCTCTGGGCCCACTGGCTGACCATATAGAAACCATGGAAAACCGGGATGTTTGTCAGAAAAGGGGCACTGGAAACTGTCCAGTGATGTTTAAAAAGCAACTCTTAAGATCCAAAGCTGGGGCTGGAGAGAAAGCTTAGGTGTTAAAAGCGCTTGGGGCCCTTGCAAAGGATCTGGTTGGGCTCCCAGTGCCCATGCTAGAAGGTGCAACCACAGTTTTTAACTCCAGCACCAAGGGATTTGGCACCCTCTTCTGGACACCATAGACAATTGCATTCACTTACATTTGCGTGTGCACAGGCACACACACACACACACACACACACACACACAAGGCAAGCACACACACAATTAGAAAAATAAGGTCTAAAAAGATTGAAAAATGATCTTATCATCAGCACAGCCTGATCAGATCAGGGTATTTTGTGCAGTTATAAAATTGCATAGAAAGATGGGCCTAACATGTTTTCAGCTTATGGAGAATTCCTGAATTCTATTTCCTTTTTGAGATAGAGTTGTCACTCTGCAGTCCAGGTTGGCCTCTAACTTACAGTGGTCCTCCTGCTTCAGGCTCTGAGTTCTGGATTACTGGCATGCACCACCACACTACCTCAATTCTATCCCAACAAAGAAATGCCAACAAAGAAATCTTCTTAAAATACAGAAGCTTCACCAGCTCATCAGTTACAGTCTTTGTAATGAGAAGATGCTGAAAAAGGAACTGAGTATCTTGGAGTCCATTAGGAAGCCTCTCTCAATAGAGTTAACTAAATTCCAGAGGACAAACAGTCCTTCTAGGACAGACAGCATATGGACACAATTTCCATATGTGGGGGAAAAAGAGGTGAGTTGGTCTCACCCCAAATCTATATATGCACACCTGAAAATCTCACCTCCAAAGTTAGAACAACCAACCTTGAGTCATAGAAGCAGCGGCAGAAGTTCTGATGGGTTCCCTAGGGCTGAGGGTGGACCTGGAAGGAGAACTTAGAATTCCTGGGAAGCCCAGCTCAGAAGTGAGACCACAGCCACTGCTCTGTTCTTGAGGTGGTGAGGGGAGAGACCCCAGAGAGCATGGTGTACAACAGGCAGCTCACTCACCTGCTTTCCCAAAAGGCAACGGTCATTCTCTCAAAAGGCAATGACCATGTGGGGTGTGGGAAAGGTGGGTCTCCCATCCTCTGGTCTTAGGGAAGAACTAGGAGTGGATGTAAGAGTCAGGAGTGGAAGGAAACATGCTTGTTACATGTGTTAAAGTGGTAGTGGTACTAAGGAGGGATGGAGGAGAGAGAAGTGTGTAAATCAGATTGGTCTTTGGGTGTATCTGGGGATTGTCTCAATTTGTATTTCTCCTGGCCCACCAATAGCATGGGTGTCACTATTCCCCAGGTAGCGGGCCCTGGGTTATAAGAGTGGAGGGGCCTGGCTGAGAGCAAGCAGGCAGCTTGGGTGCATTTGTCTCTCTCTCCTCTTGACTGTGGGCATGATGCTTCAAGCTCTCATCTTGGCTTCCTCTTAGTTACGGCGGCAAGCTGGAATTGTGAAGCAAATAACCGTTCCTTTTCTTCTAAGTTGCTTTTTACCGGGATGTTTTATTCCAGCAACAGAAATAAAACTAGGCTACCCCCCTTACACCCAGAGGAGTGGCTGGAATGGAGCTGAGGCTGCTGGTCACTGTGTGGCTGAAAGGCCAGTAGCCAGGCAGAGAAGCACCTGGGAGGGCACTCTGTGACGAGGCCTGGGAGTAACCAGCATAGCTGTGCTGGGCTCTGCACATGCCTCCAGCCTTCCTACCCCACACTGTTCTCCCAATTGGCCCAGGCAGAGATTACCATTTCCATGTTGCTGCTGCCCAGGCTGAGGCTCAACTGTCTGTCAGTTGCCCAGGGGCGTGTGCTGGTGCACGGCAGAGCTTAGATGGGGACCTTGTTGGTCTGACCTTTCCTCCCGTTCTGAGGGCTGAGAGCCATGGAGAGGGGGCACAGGCCCCTCTTCCAGATGTAGCTTTACTTTTTAGCTTTCACTCATCCTTGACCAGGTCTTAGTCAGCTTCACAATCTTCCTCCTCATGGTGTCAAACACGGTCATGGTGCCTAAAACCCCTGCCACACCGCCCCATCAGGCAGACACCTTGTCCTCACGTGCTCCCAAGAAGGGTGAGTACAGAACATAAGATATTTAGAGAGAGACCAAGCTCATGTAACTTATGTTACATTATCTTGTAATCTATTCTATTACTGTTTATTAATTTCTTTTCAAAAAGACTTATTTTTATTATTTTTAATTGTGTGTGTGTGTGTGTGTGTGTGTGTGTGTAGGAGGGGGATGGGTATATGAGTACAGTGTCCACAGAGATTAGAAGAGGGTGTCAGACCTCTGGAGCTAGAGACACAGGGTTTTTGAGTCACTCAGTGTTGGTGACAGGAACTGAACTCTGGTCCTTTGTTCCTAACTGCTGAGTTATCTCTCTAGAACACTGTTTGTTCACCTCTTATGTAAAATTTATAAATTAAACTTTGTCATGGAATGCATTTGTAAAAAAATATACATACAGCATATATACAACACACACACACACACACACACACACACACACACACACACACACACATTTGCCCTTTGGTACTACCCCTGGTTCCAGGCATCTTGCTGGAATGGTTTCAGGTTGGCCTGGGTTCCCTTAGAAGGCATCTAGGAAAATCATAGGTAAGGCCCAGGTAAGGCTCTGTCTGGGAGGTTTAAGATTTCAAAAAAGGAGAAATACTTTAGATGTCTCTAGAACAGCTTCCTAAACCTGGCTACTCATCAAACTCATCTAGAAAGGCAAAATTAAACAATTCTAAAACGTCCACAAAACCACAGACCCATTCCCAGGTCCCTCTTCAGGCCTGCACAATGTCTGGCAACAGGAAAAACCGATTCTACCTGTGTCTCTCCCAGTAGCTTCCAGGGCTCTGGGTGGAGACTCTCGGAGGGCTTGTGGGCCAGGCCTGGGACCAGGCAGTGCACTACAGGTAGCTCTGAGGCCTTCTGAACGCAAGGCTGAGCACCTGCCAGCTACTTCAGGCACACAGCTGGATCCAGAGCCACAGTGATGGGCACTGAGCTTGTTTACCGTGTGCTTACAGTGATGACTTCTTTGTCAAAACACACTCCGGTGAGCTGCCGCCCCCGGGCTTCTGTGTCATCTCTCTTTTATTGGAGCAGAAAAAAGGCCTGCATTATTGTTCTCTGGATGCTGGTTTTCTCAGGGATCAAGAAAGCAACAAGCACTTTGTGCTAACAGCAAAGCTGGCTTTGTTGTCTGAGGCCAGGGAGGTGAGGCTGCAAGGAGAAAGCCTTTCACAGGCCATAAAAGAGACACTCCAGACACAGCAGGCTGGCAGTGGAGGACTGGGGAAGGGCCTGGAAACCGTCCTCTGCCAGCACAGTCAATGTTCGGCGTGTTTCTGTGTGAAAGCCATCTTGGGGGTGGGGACATGGTTCAACTGGTAAATTGCTTGCTACATAAGCACAAGGACTGGAGTTTAATCCCCAGAGTTCCTGTTACAAGGCTGAGAATGGCATGTCTGCTTGTGACCCTAGTCCTGGTGGGCAGCCAGCCTAGTGTGCTCAGTGCCCTCCAGGCCACTGACAGAATGTCCCCAAAATAAGAGGTGGATGGTGTCTGAGGAGCAACATTCAGGGTTGACCTCTGGCCTACACATGCATATGAACAGACAGGCAGGCAGGCAAACAGACAGACAGACAGATCATATATATATATATATATATATATATATATATATATATATATATATACACACACACACACATATAGTCATTGTGTAGCCTTAAACTTACTACATAGTCTAGGTTGGCCTGGAACTCTGGAACTCACAGAGATCCACCTGCCTCAGCCTCCTGAGTGCCAGAATAATGACACCTGGCCAATGTAATTTTTAAGCAATGTTTTCATTAATCCTTGAGAATTTCACACAAAGCCATCTTGGCAGGCATGTGCCAGGGCCATTTCTAGGGGGCCAGTTTTGTGAAGTGATATTTCTGGAACACAGAAGTGAGTTGGTCTCATTGTGGTGTGCCCTCGGGTGGGCATTAAGACAATTTGCAGTGTGCTTTCTTGCATACCGTCTACTCTCCTCATGACCTACAGGTGGGCACAGCAGCTGCTGTCACCCTGGCTGGTACAGGCAGGTGAGCAAGGCTCAGAGAGGGAGTTCTTTCCTCAGCTTTCTGAAGTACATGTTCCTGGCTCAGTCCCATTTGTCAGAAACCATTTGGTGTGCAAGCCCCTGCTTGTGGAGGCAGTTGTGAACCTGAAAAAAGGTTGTAAGGTGGATTTTCCTTCCCTCCTCTCCCCTCCCCTCCCCCTCTCATCTTCCTTTCTTCCCTTCTCCCTCCTTCCTTCCTTTCAGTCTTGCTATATAGCCAAGGCTAGCCTGGCACTTGCTGTCTAGGCCACAGTGGCCTTGAGCTCATGCCTCAGTGCCTCAGTGTCTTAGAGTCCTGGCATTATAGGCATGTTCATGCCCAGACACATGTAGAATTTCCTTCAGGTGAAGCACAGACATTTAGAATTCTCTGTGTACTCCACACGTGTATCTCTGTATATATAGTTAAATATTTATTTATTATTGCTGTGTATATGAAGTAAATGTTTGAATGTAGATGCCTTTTATCAACTGAGTCGTCTCTCCAGGCCCAGTCAGTGCTCTGGATTTTGATGGACACATTTTGAGGACTGTGAGCACCACCTGAAGTGATGCTTGGTAAAGTAGCAGGGTGGTGTCCTGACTCACCAGGCTTGGGATGGAGACAGGCAATTTACATTCAAATCAATCTCTAAATTTCTAAAATGGTGAAGCTGCAGCTGTAGTGGGGACTCTCATTGTGAGGATGACAGTGTGTAGAGGTTGGTGTGTGTTCTACGTCTCTCCATATATATTTAGAATATTTACTTATTATTATTGTATGGCGCACGCGCGAGCGTGCACGCGCACAGTGTACATATGTAGGCTAAAGGATAACTTTATGGGAGGAAATGGGTTATTTCCTCTTACAGCTTATAGTCCATTATGAAGGGACTCGAGGCAGGAACTGAAGAGCTATGGGTGTAAGGAGAGGCTGCTTACTGGCTTACTCCCCATGGGTCATTCATCTTTCTCTTGTGAACCACTGAGCCATCTCTCCAGAAATCTTGCTCTTTTAATATTTAATTCAAAGCCACCTGCCCCTGGGTGCATCACCCACAGTTGTCTGGGCTCTTCCACATTGACCACTAAATAAAATGTCATACAGGCTTGTCTACAGGCCAATCTTGTTGGACATTTGCTCAGGTGAGGTTCCTTCTTCCTGGATGATCCTGGCTGGTGTCAAGTTGACAAAACCTAACTGGCACAGATGACTGTAGGAAGACAGCACTGTCTGTGTAGGCAATTCTGCTCTCATCATTGTGCGGAAGTTCTGACTCCAGCCAGAGTCTGGAGCGAGCGGCTTCCTTCTCTCACAAAGCCTGAGGAATGATGTCTGAGGTTGACCTCTGGGCCCATGTATGAGCACACATGAGTGTGAGTGCTTGTGCACGCATGTGCGCGCGCGTGTGTGCGCGCACACACACACACACACAGAGCTGTCTCAAACACACCTTGTACTGTGTTCTGACAGACCTCCCTGCTTCCCCAGTAACTTGAAACCCAATACTTTGGGATACTCATTTGAAGTGATTGACTGTGGGGAGAGCAATTTCAAGCACTTTTCTCTCCACTGGGCTTGGTCAAGTGTTTTACAGGCAGCAGTTTTCAGTGACAGAACAAAACCTCATCTCAGCCCCACTGGTGTGCATTTTGTACCCTGCCCCCACGACAATCTGCCTCTAGTCTCAGTACTGGACTTTTTTTTTTCCTACTTGCTAGAGAGTAAATTCTGGTATCCCAGCACAGAGAGCAATGTAGTCAGAGAAATAGATTGCCAAACCAAGTTACAGGATCAGAGCCACAGAGCAAACCATAAGCTCCCTCAAGCTGTCCACACATCAGCAGGGGATGGGCTTAGCAAGTCTCTGGAATGGATATTGTCCTTTCTGCTATCCCTACCTCATTTTCTTTTTGTTTCCCTCCAGGTCTTCATTTGTTCATTCATTCATTCATTCATTCATTCATTCATCTGTTTTGGGAGCAGTTACTGTACCTTTGGCCAAACATACTGAAACATAGCCTAAGACAATCAGACCTCTTGATTCTGGGAGAAAATGGGGTTTCAGAAGCAGATGAAGCTGAGGAGCCCACGCAGGTGATGAGCGCTCTCACCCACCCTCGAGTGCCCACGCTTCTTTCTTGCTGCTTCAGGCGAGTGGCCATGGTCTCTTCTCTAGATGCACAGGGCACACCTTCCTGATTTAAACAGATCAAGGTCATTCCACAGCAGTGAGTGATTCGCTTAGGCTGCTGGGACCTGAAGGGAAGGGTACTGGACACTGGAGGAAGGTTCTGGAAAGGTCTTTTCCCATGGGAGACACATGGGGAAGAGAGACTTTTTCATAGATGTTGCTCTCAAGCCCGTTACCTCTGAGATGCAGAGATGAGGGGCGATGCAAAGTTCTAGGTGGGCAGAGCAGAAAGCTGGGAGACATTTGGGTCTTTTAAGGTGTGGTGGGTCAAGCCTGTGAATACAGTACTTCTGGACAGCGCCTGCATATGGATATCTCCATTTGCCTTTAATCTTTTTCACATAAAGAGGAAAATAGTTATCAACTGAAAAAAAAAAAAAAAACCACCTTCAATTCCCAGCCTCTAGATTAGGAAGACAGCAGGTGATGCTGCTTGGGGAGGGAGGTAGTAAACTGGCCCTGTGCCCAGTCAAAAGGAAATGGCTGTGGATTGATTGATTGCTCTGTGTGCAGCCCTCTTAGAGAACTGTGAGCGTGACAGCCTTGGCCATTTTACTACAGAGCCTGCAATCTGGTTAAAATCAACTATTCTATGGGATGGCACATGGCTGTTGTCTTAGCACTTGGTAGAGGCAGGAGGATCAGATTCAAGGTCATTTTGACTGCACAGTGAGTTTGAGGTCAAACCTGGGCTACTTAAGACACTGTCTAAAAACAAACAAAAAACCAAACCAACAACAAACAAATCCCCAAACCCCACAAACACACAAACAAACGAAACAAACAAAAACAGAACAACAACAATAACAAAAACCAACCAACCAACCAACCAAATAAACAAAACTAAACCAGGATTGGAGAGATGGATTAACAAGGTTACAAGCATGTGCTAGTCTTGCAGAGGACTGGGGTTTGTTTCCCAACACCCATGGAGGCTCACAGTCACCTGTAACTCCAGCTCCGGGGCTCTGACACCCTCTTCTGCCTTCTAGTGGCACTGCACACGTCTGGTACACACACACACACACACACACACACACACACACACACACACACACAGAGAGAGAGAGAGAGAGAGAGAGAGAGAGAGAGAGAGAGAGAGAGAGAGGCATCCACACATACACATAAAATGATGATGAAGCAGCACACAGTACAAAAAATGCAAAGAAGAAAATGAAGCTTGGGCCATCCTACATATAGGAAAAGCACCTGCCCTTAGTTGTTTCCTGACAGACACTCTCCTCCCTCTCTATTTCATCCTCCCCACACCTCTCATTACAAGCTCCCTGAAAGCTTATATAAATGACAGGTCATATGTCCAGCACCAGGCCATACCTCCTGCAGCCCAGAACATCACATTTTTTATTTTTTTTGTCAGAATAAAACCTCCTCTGAGATCTTGGCTGGTGACTCTGCTCCATTTGTCATCACCAGTGTCCCTTTTGTCTAGAGGTGTCACAAGGGATCAGATTAGTCTGGAGAGAAGTCTTGAGGGAATGAGGGTAAACCAGGCATTGTAGATCAGGAAGTGGACTCTCAACCCAGCTGTGCCCCAAGAGTGAGTCCTTTTGGACATGTGTAGCTCCCTCAATATCGAGCCTCCCCAGATGCAAGCCTTGCATGCCCCTGGCTCCTAGGAATGAGAGGAGAGCCTCCACACTTGCTTACTGACTCCTCCCTCTCAGGTGACCTGACCAGTGATGCAAGGATTGTGCAGGTGGGCTGGTGCCGAGCGCCTTGCTGTCAGTAGTCAGCCCTGCTAACTCTGGCTGTGGCTGCAGGGCAGGCACCATGGACCAGCTGGAAGGGGTGTTATGAGGAGCACTGTAGGAACATCTTGGGCAAAAGGTTGTCACACAGCTTTCTGAGCTCATCATTGTGTATGTCACACCTCACTGCCCTGTGGCACACACACTGTGCCTGCTTTGTGTGCATCTGTGGTTCTCTTAGGGCGTTCCTACCCCTTGTGCAATGACTACCAAGTGGCTTGGCACAGGCCTGAATGCACGTCCTAGGCAGGTGGCGTGATGACACCTGGCTGGCACAGCTCCTTGTGATCCCTTGGCTACCCATGTCCTCACTGTGTTCCCTTCACAGACACTTGTGGTCTAGTGGGAACTAGCCCGTGAGCTCATTCACAGTTCACCTGCGATGAGTGAGTTCTTTCTTTGTGTGTGTGTAACACAGCTCCCAGGGATCATCAATACAGCTGAAACCAACAAAACAGAGGTGCAATCTGGGCTACGTCACTAAGTATACTCAGTGCCAGCACTGTTTACTAAGCCTTTGCCTTGCACCCGACTTTGAGGTTTTATGTGGTAATTCATTATGATGATCAAAACCTCACCACTGAGATATGGCCAATATGCTGCTCACTTTACTATGAGGAAATTGAGGCCAGAGTAGTTAATTCACCTATCCGGGATGCACAGTGTAGAGGCAGGATTTACTCAGAAGTCCATACACATGGGCTGTGTAATATAACACAGGTTATATTACATAGTGTGTTTTTGGTATCTGTGTCACTGTGGTTTGAGGAAAAGTCCCCTCGACCCCCGTGTTTTTACTTACACCAGTGCAAGAAATCTAAATGTTTATCTAGGTCTTTAAAAATCATCATTTACAATAAGTTTGAGCTGTAGACAGTGATTATATTTTTTTCTTGCCTAATTTATCTGACTAGACTTTTCTTTAAATGCTGTCTAGAAGCAATGTGAATGGGCCTCTCACACTGGTCTTTTGCTTGACCAAAATTATTTACCTTTTCTCAAGATTTATTTTCACCTATGTGTAAAGTGTGTCTGTGTATACATATGTGCATATATGTGCAAATGCCCACTAGAGGACGTCACATCCCCTTGAGCTGGAATTACAGACAGTTGCAAGCCATCATGTGGGTGCTGAGAATTCAACTGGTGTCCTTTGGAAGAGCAGCCAGTGCTCTTACCTATTGAGTCATCTCTCAGCTCCTATTCATCTTTTCTTTTTCCTTTTTTTCATTCTGAAATACTTATTAGGTAGTTTACACAGTAGACATTATTTTATCCCTGGGGATACAGTAGTGAATTAAGGCCCAAAGTCTTGTTCCTACTGGGGAAAGCGATCCCACACCGAATGGACGACTATACAACAAATATAGCACAGTTACAGAGTTGGTACAGAACATAAGGCCAAAAAGCATGATAGGCCCAAGGGGTTAGAGTTACGTCTAGCCATCCTCAGACAGAGCAGGCATAGCCTGAGGAAATTATAGCGGGTGTCTTAGTTTACATTCGAGACATAGTTGGAATAGTAACTAATTATTAGAAACAATAGAGATCTTATATTTTCCATTATGGGGCCAACATAAAATTTTTCTGAAAATATTTTATTTGTGTGTGTGGCATGCCATGACAAGTGAATAGATGTCAGAAGACAACCTATAGGAGTTAGTTTTCTCCTTCCTTTAAGAGGCTCCTAGGGATCAAACCCAGGATGTCACTTTTTTTTTTTTTGTAAGAGCCTTACTTAAGCCACTATGCCATCCCACAGAATCCCTGAAAATAGTTAATAGTTGAAATATTCACCTTATACTTGACACCACTGCATTATAACTATAAAAACAAAGTTTCCGGGAGTTGGTGGCGCACGCCTTTAATTCCAGTGCTCGGGAGGCAGAGGCAGGCGGAGCTCTGTGAGTTCGAGGCCAGCCTGGTCTCCAGAGCGAGTGCCAGGATAGGCTCCAAAACAATACAGAGAAATTCTGTCTCAAAAAGCCAAAAAAAAAAAACCCACCCCAAAACATTAGGTTATTGTTATTAGTGTTATTGCTATAGTCAGTTAAATTCATATAATTCATTTCTAGTTTCAGTTTATCTGTTTTATAGAATTAAATTATGTCAGGGAGGGATATTATCTTTAAAGTTTTCTTTTTTTCCAAGTAAATGGGCTGGACATGGTGGCACACAACTTTAATTCCCACACTCAGAAGAGAAGACAGAGGCAAGTAGATCTCTGTAAGCTGAAGGCTAGCCTGGTTGTCATAGTAAGTTCCAGGCCAACCACCACCACCACCACAACAAAAAAGACTGGTTTTGGCACAATCATTGTGCCAGATTTTGAGATTTGTCTTTTCTCCTTCATTGGAATTTAAAGCACCCTTTCAAGGAACTTCTGTTTATAGACCAAATGCTTGTGAGGCAATTCGTGTCTTCTCAAAAGCCGACAAAAAGCCACAGTATTGAAATGGGAGCTTAACTGCTTTATCCAGAGCCCAGGGGTTCACACTTTCCTGCCCAGGATGGAAATCTCCCAGGATGCACCTGAGTCTACACCCAAGTAAGGCGTGGGTGCAGTTGTAATGAAGCTCTGTTGTATTCACTTGGGTGATTTTTAAAGCTACAGATCTTCAAGTGGGTGGAAGGATGTCACAGGATGCTTAGGGTGTGTTTCTAATGTACTTGAAGATAGCACTTCATGAGAGCAGAGAAAGTTAGATGAAAATGAAGACCCATGCTGGCTGTGAGCGTCACATACCAGGTCCCTGAGTTGCCTGTGTGTCTATGTGTGTGTCTGTATATACGTGTGTGTGTGTGTGTGTGTGTGTGTGTGTGTGTGTGTGTGTGTGTGCGCGCGCGCGTGCAGTCATGCTGCTTCATACTTTAGGCTACCTCACCTGTGAACTTTCAAAGTTTCTGCTGGTTCTACCTCTCCCATCTCATTTAGGAATGGTGAGATTATAGATATGTAACTGGCTTTATGTGGGTTCTGAGGGCTTGAACTCACGCCTTCACACTTGTGTGCTAAGTGCTTCACCCACTGACACCTCTGTCCCTTAATCACTTTAACATGTGACATGATGACACTATCATCTTGCTTATGTGACCCCACAGGTCCTGGGCTCTCTGGACTTCTCCTGACACCCCTCCACCATGCCTTCTTTCACCTTGAAGGTCACTGGAGGCTTGGAGCTTGAGTTAGACCACATCTTCGAGGCATTTAGGATCACATCTAGGTTTTTGCTCTAAGAACCAGACTGTGCACATGGGAGACTGTCCTGGCTCTGCTTCCTAAGCAGAGTGGATGGGAACTGAACAGACAGCACAAGAGGCAGAATGACTAGCAGAACCCCAGAGTGGCAAGGTGGAGAGGAGTGGCCTGGATTCAGGTCCAGGACTTGACTTCCGGGGCCCCCTTCCTGACAGGTACCCAGAAGCCCCATACCACACCTTGGCACACCCATACCAGGTGTGCACAGTGCAGGGGAAAGGCCACTCTTTCTTTGTTCTGGTGGGACATTTCAGTGCTGCAGTGTCCTCCTGGGATGACACCCATACCCACAATCCTGCCCTGCCATGTGTTGTATGCTAGAGGTGTAGGCTGTTGGGCAGTGCTCCAGCTATCCTCTCTTCCAGGGACCCCTACAGGACTTGTGACAGAGGACCTATCCTGGGCATTCCTGTATCTGTGTGTAATGTTCACCAGACGCAGTGTTCCTGCAAAAAGGCTGTCCCCCACCCCCGCTGCATTTCCCTTTCAGTGCAAAAACTCAATCTGTTGTTATGCCCAAGGATAAAATTCATGTAAAGCTGTGGTCCACTCAAGCATAGCCTTGAACACAAACCAGTGGCCTTCCTTGTAGGAGCTCCCATCTTTCTTCAAGGTAGGTTGATGAAGGTGGTCCTCTCGGTCACATACATGGATCTTTATAGCTCTGTCCCCCACTGAACCATGCTTGAGCCAAGTCTTGATGCTATTCAGCAGTTCTTTGATTCCTGCTCCATGGCTGTGATCTTCTGAGCTGTACATGCAAGGTCCACACACCGGAGAGAAACGGGGATGGTTTGCCAAAACTTACAGGGACTAGGTGGATAGTTCTAGAAGTACTCTCTGCAGTTAGAGGCCAACAGTGGGTTCCAAGGGATGGGGCAGAAGAGAGACAGATAGGTCTGTGTGTACTTTCACCAGGCTGTGCAGAGACGGTCCAAAGAAATGCAGTCTCAGTGTTTGGGCTGCTGTGCACTGCAGCTCTCTGTTGGTTAGTTCTGTCAGCTCGACACAACCTAGAATCACTGGGAGAGGGTCTCAATGAAGAGTTGTCTAGATCAGGTTGGCCTGTGGCATGCCTGTAAGGGACTGTCTTGTTTGGTCCTTAAGATGAGAAGATTCATTCACCCTGAATGTAGGTGGCACCAGAGCTGGGACCCGAACTGTATAAGAGAGAAGAAAGCAGGGCTGGAAAGATGGCTCAGAGGTTAAGAACACTGGCTTCTCTTCCAGAGGTCCTGAGTTGAATTCCTAGCAACCACATGGTGGCTCACAACCATCTATAATGAGATCTGGTGTGCTCTTCAGGCCTGTAAGCAGACATGCAGGCAGAACACTGTATACATAATAAATAAATAGTTTAAAAAAAGAGTGAAGGAAGTCAGCAGGCGTCACCAGGCAGGTGGCATCTGTGCTTTCCCCTCTGTTCTTTACTTTTTTTTCTGGGAGGGTGGGATTGAGACAGGGTTACTTTTTGTAGCTCTGGCTGTCCTGGAGCTTGCTATGTAGACCAGCTTGGATTGGAACTCCTGAGTTCTTTCTGCCTGCAGAGTGCCATGTCCGGCTCCTCTCTGCTCTTGACTGTGGACGTGATGTGATAAGCTTCTCCAAGTACCTGCTTTGATGTTCCTCATGACTGTGACCTGGAATCTGAGCTGCTTTGTGTCAGGGCATTTTATCACAATAGAAAGGACACCAGAACAAACCCCACAGGGTAACTGAGTTTCACTGTTTTACAGGACTCTGCAAGTTTTCCCTAGAAACAGCCTCATATAAAATCTGTTCCAGTCCTACAGCACAGGTTCTTATTCTGGATCGTGTTATTAGAATGACTGAGAAGCAGAGGAGCATGGGTAACCCTAGAGTTTACATTGCACCCCAAGATCTACATTCCTAACAGTTCTCAAGAATATTAATATAGACCACATTGCCATGTACACACTCTTTACCTTAAATTCTCAAGGTGATCATGACTGTTGTCAGGAAATAACCTGGAGGCATTTTCTGCATTCAGTCCTGCCTCAGTTTCTCTCAGTACAGGATGAAGTGTCACTGTTTTCCTCCAGGTATTAGGAAGAACTTCATTTCTTTCTCTTTCTTTCTTTCTTTCTTTCTTTCTTTCTTTCTTTCTTTCTTTCTTTCTTTCTTTCCTTCCTTCCTTCCTTCCTTCCTTCCTTCCTTCCTTCCTTCTTTCTTTTGAGACAGGGTTTCTCTGTGTAGCTTTGGAGCCTATCCTGGCACTTGCTCTGGAGACCAGGCTGGCCTCAAACTCACAGAGATCTGCCTGCTTCTGCCTCCTGAGCGCTGGGATTAAAGGCATGCACCACCAACACCCAGCTAGAACTTCATTTCTTTAGGCAGACAGGGGTCAGTTGTAGTCAGACTTAGGAGTCCTACAAAGATCATCTAGAACTCAAGAAATGGCTTCATGCTGAAGAGAGTTTACTGCCCTTTCAATAGACCTGTGTTGGCATGTTATGTGGGAACATGTCAGGTGGCTCACAGCCTCCTATAACACTAGATATAGGGGAAAAATCCAATGCCCTCTTCTGGCCATTGAGAGCAACTGCACTCATGTGCATATAACCTGCATAGACACACATGAATAGATTGATGTTATTAGGAATAAGAGTAAATCTTAAAAAAAAGATCACCTGCTATTTTGTTCTTATTCACATTTTCAGAGAAAATTTGTTTAGCCACACTAAAGGAAAACTCCAGTCTTGGTATTTAGGAAAAAAAAAAAGAGTTCATTCCTTCATCCTTCCAAACAAGGTACGATACAACTGAGTAACAACACACATTTCTGAAAAACACAACAGTATCTTATATTCTTCACTACTCTTTAAGTATAATTCAGATATTAAGGAAAAATGCTTCTAATCACATTAATACATTACAGAAACCAAAATTAACTTACCACATACAATAAATTAAAACATTACATATTAACCTTCAGTGCATCATATACAGAAATCAGAATGATGAGTTCTAAAAACAGCATCAGGTTCTTATAATAAAGTTATTACACTATGGAGAGGAGTTGCTTTTCAGTACTTTGTGTGCAACACTACGTCTTTGAGACAAAAACGATGGCTTCAGGGAATAAATCTTACACCAGAACATTAAAAACAAGCATAATCCAGGTGTGGTGGCACACACCTGTGACCCAGGAGGCTGAGGCAGGGGAATCATGGGTTCAAGGCTGGCCTGGACTATAGAGTGAAACCCTATGTCAAAATGTATGTGTTGTTTAATATGACCTCCCCTTGGTCTGGGAGAGACAGGCTTAGAACTCACCATAGGACTGGGCCTGTAGGTGGTGTTAGAATGTTGTTGGTCCATCCAGAGGCTCACGGGCACTAGGAAACCTGGCCTGGGGACCCCAGGTGGCTTTCTGTACTTGAAGGGAACAATCTACCAATTAAACCAGTGTGAGTGTTTAGGACCAACTCTTCCCTCTCCCCCTTTTTTTAAGGGAGAAGAGGGATCTTGGGACTATTGTTCCCACCTTTTTCTGGGCTTGGTTCTGTGTATGTCCACCTGGAATCTATCTTTCAGGTTGGAGTCACCACTGTATTTTTCCACAGAGAAAAATTGTCCCATGGTGTGTTTAAAGTCACAACTAGAGGTGTGGGAGCCTTGCTAAAATTCATTTTGTTTTTAAAAATTAGTGTGTGTGTGTGTGTGTGTGAGAGAGAGAGAGAGAGAGAGAGAGAGAGAGAGAGAGAGAGAGAGAACATGTGTGTAGAACAATTCTCTCCTTCCACCATGTAGGTCCCAAGGATTGAACTCAGGTCCTCAGGGTTGTTGGTAAGTGCTTTTACTCACAGAGCCATCTCAATGTCCCTAGAATTAATTTCAGTTCATTCACTGGGTATTTTCATAGTCCCCCGAGTCACTGGAACAGCTGTGCTGTTCACTGTCCTGTGTGGCTTAGCAGGAGTACTCCTTATTTATAGATGCACTGAACATCAAGAGAGGGCCAGGAAGTACAGTGTCAACTGACAGGAGGGTGCTGTGGGAAGCCCAGTGTGAACTGACAGAGCACTGTGAGGAGTGCAGTGTGAGCCGACAGGAGGGTGCTGGTAGGCTAACCAGGGCTATCTGTGCTGTGAGGTGTCCCAAGAAGGAAAATAGCATTTGTCTGACTTCCAAAATCAAAGTCACCAAAAAGCAGGGCTGTCATCTGCTGGGGCAGGGACAATGTACAGCCAGACTTGTCTCCACCTAGTCTCAGCTTCTGACTGTTCAGACCCATTATTTTGCAAAAGGCCTAACTGGGAAGGCACTTCGAGGGGGCATTTGAGCCAGCTGCATCTGGGTACAGGCACCAGGAGGGCTACCAGCTGCTGTGATAGGCTGGACCTGAGAACTGGAATGTTCAGACACCAAGCTGAGGTCCTCCTTGGGATCCTCTGCCTCCACCATCATGTCTTTGTCCTAATTTCCCCCACCTCTGCTGAGTCTTGGATGACAATTCCTGGTAACATCTTTAGGATGGGACATTCCCATTAATACTTTGATATCAGTTCAAACCCTTGGAAATAAGTCAGATGTCCAGGAGCATCCAACAGACCAGAAAAAGACCTGTCATCTGAAAATAACAGTGTGCACTAAACTAAAACAAGCCCCACACCTCCATTTGTGTCGGTCCCCATGAGCAGGACTTCAGACAGGGTCTGCTGGGAATGCTGGAAGCCAACAATAGAGGTCTAAAGTCCAGTGCAGTTGATTGGTCTCTGAGCAGCAGGCTACACTCGACCTTGACCCACATGAATGATACCAAGGAATGCAAACTTAACCTATTTTCTTTAGAGATTGAAAAACTCTGCTGGGCATGGTGGTGTACACCTGTAAGCCCAAAACTCAGGAGGCTTGAGCAGGAAGATCGAGAGTTCAAGGCCAACCTGAGCTACACAGCAAGACCTTGTCTCACAAAAACAAACAAACAAAATACCAAAACCAAAATAATAATAATAATAATAAAATAACGAAAATTATGACTTCTGCCTAGAGCTGTGTCAGCTCTGTAGTTAGAGGACAGCATTGAACAGACCAAGTTTCTTCTTTTGGGGCTCCAGGCATTGTGAACAAAGAGTGTCAGGGCTAAGACCTGGGCCAGATCAATGCCTAGATCATATGAGAAGAAAAAAACCCAGAGGAAAAGGTGGAATGGAGAAGAATGAGGAACAGGCAAATCTTCCTGATAGAAACCAAACTGATTCAGTATGTCAAATGTCCCTGTCCTGATGCATTGTGAGAGGCTATGGAGGGCTGACAGGGGCGGGCTTACACTTCTGAGTTACAGAGTGACCTCCTCAGTAAGCAGCTTTATATATTTACTGTCATTCTGTCTTGAGACAGTACCGAGCAGCCTAGGGATGAGGGTGGGCCCAGTGGGTCAGAGCATCCTCATGTGCTCAGGGAACATGTCTCTTTCTCCAGAGGAGAGTAGAGAGGCTTGGCAGCAATTTTGTTAATAATGCCAACGTCCTGAATGGGAACAAAACAAAGCAAAGCAAAGCAAAACAAAACAAAAAAACAACAGTGGGATATTTATCCCAATGCTTGAAAATAAATAGGAAAGTTAAATTTCTCCTTCTAAAAATAAAGCAAAAACCAAGGCAACAGCATGGAAAATAAAGGGCTGGTCCGCTTCATGGATTTGGCCCACAGCTGGCTGCTAAAGCTGGGGCTGGGCTCACGAGGAAGTTAATCCACTTAATCAAGCGTTGGCATGTGTCCTCCCTAGGTGTCCACACAGGCTCTCTTGTGCTCTTGCCCCCATCAGGGGGGATTCTCCATGCCACTGGCCTTGCTAACTTTGCTACAGTGTGTTTCTGGGGGACTTTCCTGCTTTGTATCTTAGAGGGCACCACCTCCAAACAGCAGTTTTGCTTCAATCAGAGTGCACTTTTGAATGCTGTCTCTACAGCCCCTGGGAGGCCCCCTCTCTGCAGTCTTGCTGAATCAAAGCGGCTGGACGTGCCTCTTTGGTGTAACTTCACAGTCAGCCGTCCATGTATCATTAATGCCTGACATTAACTTAAGAGATTAAAAATAAAACCATTATCCATCTAATAAATAAGACACACATCCCGGCAACAGCTTGAGGAGATGTCAAGGCTCCTGGGATGCCACGGTGTCTTCATACAACAAGAGGCGTTTCCTTTTGTCCATTTTGTCCATCAGCCAAGGAGTCTCTGCTGGGGGCAGATGGCCCACTGAGAAGAAACAGCCTGGAAGCCATGGCTGGCAGGAGACACCAACCCAAGCACTTGCCAGGGGTAGGTTAGCTCCAAGGCTAGCCCTTTGAGGTTCTTGTTCAACTTGTCTTAAAATGTGGTCTACTGGCCTCTTCTCTAGGGTGTACTGAGGAAGCCCAGCAGGCAGAATTATCACACAGTCTTGGAGGCCTGCAAAGGACAGAAGGCTGCACAGACGATTGCGCAGTGAGAGAAGGTCCGCCAGCATGTCCGAGGTGCCTGGTCACTGCTGGTGGTGTTATCCCAAGAAGCTTTTCTGTCACTGGGCTGCCATAGGCCACCTGGGCAAATTCCACCTCTGGGATCTTCAGACCACTGGCAGAAAAGAAAGACAGGGTGAACAATGTGGGCCTGAGCCATTCTGGAGAGACTTTGAGGCAACATCATCCAGTGTCACTCACTGGCTTCTCTCAGCAGCCAAGTTGAGTTCTAGCTCAGCTTCAGGGGTATCAACCTCTGAAACTTTCAGTGACAGAATATGAGTTACAGTAGAGGGGAGTGGGGTTTCAGTGACAGAATACGAGTTACAGTAGAGGGGAGTGGGGTTTCAGTGACAGAATACGAGTTACAGTAGAGGGGAGTGGGGTTTCAGTGACAGAGAAAGATGAGCTAGAGTAGCGAGGAGGTTGGGGGAGATACTTCTATCAGGAAGGCTGTAGTTTAGCCAAACCCATGGCCAGTACCCCTGTCAGGAGTGGGAGGGGAAAACAGCCCCTCACTCCCCTCCTGTTTTGTCTCAGCACCTCTGTGAAAGCTTGGAAAATGGGGACCATTTTCTCCACCTGGCAGTACCTCTCCAGGAAGAAAAGGATGAAAGCCACCCTGTACAAGCCTCCCTGTACCTGTCTCAGAGTGGCAGCAAGCGGTCCTTCCCTTCAGGAGGGCGCTGGGCTTCTCGTGTCTGCAGACGAGGGCACGGCACCACTCACAGTGTTTGCGGACGTGGCAGCAGCTGGTGACAGAAGGGACAGGCTGAGCTGTACCTGCCTGGCAGGAGAGTCCAGCTGGGTAGCCCTGGGTGCTCACTTAGCCTCTCAGAGCATCAGTCACCTCAGGACCCTGAGGACCTGGACAGATACCAACATGCCTCAAAGTACCTGTTGGCTATCACAAAGTGTCAGCACTATTGCTCTAGACTCTCTGCGTCACTTGGCTCCAGATTCCCTACCTGTCTGAGGGGACAGGCCATCCACCTAGAGGCTTGCTGTCTCCATAAAGGGCCAGCTGAGAAGTTCTGCCAGTGTAGCAATGGCCTTGCAACAGACATAAGGACAAGGACCAGAAGACCCTGGGGTTGGAGGTCATGATGCTTCAGGAGGTGGCCAAGTCTAGGAGAGTCACTGGACCTGTGCCTCACATGTCCTAACAGCAGCAACTCACCAGGACAGTGTCTTTGGTTGGTCTGTGTGTAACCTGGCCAGTCACGGAGGACAAAAGCCTGGCATTGCTTTCACATCCAGCCTCATCGAAATAGCCTTTGTGCTTTCTCCAATCCCAGCCTGAGTCAAGCAGAACTGTGCTGACAGGTTGCCTTTAACTGACCAAGAGCACCCTGTGCCAATTCAAACTAGGTAGGAATCCTCTGAGCCCTTTGACTTAGACTAAACTGTTCCAGGGATTAAGTCTGGCTTGGTGTCTGCTTCTGGGAATACAGCACTGTGTTTCCAGAGGCTTTGGTTATACTGGCCAGACCAGCGGGAAGCTCTGGGAAAGCTAATAGGATAAGACACTCCTGCCGTCTCCCTTGACCTGGGGCTCAGCATAGCTTCCTGGAGGATACAATGTAGAGGTCGAGAGAGTGGTGGTGGAGAAAGAGGAAGGGGCATTGCCAGTGGTGACACTATGTGTAGTAACAGCATTGGGAGCCTCTGATATGACTTTAGGATTTCTGCAGGGAGGAAGCACTTTCGTTGTGGACCAAGGGCACTGGGAGCTGTTTCCAGCTCATAAGTTTTCAGAAGGTTCTGGGTTCAAGGGCAGTGGTGGAGCATGTCTTTGATTTGACATGATTTCTAGAAGAGCCCAAAACCATTGCTGGCAACTACCCATGCTCCAGGCGATTGCACACATTGCCCTCCACTGTGTGGAGAGATATTAACTATCCTCTTAGATCAGCTGACATCACTCTCATGTCACAACAACAAACTCGTGGCCCTTTGATGTGGCCATACTCCATCCAGATGCTCCTGGCAAGTCAGGCAGGTGGGGGACATGAACTTGGGGGTGGCAAATACTCACTGGATCAGCACACAGGTGATAATCAGGACAGCCAGGGCCACAATGGAGACCACCACCAAGGCAGTGATGGCCTGCTTCTTCTGGCTGGCAGCCACAACAGCCAGGAGGTCTGCATGCTCACAGCGAGCACCCACATATCCAGAGTGGCAGCTGTGGGAGAAAGGAATGTTAGCCTGCTTCTGACAGAAGGGTTGCTTTACCCAAGCTATGCTGGAAGGTTCTGGGGCCTGCTGGACAAACCCCAAAGGGCTGCTGCATGCTTTGTGATTGGAGACACAGGCGTGAGGCAGTGACTCCCACTTCCTTGCCTTGGCGCTGCTCGCTGAGGGGAGGGGAAACTGACTCTTTCTTCACTGTTCTCACTGTCCTTAGACTAACTCTTGAGTGCTAATGGCAGCATTGAGGACAGGAACTTCATTTTGATAGGTGACGACACTGTGTGCGCATGTTCATGTGTGTGTGTGTGTGTGTGTGTGTGTGTGTGTGTGTGTGCTCACTTGTGTGTGATCCTGGTTCAGGTGCATGGGTGTGTGCACAACTGTCAATGTTGGGTGTCTTTCTCTATCACCCTCTGCCTTATTTTGGAGACGGTGTCTCTTGCTGTATCTGGAGTTCACCTATATGGCAGGGCTAGCTAGCCACCGAGTTCCAAGGATCCTCCAGCCTCTGTCTCCTCAGCTTTGGGGTTCTATACATTGCTACACACCCCCCACCCCGAAGCTCCATGGTGCTGGCCATCTGGACTCAGGTCTTCATAGTCTTGTGGCAAGAATTTTACCAACTAAGCTGTTTCCTCAGTTCCAAATTTAGGTGTTTTTTCTTTGTTTGCTTGAGACAGGGACCCTTTATGCAGGCTTGGGTGTCCCAGAACTCACTATGTAGATCAGGTTGGCCTTGAACTCACAGAGATCTGCCTGCCTCCACCTCCTAAGTGCTGAGATTAAAGGCATGTGTCATCATGCCTATCCCACAATCCATGTTATTTTAAAACCAAATTTGCTTATTTAGAATTTTGGATGAAAGAAACTACACTATCTGCATAGTCCGTGATTGGCTTTCCTGTCGTCACCATCAAATTTAATTAACCCCAAGGATATTTCCTGAGTCAGTGCATAGCCTGGTCCCTGCAGGAAGGGATGAGGGCTTGACACTGTCACCTGGTCACATCAGGGCTGGAGAAGCCTCTAAACTCCTCTGAGATCTTGTGTATCGGCATCCAGTGAAACATGCCTGAACTCTACACAATGAGCAAAGGTGTAAATGAGGTCAAGTGCGAACGTGCGTGCTGCCGCGTGCATTGCCAGCCCATTCATTACTGGACTTGCTGCACCCCCAGCTTCTCTGGCTCCATCATGCCAAAGGCAACCTCCTGTGCGCACAGGGTTGCTCGTTGAATGGTTCTTCAGGATGGACCTACCATAAGGAGACATGGGACACTTGCTTTCCTGTCATTCCTCCAAGCATATGACCTTTTTTTTCCCCAAGAAAGTGAACGAGGTGACACCCTGATCCTTTTTTAAAATCCTCAATATAAATATTAAGTTCCAACCCTCTCATTCAGTAAGCTTCCTTGAGGAGCAGCTCCATATCACACACTGAATTTGAATCTACAAATATATCTATATCTATATCTAACCAAGGCTAAGGTAGCTAATATTTTTAAGTCTATGCTTGCATTCCCTTGTAACTTGCAGTTGTCAGGTAAAAGGGCTTTAAAGAACAAAGAGCACAGAAAGGATCTTGGGCTTAATGGCCCTCTCTGGGCCATTACTGCTGCTGCTGGGCCAGGCTGGTTCCACAGCCATTCTGGGTGGGATCCCTGAGTCCTCTCCCCTCAGTCATCAGGCCCAGTTCTCAGAAAGGCTCGTGGAGTCACAGGACAAGAGGGCATGTTTGCTTAGATCATGGCTTTTGTCCAGGGCTAAACATCAGCATTTGGATGGTGAAGGGACCGATGGTGTAGGGGTTTAAGGCTAATGGCAGCCTGGGATAAGGGTTACACACCCTTCCCTGACTCACCCAAAGGTGGTTATTAGTAGAAACTCACATACTTGAGTTTATTGCTGTTTTGTTTTGAGACAAGGGCTGGCTCTGTAGCCTTGGCTAGCTCAAACCCATGATTCTCCTGCTTCAGAGTCCTAATGCCTAGATAATAGTGGTGTACAGTCAGACTTGGCTTCTTGCTCTTTGGTTGGGGTTATTTATGTTTTGTGTGTTTTCTCTTTAATCTTGTAATGAAAAAGTTAAGTCATGCTTTCCCTGCACTTGTTCTGGGGACTTGAAGGACATTTGTACGAAGTCCAAGACTGGGGTCTGGCTCCATCTCCTTTGCTAGGATGGTAAGCTTATGGTTTAGTGTCTTATCTTGAAATGTTGAAAAGATTGGAGTTTAAGTTGAACATGGTGTAAAGGGCTTGTGTCCTTGGTAAATAAGAAAGTCAGGCAGGGCTAACAGGGAAATAAAAGAATGATCTAAGGCTCTAGATAGACAGGCTGTCTACATTGATTCTCATGGGTCAGTGCAGTGGGATGGAGACAGGATTTTGTCTAATTAAAAAAAAAGAAAACTTAGGGGGAGGCAGAGAGGATACACAGCTCACTGGGTAGTCACTGGCCTTTCCCCTGGTGGCAGATTGGAGAAAACAACAGTGAACAGACACCACCCCCCAAAAACCCCAGGCTGGTTGGTGATCAGCTGGGCTACCCACAGTCTGAGTTGTCCATGTCTAGACAACATTAGACAGGTTCTCTTAGCCCCTTCTCAAGTTCTAACTCTGTGCCCAGATGCCCTTACTTTCCCAAGTCCATCTGAGTTAGAGGTTTTCTTTCTGTGATGCTTGACATCTCTTCCATGCAGGGTCTTAATCTACCCCCAACATCCTGCCAGTTCAAGTGGCCACATGGTCCCTACTAGCCCAGGGGTAGACATTTGCACAGGTGGCCACACATGGATGCTTGGACGCCTGGAATACAGTCCCTTACTCTCCCCACACTGCTTCCACAGACCACATTTTCCAAAAATGATGTGCTATCTACACTCACTCATTCACACGCTCACCAGCCTGTCCATTTCCCATGGCTCACTTACCGTCTCTCAGACCCTGTCCATCTTTGAACGCCTGCAGCCCCACCTGTGCCCACCCTTTTTCCCCAGCCCCTCAATCCTACAGGGCAGGCCTTGATCTACAAAAATGCCTATAAAGTAGTTCTTTATGAGTGGGGAAGGCGACCAAAAGTGACATCTCATCTTCTCTTTAATTTCTAGTCTTCTAATATTAGACTTAAATTATGCTGATTATTTTAAGCACAAGTCACACAAGGAGGGAGGAGTGTCACCTCACCTGGCCACAGATGAGTCACACCCTCACTCTGCTGCTGCCTTCACCTCTGGCAGGCACAGAAGAGTCACCTGGGAGTTCTAGAAACTGCTGGGTCTAAGGCCATACCCTCGGTCTGGCCACCTGGGTGATTCTAGCATAGGTACCGGCCTGAGAAGCACAGAGGTAGGACTGGCTTGGAATCTAGAACCAAGTTAACATGCATTGGTTCTTTCTCAGCCTCCCTTGTTTCTCCCCTTCCCTTCCTTCAGCAATTGCAGAGTGATAGCTGCAAGTATACCCATGAGCCAGGCACTGGACAGGAGAGATAGAGAGGGCTGCACCTCCCTTTATGAGAAGAATCGGAGTGGCATGAGCTTTATTACAAAGGTGAGAGTGGCACCTCCATCATGGGGCCATTTACACACACACAGAGGTCTGCAGGGCCTGACGCAGTTGCTTGTCGATACACACTTCTGAAGTGTTGTCTGGCTTCTGTGATTCAGACCCTTTTCAGGTTGCTTCCCCATAATAAGAACAAAAAAAAGGAAGAGAAGAGAGGGTGGCTGGCCGGACTGTAGACTACAGGGCTGCAGATGAGCATCGAAAGCCCCCATTCTCCTGGGCCTCCCAAGGGCTGGGGGCTGGGCTGTGCCTGCTGGTGGTTAAGGCTGTCAGTTGCCTTGGAGCTATTCCTAAGAGCAGTGCCTTGGCTTCAGGTCCCTCTGTTTTAACCGTCTACGACATCTCTCTTGCCCCTCCAAGGATAGCTTGTGGGTCACCCTAAGTTCCTACTCCTTCTGGCTTATCATGCTCTTTGAAAACATTATGAAATATGAAAACCACAGCTGCCAAATGTTGAGGTTTTCCTTAAGGAAAAATTTCCCTGACTAGAAAAGGAATGCTTTAAGCACATTGGGAGGTATAGGAAGTAGAATAAACATAGAGAGGTCCATACTACTGCCATGGTGCCAGTGTGTGTGTATGTCACTAACTAAAATTCATTGCATAAATGTCCGAAGCTGTAATATATTTAAAGATAGAGGGGGAAGAGAGAGAAAAACAAACAAACAACAAAAAACCCAGTAAGAAGAGAAACTTCAAACCAGAATCTCAAGTTCTACCTAGCTGAGGATGTATCTCGGTTCAATTCCCGGCAATACAAGAAAAAAAAAAAAAAAACCAAACCAAACAAAAATCCTTTGAAAAGCCACTTTCAATGGGGCACAGTCATTTCTGCACTTTAGTTTCACCAAATTCTTTCCGCCCAGACGGTGGCGGGTGTGATATGTAACCAAGGCTGGACATTATCTCTGTACGCAAAGATACTTTGCTTGTATTTCAGATTACACCCCCAGGACAGGAGCTCAAAGGTATACACAACTTGGAACAGGCTCTGTAGCCAAATTGGCCTGCATTCAAAGCCGTTTCTTCACTTCCTGTCTGTGTCACCTGGAGCCAGTAACTGCTCTTCACCACAGACTGCATCTTGAAGATGAAGCACAGGTAAGATCTGCCTCCCAGGTAAGGGCACCAAAGGAGCCTTGTGCATTGAGGTAAGCAGTGCCAAACCCAAGGCACGCTGCCCTTCTGTTAAAGATGAAATTAAACAGCAGGGAGTGGATGGGGAGATGGCTCAGTTGGAAAGGGCTTGCCTTGCACTTTGAGAGCCTGCGTTTGATCCCCAGAATCTATGTGCGGAATCCAGTCAAGGTGATGAGTGCTTGCAATCCCAGCAGACAGGCAGATTCCTGGATGGGCTCCAGGCCAGTGAGAGATGCTGTCTCAAAAGTAAAGTAGGATTTGGAGAGATGGCTTAGGTGGTACAAGTTCTTGCTATGCAGGAGGATCCGAGCTTGCACCCCCAGAACTCATGTGAAGCTGGGCCTTGAGTATGCACTGGGAAGGCTCAGGGGCATCACTGGGCTGGCTGGCTGGCAAGCCTAAGCAACTTGTTCATTATGAGGTCAGTGAGAGACCTTGTCTCAAAACACAAGGTGGGCTGGAGAGATGGTTCACTTGTTTAGAGCACTTGCTGCTGCAGAGGACCCAAGTTCGTTTCCCAGTTCCCACACTGTCCCTCACAACTGCCTGTAACCCAGGGGAATCAACACCACTCTCTTCCAGCCTTTGAGGGCAGCCGCATACACACAAGGCACACACAGCACACAAAGTATTTACACACACACACACACACACACACACACACACACACACACACACACACACACACACGGGACAGTTTTAGGAGTCATTAACCACATGGTCTCTATAAGCTTCGGTGTGTTCTTTGGCAGGCAGCTGCTACACTGGTGACTGGCTGAGTCCTACAACACTGGTCTCAAGGCAGACACTGGAGCCTGAGGGTTGAGGACCAGGGTGAAACTGTCTCCAAACACATTTTGTATCATCTTGTGCTTAACATGTATCATCCCACAGGGTTGAGCTGGGAGTGGATTCCCTAGGATGAGAACGGAGTTCACCTTTTTTTGCTCTCTGGAGAAATGGATTCAGGGCCGGGTGCGGCTCAGTGGCAGAGTGCTTGTTTAGCACTCTGTGATGCCCTGGGTTCCATCCCCAGCTCTGAAACAACAAAAAGGACTGGATTCACCTGGTCCTATTCTTTCTTCCATGGTGCTGGGAGGCCAGGGCTTCCTCTGCAGCTCAGAGTTAAGGGTCACTTGAGACATCTTCACTGTCCCTGAGCCATGGGGAAGGTGAAACCTGTGTGAGTCTCTCTGGCAAACCTTGTATGCTTATGCTGTGCTGGAAGCAGTGCCCAGGCAGTCTCTTAGAGTTTCTCAGCAATGACTACAGAATTCACCCTGTGCCACCTCCAGGTATTCAGAGCTTAAAAGGCCATTATAGACCATAAAACTAAGTCCTATTTAATTAAATCAATGAATGTGAATAGTTGCATGTGCCCAGAGGCACAACGGCAATCGCCAGAGTCCTTACTGTGCATCTTTGAGGTAGTGGCCTCTGAGGGAAATCTGAGGTTATATGGGGCCAGGCAACTTGTGTGGGGCACTCATCTGGATTTTAACTCAGGTCTAGCTGACCTCCAGATCCAGAGAGACCCTTATTGTCTGTTTCGGGTGGAGGTTGGGATAGAACAAAATCAAGGCATAGTTTTCTCTGGTCCTGTCATGGGTGTGATGGCATGTTACCCCCGCCCCCCACCACTGGTGTTCAGAGGCTATTGGAGCTGCCTGTGGGGGCTCTTATGCCAAGAGCAAGTCTCCCACCTGGATCTGATCTCTTGTGGCTACAGGGCTGCCTGCCTGTGCTGGAATGCCACTGTGGTCGGCTCTCTTTAGGTGTTTGGCTATTCAGACCCACACAGGTGGGAAACTTCAGTCTCCTGTGGTTCTGCACACAGCCACCTGTGTGGATTCTGCCTCCTTCAGGCAGGAGACCCACCGCCTGCCCACGCCATATTGGTAAAAGGGTGTGTAGCCCCTGTTTTTGCATATCTTCCTGCCATGGTGTTGGGCTTCAGTGAGATTTCCATGATGTTCACATGAACAGTCTTAGGTTCATCTGAAGCAAACACAGAGGATAATTTTCTCAATGTCTGACTATTGGAATCTTTTTTTTTTTTTTTAAACTCCCTAGTTTTAGAGTCTGAAATGTCACTTTAGATTTTCTGAAAACCTAATGACTCGTTTCTTCTGGGAGAGCATGCTAAGAAGCAGTGCCCGCCTCTGCACGGCATTCTCGACTTGCTGGGGCTTCTTTATGAGGCCCTGACAGATGGGGCCCTACCTCAAGGTATGTCAGTTTTATTGACCAGAATGTTGAGTGTGTCAGCTCCTCAAAGCCGGGAGGTTCTTCAGAATGGGGACAGAATGTTCTGGCTTTCTCTGTAGAGACTCAGAGTTTCTGGTCTGGTGGGAATTAGGTAGGTAGAACATTCTTCCAGTTACTATAAATATAAAAAAGGTGCAAGGTGTGGTCCTGTCTCCTAGAGCTGATGCACCAGAAGTGGTAGGGAAGCAAAACTCACCAGATCTCCAGGCCCGACAACTTGCCTTGTTCAGACACTCTGGCTCTGTGTAGAGTGTGTAGTGTCCCCAGAATGCCGTGTAGAGGATAGGGCATGGCCCTCCTGTCTCCCACGATCTCTGTTGCTAAAGGGGCCTTCTGAGGATTAGAGGCCAATCACTCACAACTCTCAGGGGCCCTGTGAATGGCTGGAGAGACACAGCCTAGAGATGGTAGCAAGTGATGGACACCAACATTCTGCTTTGGTGTCTGGCAACACTGGGGAAAGGTGGGAACCAGAGGGCCAGAGAGGAAGGCCATGGCTGGTGTGGGCAGTTGTGGCAGGGTGAGCTGTGGGCACGCCCATGGGAGGCCAGGCCAGCACTGTGTCTTCTGTTAAGAGAAGCTGAGCACCTGCTGGGAAGTGTGAAGTCCAGCTTCTGAGATGCACATAAGGACTTAGAGCCACCAGAGAAGAACACACAGTGCTACCTGTCACATTAACATGTCTGAAGGCTGAATACTGTCCCTGGGCTACCAACATCCAGTAGGGAAACCGAGAGAAGAGGGTGGTCACTGTTTTCCATGGCCTTAGCTTTCCCAGGCCGGCAGAATGTCCTATTCTGGGGCCTTGGCCCTGAAGAAGGCTTGTAAAGAGTTGGAAGGAGCAACCCTGACTTTTCTCACCTGCCAGAGGAAAATGCCCAATTCTTTTTTGGAAATAAGAGTTTGATGACTTGAGGTGAATTTTGTGACAGATCCATCTATGGACATCTTGTCACAGTCACCATAGACAGATGAACACCTGCAAATATCCCTTTCTGAACTTACATGGCTCCCACTGCCCAGAGGGTAAAGGCTCACTCCCAATGGGCCCTGGCCTCCAACTGCATCTTCTGCCTCCCTGCTGTGCACACATGTGGTGGTCTGAGGAAGACCTTGAGTGCTGGTCCTTGTCAGACATGTACCCTACTGCATCCGGCTTTCTATGTGGGCTCTGGGGATCTGAATTCAGGTCATCAGGCTTATGTGGCAAGTGCCTTATCCTCTGAACTACCCCAGCCCTTGTCATTGGCTTATATCTGATGTGTTGAGGAGGTTCAGAGCCTGCATGACACTTGACAGTACTTTCAGAGGCTCCAGAGAGGTGGGAGCCACCAAGCTGTGACATGTATACTGACCCTATGATGCCCTTCCAGTCATTTCACAGGCTGCATACAAAGTGTCTGGGCTATGGAAACTTCATTATAGAGGTTCAGATACCCAGGTTAATACCTTCCCCAGGGAACTCAAAGCAGAGAATTAAATTCTAGTCAGAGTTTGCTGTTAAAAACAGATCCCAGCTCTGGCATCCTGGGATTCCTCTTTCACCCTGGGTGCTTGGTTGGGAGTTCTCATCCTTTAGCTTGCCCAGCCCTCTGGGTCTTGGATCCCTAGTCAGCCTCATAGAAGTAAATGCTCTTTTAACTGGGTGCCTGACCATTCGCTGGAGACTAAGGGATACTTACACACATGCTGGCTTCTCCTCCTGAACCAAAAACCTGCAGGTTCCATGGAAGCAGAACTGAGTGTGGGAATCTGGACACTCGTTGAAATGAGACACCACTGCAGCTGCCACGGGTGAGTCTGCTGGGGCAAAGAGACGTAGGTCAGATGTGGCACAGCTCACCCCCCTGCAAAACTCTCACTTCCAGATTGCTCAGTCAGGGCTCAGAGTCTTCATTAAGAAGTCAGGGTATTTTTCTAAGATTATAAAAGAATTTCCCCAAAGGCTTTGTTATAACTCAGACATAGCTAGCTAGAGTCATTTTTGCAAAGAAGCTCACTTTTTTGTTTTTAAATAACAGCCCTAATAAAAATTTGTTTGCAGCTGGGTATGTTAGCACACACCTGTAGCCCCAATACTCAGAAGGTAGAAGCAGAGGGATAGAGAGTTCAAGGCCAACCTACTCGGTATACTGAGTTTAAGGTCAGTTGGATCCCATTGTCTCAAAAACCAAAAAAGGGGCTAGAGAACTAGCTCAGTGGGAAAAGCACTTGGTGTGAAAACTCGAGGACCTGAGTTTAAGCTCTAGTACCCCCACAAAAAGACATTGCAGTGAGGATTGTGATTCCCGCACTGGCGTTGGGGCAGTGCTCTGTGCCTTGTGGCAGAATAAGCAAGGATACTCCTCACTGGACAGAAATACACTGACACATGCACAGAAGGGGCTCAACTTTCCTGCTTCCATGTTCAGAGAGTTTCTGAAGGAGACATTATGAGAAATGGCAGATAGTCTCCTCAACAATGTCCTCAAATTCATGCAGAAGCACCTGCCAGTTCTCCTCTCCTGTGTCATCACATGGAGTCCACACCATGCTAAACTCCATGTAACATCCGCAGTGAGGGCAGGTGACACCTGATCTCTGCCCTTTGAGCACAGGGTGAGAACGAGAAGCCTGCTGCTTAGTGTGTACACTTCTGGTTCATTTTTTTTTTTTTTGAGCCTCATGTAGCCCAGGCTGACCAGAATTCACTGTGTAAGTGGGCTGACCTTGAACCCTTGATTTTTCTGCCTCCACTTCTCAAGTGCTGGGATTGTAGGAGTATGACACCACACCTGGTTTATGTAACCCTGGGGATGAAACCAGGCATGCACTCTACAAATTGGCTTTATCCCCAGTCCACTTCTGCTGCTTAGAGTGCAGGCTTCCAGACCTTTCTGATGCCCTCTGTCCTCTTCAGGACAAAGGTCTGGGAAAGGATGAAGTCCGATTTGAAACTTTATCAGAAGTTTAACAAATTTCTGGACTACAAAAATAGCCCACTGAACCCACCAATATACAATAAAAACCACCACAGGGAATAAAGCACATCCTTAATCCTCAACTCATCTTGTCACAAAGACACAAACCACACACTTGTGAGCTTACATTCCTGTCCTGAAAGTCAAGTGCAAACACACTGTACCTGGGAAACTGCCCTAGTCTGGGACTCATAGAAGTGTTTGTAGCCACTAAGGGCACCTCACAGTGCACTCAGATCCACAGACAAGCCTACTCCTATTGATGTTCAAGGTGAGAAGGCTGGGGTGGCTCTGCTCTGTGCCAAGTACTTAACTCATTAATGTCAAGGCAGGGCAGGGTGGTGGGGGAGGGTAACATTGCCTCTAGCTTGTCAAAGTAAGTTTACGAGGACACACCAATTTCCCAATATCTTCCCCCGAGGTTGGGTCTCTCAGCTTCTTTTTCTCCTTTTACTCTTTTAAATGAAAAGGTGTGAATGTGTGTGCATGTGACTGCAATTGCTGGCAACTGAATTGGAGTTTTCTGGAAGAGCATTACTGCATCTTAACCACGGAGTCACATCTCCAGCTCTTTCTCTTTAAGAGGGTGTTATGTAGCCCAGGCTGGCCCCGAATTCCTATCACTCTTCCTACCTTAGTTGAGGGCTAGGATTCTAGGTGTGTACCATCACACTGGTCACCTTCTTTCCCTTGCCCCACCCTCCTCTCTCTCCTCTTTATAAAAACTCAATAAAATTTCAGAGATGGAAGGAATGCTTTTCTACCCAGGTAGAAAAGGGGTGAAGGCTACTGGGCAGCATGCAAAGAAAGGCTGTCCTGTCCCTCTAGTGCAAATGCAGGGCTGGGCAAGGCTGGCCCAGTTCCCCGCCCTGGGCCATCTCGGGCAGGCACCATGTCTGATTAGCTCTGGGCCTGATAGGAAAAGCAAATGTTCTGGTTGGGGAGCAGCTCAGCACCAGGCACTTGTTAGCAGCTGGAGTTTCAAAGCTGCTCAGTTCCTGTTGTTGTGAAGTTTGTGAGAGGCCCCTACATCCTGGAGACCTGACACTCATCTTGCAGACATCACTGTTCCCTGGGGAAGCTGTGAAAGAGAGACCACAGACCCACTAATAGGGCCTAGAGCACAGCCCAGCTCACAGAAAACGTCTGGAATAGCAATCAGGGGGTGAGGAAATCCCTGCTTCAATCCACAGGGGGTTCAGGAGTCTGGACAGACACCATCTGCAGTGTCTTTGGGAGTTGGAGTGGAGGAGCTCCAGGGTTGCAGCAGCCACACCCCTGACTGGTCTTGAGGAACAGTCCTAATTGGCCTATGTGTTTAGCTCATTTCGGGGCCTACAAGGCTGTGACTTCTTCACTTTTCCCCAGATGTAGTGTTTGCCAATTGTAAAGCTGACATCATTTATAGCCCTTTCGTCACTTCCTCTAGTAGCCCAAGTAACTTTCCAACAGTTACAACATGACATCTAGCAGGATTGTCTGGCCAAGGCTAGCAGTCAGAAGCAACAATAGCAGAGTGTCTGTGAGGAAAGATAAATTAATGAATACGAGAGTCCCCCAGCAGCCCCCTGCATAGCCAGGGAAAAGCAGACACCAGAAGAAGTCCCCCCCAGCCCCGACCTGCAAGGCTAGACAAGTACTTCATGCTGAGGCCAGGCTGGAGGCCCCGTGGTCAGGGAGGCTGGGTTCAGGGCAGCAGACCTGGCTACAGACCTTGCTCAGGACATGATATGGCCACAAGTAAAGGAACAGCAGAGGCCTTCCCCAGAGGGAAGAAGTGCCACACTAGGCTTAGGGATGAATGGCTCAGGTCTCTACATGTACCCATTGGTGAGTGGGACACTTGTGGGTGGGTGAGAGCAAGCCTTTGTTTGAGACAGGGTCTCATTCTAGCCCAGGTTGACTTCAACCTCAGAACAGTTCTCTTGCCTCAGTCCTTAAAGTGCTGGGGTTATAGGCCATGAGTCACAATGCCCAGCTCAGTGGGACTCTACAAGTGATCTTGAAGAAGAAGGATGCCATTGGCACTGTGAGGCCATACCACTGACCTTTACCAGTCAGAGGAGCATCCCTGCCAGTGAGGTCCACTCCTGCAAGACGGCCGGTAGGCCTCAAGGGGAGCCAAACAAGTCATCAGAGGATGAAAAAGTGATCATGTCATTTCTGCTGCTGAAGCTGGTAAAGTGTCTTATTCTCAGGCTCTACCAGCTGGCAAGGGGAAGCCCCAGGTTCTCAGTGTACTGACAGACTTCCTTTACTTGAATGATAAGATGGGCCAATAAGATGGCTCAGCTGGTAAAGGTGCCTGCTGCCAAGCCCAATGACCTGAGTTGGATCCCCAAGACCCACATGATGGGAGGGGGGTCCTCTGACCTCCACACATGTGCTGTGGCAGCACTCCCCCATACACACCCCTGTAATAAACAAACAAACAAATAAATACATGTAAAGGTAAATGTGTTTCCTATAACTGAATCCCAGGACACAAATGTTCTAGGCCTTTCAACTCTTTTCCTCGTACTGGCTGATTTCAACCCAGCCTGTATCCATCAGTTCCCTGCCTATAAACTGACTTTAGGACACCTGCCAAGCCCTATATTCTCATTTAAGGGAAAGGGCTCTTCATTATTTTGCCAAACCTCGGACCACAGTATAGCCTGTGGCTAGAGTCTTTCAGGTGCAGAAACTAGCACTCAGATAAGCTTCCAGACAGTTAGAAAGTGCTAGAACAAGACACTTAGCTTGTTTTTCTTTAACTTTGAGCAAATGAAAAGCCATAGGAAGTCAGAATGATGCCTGAGTCTGGATGGCAAACGCTGGGAGCATACGACCAAAATCAACAAGTCCTGGTGAGCATTGGGAAGGGCATACTAACAGAAGCAGCTCCTAGCAGCAGGGACAACTTTAGGAGAGATGAGAGGCAATTCTGCTGTTCAGAAGAGGAAACTGAAGATGGTGATTTCTCATTCCCACAAGGGAGCAGCAGCCAGACCCATACACAGGTGCAAAAGAGATTTCTAGATGCATGAGGAGTGGTTCACTGAGTAGTAGCTGGGGTGTGCTGGGGGTCCCATCCATGACATGTGATCTGCTGGCCACTGGACCTCTGTGTAGTGTGGCACTCAGACCCAAGAGGCCTGGAGCTTCTGATTTAGGGCAGGGGTTGGGTGGAGCCAGATGCTTTCTGCAGCTTAAAGAAAGACCCCAGGGACCTTGCAGGGAACAACTGGACCACTTGGATTTCCCCTGCTCATTTCTAGCTCCAGGCAAGATCCAATATATAGGATTGAACCAAGTTCAAAGATAAGTGCCATCTTCTACTGTCCTACAAAGATACTGGCTACTTTGGCCCCTCCTCAGCTTTAGGAAATGAGACACACAGTCAAGGATTCACTGCCACTGGTGATACCATGCCTGGAGGTGCTTACTTTAAAGTCAGAGGCCATCAAGTTTGAAGCCTACTTCTGTCTCAAGAAGAAAATTGTACAGACATGTGTTGCTGGGACCCTGTTGTAGCCGAGACACCTGAGCTTACTTACAGTTTTAATCTAGATTTTCTGAGGCTGGGCTATGAGGGTGATAGCTAATGTTACTAACAGTAGCTGTTGATGGATTGTCTTAACTACGCTCAGCATGGCTACATGAGGGGATTTAAACAGAGGGTGGTGACATTGGTTCAAACCTGCTCACTCAATAAATGGCAGAGCTGAGACCTGAACTTCTGGGTGGTCACTCTGGCTCTTCCTGACACTTACCTGACTGTCACTTCAGGGTGTGGATATGTGAGAAGAGGGGCAAGAAATCCTTAGTGGACACCACCACACACAGACGACTTGTTTGGAGAATAAATGAATTTGGGATTACCAAGACATTCCGGGAGCATTTTTGGATTTAAAGAGACAGAGATTCCCAAGGCAAATGGCTTTAATTAGCAAAGAAAACTTAGGAGCCTAAAATAAAAAGTCAGTGAGCTAACATGAACTGTGGGATGGGACCTGTCCGTGTGTCTCACTGATGTCACAATATGCAGATTTCAGCTGAACACCTACCTGCTCCCTAAGTGTTGCTGGGGACTATACATCCCTCGGAGAAGGGAAGGCCAGTCCTCTTCTAACCTGCATTCTAAATTATGGACTAACAGGATGAAAGATGGCTCCCTTCCCACAGTTCTTATTGCTCCACAAGACCCTGGGTTTAGCCTACAGGTTTTTCTTTTTGTCTATACCAAAACCTTGGTAATTTTAAAGGGGGGGGGAGCAGGTCATGATTTTGCTTTGAAGACAGATGCCAAATATCCCCACCCCAGCATTTTAATCATTTAATTTCAAACAGAAGGACTGCTTCTTTTTTAATCTTTAAACTAGAAAGCCCCTTATTCTAATTTCAATTTCCTGGGCGTCAGTCAGCGTTCTGAAAACACTTCACCTTCGATTTCCATTCATGCACTTCAACAAGGGTATACCTGTACCCAGCTCTCAGAATCAGAATAGGAGGACCCCGGGAGCCACAGGTGAGCCCTGCCAGCCGGGGAATTCTGTCCTAGCTTTGTTGAAGGAAGAGTCCCGTTAGAGCCCAGGGCTACCTGCCTTTGCCAGCTCTGTGAGTCTCTATTCTCTTTATAAATACCAAAATTGTTAGGTAGACTGGCTGGCAGGAAACCCTCGCTCAGCCCCGAGGAAAAAATGCTCCCTCCTGCTAAGTCTTTGAACTCTAATCCCTTCAAACCCTCTGCATCAAGGGTTATAAACACTGCAGAGATGGTTGTTTTTCTAGAACATTTTGTGTCCTCATAACTTTAGGAGATGGTACCCAAGGCCTTGTTCATTGAGGCAAACGTTCTATCACCGAGCTCCACCCTCTGTCTTCAGAGCTTCCAACAGATGTCTTATTTGTGCAATTTGAACACAAAGTCTCCGTGGGTGGATAATGAGCCTAATTATGAATGAGGCGACTGAGGTACTAAGAGGTGGACATGAGGAAAGCCTTAAAAACACAGGGGTAGGAGCTGCTGAGAGGCTTGGTGGGTAAAGGTGCTATCAAGACCGATGACCTGAGTTTGATGCCCAGGGTCCACATGGTGGGAGGAGACAAGATACCCTCTGATGTTCACACATGTCCCTCCGCACATGCATACACAGACACAGCCAAAATATAAATAAAATATAATGTTAATAATGACAATAAAAACTATAGAAGTAAGATCAGGCACCCTGATGCAAGTGTATAATTATAATAACCCCAGCACTCAGAAGGCTGAGGTGTGGTGGCTGTGAGTTTGAGGCTAGCCTGGGATACACAGTAAGTGCCCATCTCTGTCTCACCAAGCTAAAACAACTATTGCAAGGGGAGAGCCCTTGTCCTTTCGAGTGAGCCACTGGTGTTTGAGGACCTGTTTGAGATGAAAGCCCTTCTGTCAAGATCATGTTCCAAGGGAAAGTGTTGAGATGTTGGAAGGGGATTATGGGTAGTTTTTGTTTCTTTTGTAGTTTTTAAAGATGATCACTTTAAGAGTTTGAAACAACGCCGAAGTTTCAAACTTGGCAGGACTGGGGGCACAAAGCCTGGCTTTATTTTTGCTGTCTTAATCACAAGACTGTAGGGTTAGAGAAGCCTGGGTTGTAGGAGTCTGGGTTTGAATTTGAACAAGAAAAGCCATGTAACATCCTCAGGCTTTATCACTAAATCAGAAGAGCGATGAATGGTACTGTCTCTTCCTTGAGTTTCAGGAGCCTTAGAAGCAATAAGACCCATGCATGCAATGCTCAAGTTCCTTATGAACTCTGTGGCAGCTGAACATAACCCCTAAACATCCTTTTGTATGCTTGGATTGCTCCCACACCACTCACAGAGCCCAGTGCAGTGGATGTTTGGCAATGGGGCTGGAGACATGGCTCTGCCATTAAGAGCAGCCACATTCTATAGCTCACAACCACAAACATGTAACTGATGGGGATGTCCATCTGTTTATGTTTCTCTTATTGGTTGATGAATAAAACACTGTTTGGCTAATAGAGGCAGGAAGATAGGTGGGGCTAGGAGATGAGGAGAATTCTGGGAAAGGTAGGCAGAGAGGGTGTGCAGGGAACACCATGTCGGACAGGGAGGATAGGACACACCAGGCATACTCTAGTAAGATAAGGCCATGTAGAAATACATAGATTAGTAGTTATGGGTTAATAATTAAGACAGAGCTAGCCAATAAGAGGCTCTAGTCATTGGCCAACAGTTTAGTAATTAATACAGCACCTCTGTGTGTTTATTTGGGGCTGAAGGGCGGTGGGACCTGGCAAGAAAATCCAGCAACATGTAACTACAGCTCCAGGGGATCCGATGCCCTCTTTTTTCTTCTAGTGTACCTGCACTCATCTCTCTCTCTCTCTCTCTCTCTCTCTCTCTCTCACACACACACACACACACACATACACACACACACACACACACACACACACACACACACACACGATCATAAAAAAATACAGACTTCGAAGAACATGGCACCTTGGTGAGTCCATTTCTAGCCACACTTGTGTCTTGAGTGTGTGTGCATGTGTGTTCATGTGCACATGTGTCCATTTGTGTGTGAAGGCCAGAGGACAGCCTTGAATATTGTTCCTCAAGAGCTCACCTGTAGGGAGACACTGTAGCTCCCCCTCCTAGGTTGAGGATGACTGACTGGGGGAGGGGGTTAGAGGCGGGAGGACTCTTAAGGGGCCGAGACACGTGGGGAATGCCTTCTCTCTGGCCTCCCTAGCTTGCTGCCTCTGGGCACGCTCTGGCTTGTGTTTGGCTGGTGTTTATCTGAATAAAGATATCTTAACCTTATGGACTATGGATTGTCTTCACTCTCGTTATACTCACCATTTCAGATGGACTGCTGGTCAGTCAGTCCCAGTACCCCTGTGTCGCTGTCCTTCAGGCAGAACTGGTTACAGTCATGCATCACTAAGCCTGGCTTTGACATGGCCACACAGGCTCTGAACTCAGGTCCCCATGCTTGTACACCAAGCATTTTATTCACTGAGTCATCTCCCTAACACCAGAAATTTGCTCTTAAAGGAAAAATGTTGGGAGGTTCCAGCCACATCAGGGACATGTAACTGCTTAATCATTCCCGAGCCATGCTGGGTCTCACACAAGGACTGCATATTTTAGTGAAAAAATTTTCTACCCAAAGTCAAGGAACTGAAGCTGGGAGGAGTCTTGGATTCTCTTGGGAATATCAAGTTTTCTTATCTATATGTTAAAGAATCTTCAGGCATTTTCATGGATTTAAACTCAGAAACAGATTTGTCTTTCCCTACTCTCTGAGCAATCATTTATATTGGCTACTTCTTAGAAATCACCAGTGAAGATGGAGCAGTTCTTGTGAGTTTCCCTAGGGCACCTTGGCAAAGCTTGTCTGGACTCCCGATGAGTAAATTCTCTTCTGGCTTTGGGTGGTCTCTCACTGTGACCTGTGTACAGACTTCTATGTTTTAACCCTTTGTCTTGACAGAAAATATGAGAGCAAAATTATACTCAGGGCAATAGCCTTTTCCTGGCCTTGCACTAACCTTATCTTGCTTGCTCCAAAGAGCGAACTTAAAAACCCGTGTGTGTGTGTGTGTGTGTGTGTGTGTGTGTGTGTGTGTGTGTGCATGTGGAGTCCATAGACTGATGCTGGTATCTTTCTCTACTGCTCTCCATTTTATTTTGAGACAGGGTCTATCACTGAAGCATGGATCCAGCTTGGCTGGCTGGACAATGGACTCCAGGAATCTTCCTATTTTTCCCCGCTGCCCCCAAAAACTGGGATTACAGACCTGAGCTGCTACACAATGCTATTTTATTATTATTTTTTAATGTGGGTGCTGGGGATCTCAGGCATGCTTAGCAAGTTCTTTACTTATGGAGCCATCTTGTTAGCTCTTGATTTTTAAAATCTTAAATCAAACATCCATGCCTCCGCTGATCAATCTGGGGCTTCCCAGGAAAATTCCTCCTAACAGCACCTGGATTTTCCTTTAGAGAACCACTTCTTGCTCTATAGGTTTACATTGGTTACAGATGCCCTCTCTCCCTGGACTACAGATCTAGAGAAGAAACACATCAGTGGATGACACTGTGCCTGGCAGGTTGGCATGTCGAGCACTGACTGTTCTAGAGTGGAATCTGGAATTCCTGACCCTGGCTCCAGGAACCACCTAGATTATCACTTGTTTCCAAGCACAGCTCCTCAGCTCTCTGTCTGAGTCTGTGGCTCCCTATGGCCTTCCAGTGAGACTGTGTTGGTTCAAGGCAGTGTGCTGTGATTGCTGTAACAAAAGAACCCTCACAAGGAGGTGTGGCCTTGGATTTCTTCTCACCAAATCTCCACAGCCTACAAGGCTGGGGCATTACCTGTCAAACTCACTGGAATGATTTATTTCAATTTTTCAAAGACATCTTCACATCTCCGATGGACAGTCAAGAAAGACCAGATAACCATGCACTATCATTGGCACCCTCCTCTCTGACAGGAAGTCACATGACACAGCCACATGGCCAGCTTCTGGAGCCAGGATCATCTATGCTCTTGGGTGTCAAGGTGGCAGTGTTTGGCAAATCTCACAAAGGAAATACCTTAACGCATCCTAAATTTCTTTTCCCCAGTTCTGAGTCAGGAAGTCATTGTTTTCTCCTGCCCGAAGAGTGGATCAATCTTTCATGGTTCTGTTTATGAGATACTTCCTGCATAAGGAGAAGAGCTAGAGTCTGTGCCTGGCCAATCCTGCACATGTAGCCTCTGGAGCCTGGTTGGTGACACAGTGAATGTTCTAGCTTGCTCTGTGGTGGCCTTCAGGGAATGGAGGCACAGGAAACAAAGGACAGAGTGGCCTGTTTCCTCTGATCCTTGTCTACATGACTCTCAGTGGCACCAGACTATGACCATAGCCACCGAGGTCTTGAGAGCATTGGGGAAGTCTCCCTGTGTTCTTATAAACTGCACCTCCTGCCTTCATTTTTCATTTTTAACAACTTTAAAGTGCCAAGCAACATTTCAGTTCAAAGCGGAACACTCAAGAGAAAAAGCACAGTGAAGAAAAAGCCACGGTCACTTGAGAGCCCCTTATTCACAGAGAGCCACAGTTAACAGTGAGGAAGACAATTGACTTCATTCTGTGCCCACTGAGGCTCTGGCAGGAAGTTAATAGAAATGGGCCACATGGCAGGCTCATGTTCCTTGTCCCTGTGCTGAAACACCTGCCTGAAGCAACTGCAAAGGAGGAAGGTTATTGGGGCTCACAGTTTCATGGCGGTGAGAGTGTTGGCACAGTTTGCTCACAGCACATTGGATCAGGAAGCAGACAGTGCTCCAGAACCAGGCAGGCTGTTCCAAAATCTTTCAAGGCTCTCGCTTAGTGACTTACTTCTTCCAGCTAGTCAACTCCCAAACATTCCACAGCCCCCAGATTACTGCCACCAACTGGGAAACAAGCACTCCAAGCAGGAGCGTGTGAGCGGTGTTTCAGATTTGAACCATAACAAACTCCACCCATCTCAAGTGTTAGAAGGGTGCTTTGGCTGCTGACGTCACCCCTTGGCATTCCTGCTTCTTTGGGTCCCATGGACCCTCCAAAGTACACACACACACACACAACACACACACTTTAGAGAGGATCTTACTGAGTAGCTCCTGCTGACATGGAATGCCCTGTGTAGACCAAGCAGCCTGGAACTTACAACGATCTGCCTGCCTTTGCCTCCAAGTACTGGGATTAGGGGCAAACACCCAGCATTTGCTATTTTGGTTTGTGTATACTAATCGTTATCCTCCTGGGGATAGAAGCAGGGTGACAAAGGATTCTCCTGTCTAAGACTTCTGAGGTCTTTGGTCAAGCAGCAGCCTCTGTAGTGAGTGACCACCTCAAAGGGTGAAGTTATTTCTTCACCTTCCTGTCAGTGTTGCCTGTCACCTTTCAGAACCTTTTGAGGCAATTTCTCAAAATAGAGCAAAAAATTAAATATGTGTATGCATGTGTATCTGTGTGTGGGTATGTGCACATGTATGTGGCCCTTGGAGGCCAGAAGGGGATGTCAGATTCCTGGGGCTGCAGTTACAGGCAGTTGTGACCTGCCTGATGTAGGTGCTGGGAACTGAACTCAGATCCTTGGGAAGAGCAATGTGTACTCTTAACCAGTGACCCATATCTCCAGTCCCTTGGCTGAGTCTGTTTGGAAATCTTCACAGCACCAGTTCTGTGACTTGGAATGCAGAATTTTCTCATGATTTTCAGCTTCTCCATTTTTGATTTCAATTAGCCGACTCTATCTTTTGCCTATTTTTCTATGGACACACCCATTCTTGTTTATTTAAGAAGCTCTCTTGAAACTACTAAGAACAACAATTCTGCATCCTGTTATGTATACTACAAATAATTTGTGGTTTGAGTCTTCATTTTGTTGATGCAGAAGACACCTTGACCTTGTAATTAGACACCTTCCCTTCCCTGAGACTATAAAAATATTTACCTGTGTTTCTACCACTGGGTTGTTTATACAAATGCAAACCCTCTGTAATTTATGTTCAAAGTGTGCTTTATTATTTTCTAAGTGGTCCACCAATTACCCCCAACCACTTCTTGACTAGCTCATCGTTTCCTTACTGATTTTAACTGCTACCTTTGTTACCCATCAGGACTCACTTTCTGGTTCTCCTGTCCAGTTCCACCGAGATTCTGTCTGCTCTGACACCAAACCACCTGGTTCTAACCTGGCAATGCAATCTGTCATTGTCCCCTGAACTTACTCCTTATTTTTTTGTAAATTGTTATTTATTTTAATTTAATACTGAGTCATATTCTCCTTATTTTTTTAAAATAGCTTGAATTTCTTTTTTTCCGAGACAGGGTTTCTCTGTGGCTTTGGAGGCTTTCCTGGACCTAGCTCTTGTAGATCAGGCTGGTTTCGAACTCACAGAGATTCACCTGCCTCTGCCTCCCAAGTACTGGGATTAAAGGCGTGCACCACCACTGCCTGGCTAGTTTGAACATTTTTGTGTATTTATTTTTTCTACATCATCTTTAGGATTCTCCCCAATTTCCAAATCTTTTTCGGGGAACTGAGACCACTTGGACTTTTCTACTTACAGACAAAAGGTGCATTTCCACTTGGCCATGGCTCAGCTGTGTGTCTACAGTGACACTCTGCCACATGGCTGGAGTAATTACTTCCAGGTCACAGCCTTGGAATCTTGTTAACCATTTTGACAGACTCTACAGAGGCCTCCAATCATCATGGCCATTGCAGTGCTGAGAACCAGGTCCTGGCAGGGTGGACCAGGGTTGCTGTAATAACTACCAAAGGCCTGGCCTGGGGATGACTTTGCCACAGTCATCCTGATGATTTTAATCAAGTCACTGCCTTCCCTGGGTCTGTTTGAATCTTTGTAAAAATAAGGCATTAGGTCTATACAGAAGGTTCTCTACAGATTAGAAGTCCATCAAAGGAGAGATGGGCTGTTGGTGGGCCTCAGTTGGTAGAGTTCTCACCTCATATGAAGCCCTGGGTTCCCTCCCCAGCACTGCATGGCATAAACCTAACATGGTGGTACATGCTTGTAATCCCTGCACTTGGGAGTTTGAGGCAAGAGGATAAGAAGTTCAAAGTCAGCCTCAGCTACACAGTAAATTTGAGGCCAGCTTGGGCTACAGCTACATGGGACCACGTTCAAACTTACTTCTCTGTTGCTGTGAGTAGCACTATGATCAAAAGCAACTTGGAAAAGAAAGGGCTTCTTTGGTTAATCTATCTCATGCTTCAATTCACTGGGGGAAGCCAAGGCAAGACCTCAAAGCAGGAGTTGAAGCAGAGACCATGGAGAAATGCTGCTTACTAGTTTGCAGCCTGATTTCCCATACAATCCAGGGGTGCCATCACCATAGTGGGTGGGGCCTTCCCACATCAATCTTCAATCATCAATCAAGCCAATGCCCCACAGACTTTCCTACAGGGCAATCTGATGGAGGCAGTTCCTTAACTGAGGTTCCCTTTTTGCAGATGACTCTAGTTTGTGTCAAGTTGGCAAACAACAACAGCTAACCAGGGTAGACCTTGTCTCAGAAGCCAACAGAAACAAAGATGGTGGGCGGGAGAGCCTTTTGAGGGAAAGGCAAAGCCCCACAGCATGTATGTATTAATGAATGTCTAGGTTTTACAATGGTGGATACTTCAGAGACAGGTGGGGAATGTGAATATGGTCTCGGTCTCTCTCTGTGGAAGGAGTGTGCAGGGCGAAGAAGTTGGATGAGGGAGGAAAATGAGAGCCCTTGTGACTGAACAACACAAACGCCAGAGACCTTTTTTGACCAGAGAGTGGATGCATGGGAAGGCTGAGTTGGAATAAGTCTTCATAGTCCATCTGTCCCTCCGTCCCTCCCTCCCTCCTTCCCTTCCTTCTTTTGTTGAGTCAGTGTCTCCTTCTGTATCGAAGGCCATCTTTGAACTCACTTCATAGCCGCAGTTTGGCCTTGACTTCATTTTGTAACCCCAGGGTGGCCTCAAACTTGTGCAGTGCTTTCCACCTCAGCCGCACGGAGTGCTGGGGTTACAGGTGTGCTCCTCTACACTAGTTCCTGGTCTGTTCCTTTCAGCAACATTTGGCTGCATTTCAACAGTTTCCACCCACTCAAAGCAGTAAGGGCCTAATACAGAAAGCCCAGACCGGTCCTGAGGTTTCCTTGGCTTGTTAACTCAGGGACTTGGTCTTGTTTTCTCTCTCTAGGAGCTGAGAGGGCCAGAGAAGCACAGAGGAGGATGGATGTCCCCATTCCAGGAGACAGACCAGGGCACAGACCCTCTGTAAGGAGCCGAGTGTGAGGGATATAAGTGGCAAAGGGAAGACTGGATGAGCCATGCACAGAGCTGTGCCAGGAGGCAGGTGGACTCCAGTGCCCAGTACTGCCTGTCTGACCGCGGGAAGTGGGACCTGGCTTCACAGCCTAGGGTAGAGCTGCCCCGGCAGGTGAGTGTCTGCTCCCACCAGCTGCTAGAGAGAGGTAGGCGTTGGAATGCTGCTCCTAGCCACCCTGGCCTCACTCAGCCTGGCATTTCACACACCCATTCCTTAACCTCATTCTCTGTCTATTTCATTCCTCTTCCCACGCAGTGTTTACTAAAATCCCTCCTCCACCACGAGAAGCACGGGACTTTGGTTCCCTGGACCTCCTGGGAAAGTTCCCACAACCTGGCAGTCACCAAGCACAGAACCACTGTGTGGCCATCCCATACCACCCACTGAGGGCCAGGAGGCCCCAGCTTCTACCTTGGAGGGCACAGACCTTGTCAGGGACAAGAAAACCACCAGGTGATATCAGAGGGAAACTGACTTTCTTTCTGAGGCTTCCAAACACCTCAAAGGAAAAGAAAAGTAAGACACAGGTCCTGGTGGCTTTGCTATTTATCAGAGCTGGGGACAGCAGCCAAGGGACAAATAAGAGCCCACGAGGCATTTGTTTAAGGCTGTCTAAGCCCTATCTCTAGCTGGGCACTCTCATGTACAGTGTGGGGTCTTACAGCTTAGATGCTTGTCAGCAAGTGTCAGGCTTTCCCCTTAGCCCAGGCTAACCACCCCAGAAACAACACCATGTGTGCCACAGTCAGGGATGCGATGCCCAGGCACACTCAGGCTCAGCTATGTGCTAGTTGGAGAAATCACCTTGGAAAAGTACCCGGCCTGGGGCCACCCCCGTACCCAGGATAATGACCTAATTGTTCCTAGGTATTGCTAGGACAATAGTTTTTTCCTTGGGTGTCTACCATGTAGAAAAGTTTGAGAGCCAATGGTTTAGGATACATATAAATAGATTAAAACAAACAAGCAAACAGACAAGATGAAAAACTAAAAGGAGACCTTCCTTCACAGACTCTAAATAGAATCACAGAAAGATGTTCGAACCATTACAACAAACCTCACTGAGAACCAACTGAATGTATAAGAAACAGCTCATCTGATACGACTTTACCATATGGTGTCAGTAAACTTAGGAAGAGCAAAATAAAGTCACGGAAACCTGTTCTTCATAGTTCAAAGACAACATCATCTCCTACCCACCCACCCGCATCCTTTCCTTGTGAATAAATTTTGAAAACCGGCTTTTTCATGCAACAATTTTCAGACACGGTGAGCTGGACCATTTTGGTGTGTGAGTGTTCTTGGCTTGATTTTCTTTTCCGTAGTGGATTTTAGTCCGATAACATGCAGTGTGCTAGGGTTCCCTGGGCAGAGTGGAAGGTCTAGTGTTCGCTCACAGTACACAGACTTTCCTTTGACGCAAACCTCCTTTACTGTAGTTGGACATCAATCTTTCAGGCTTAGAAAGGAGGTTTTATTTCTGTGCCAAGGGGCAGAACTTCCAAAAAACACAAATGTCTTTCAGCATCGTGTAGAGTAAATAATCAAGGGTCTGTGAATCAATCGCCCTCTCTACCTTCAACTCATCAGCGAGCTGTGGAAGGACACCCAGGCAGGCTATCAGCCCTGAGCTCAGACATGCTTCCTGGGCTCCCCAAGCCTCAGCTTTATCTGCTTCTGGGGTTTTACAACAAAGAGTACATGTACATAGATGAGTTATCACTATGCTTTTGAGTTCAAGCCATTCATAAAGCCTGGGGGAAGCACACGGGCCCCAGTGGTATTGAGTTTTATATAATCATTAGTATCCCGTGGCCCAAGTCTGGAGGCTGCAGGAAATCCTACCCTATTGCGCCTCTTCCCCCCAAAGAAAGCCCTGGGAGATCCCAGAGCCCCACCAGAACTTAGTAAGTTGGTGAGAAATGGGATGAAGACAGTAATGAAAGCCTGCACAGCAAGTGCATGGCTACAACAACACAGTCACAATCCTCAGAGTGACACAACCCGGAAGTCAGCACAACTATACATATGCAAAAGCAGCCACTCTGTTCAGGATGGCACCACCAGTGCCCACCAGGTCCCTTTTGGGTTGCTTGTGGGAAACATTCTCTCTCTCTCTCTCTCTCTCTCTCTCTCTCTCTCTCTCTCTCTCTCTCCTTTCCCTCCCCTCCCCCTCTCTCGTGTGTGTTTGTGTGTATTCATGTGTGCAAGAGTGTGTGGAGGCCAAAAGACAACTCCAGTGTGGTTCCTCAGATGCCACTCACTTTTCTGTGGGGGAAGGGAAGAGAGAACGGACCTGCCAGTGGTCTGGTACGCTCTAAGTAGGTCAGGCTGACTGGTCAGGGAGCCCCAGGGACCCACCTGACTTTGCCTCCTCATCACCTGGATTACAAATATGGGACACCATGTCTGAGTTTGGAAAATTAGGTTTAAAAAAAGTGTTCATAGCAGAAGAGAGTAGAAAGACTGTAGAGCCTGAAGAACAGGAAGTTTGCTGAGAAATCTTTGTCTCCTAGAAATGTCAGAGAAGTTACACCCATGACGTCTCATCAACGTGACTTTGTAAAAATGGCCATGAAGGACAACACCAAGAGACATGCTAACACAGACATGCTAACACAGACATGCTAACACAGACATGCTAACACAGACAGACATACTAACACAGATATGTTAACACAGACAGACATGGTAACACAGACATGCTAACACAGAAGGAGGAAATCCCATGGTACTTTTACCCTAGACCAAGAACTACAGGCAACTGCAGAATTCTGAGAGTAGGAGAAACAGTCCTTCCCCAAGGAAGGGCCCCAAACTGGTTATTCAATACCAAGTGGTCAGTTCTGAAATCTATACATACAGGTGATATATGTACAGGGCAGGTTGTATTTGTATATTTAGGAATACATATGCACATACATATATGTTATCAATTAAAGAAATAAAGGCTGTGAGTTTGAGAAAGAACAAAAAGATATTCCTGGGAAGAGTTGGAGGGACAAAATAAGAAGTAGGAAAATGATCTAATTATATTTTAATTTCAAAAAATAAAAAAAAGTTCATTTCCTTTATTTTCTTAAAAATTCAAAAGAGATGAGTGTATGTTGAGACAAGACCTTCTCACTAGTCGGGCCCCCTCCCTGTTGGCTCTGCCTCCCCGGAAGGGCTCATTTTGCTGTGAAGGGCCCACATGCAGCTGTTGAGGAGTCCAAAGGCCTGAACACCACTCCACATGGTGCTGAGAAGAGCACTTAAGACCCAAGGAAGGAGCCTGTGTATCTATAGGGTCTTGCAGATGAGACTTTCAAGACTATCCACACCGCCCCCGCCACCGCCCCCACCCCAAGTCTGGCTCGATGTTGCAGAAGAGAAATGTGTAGAAGGAAGCCTTAGATTGGGGGAGGTGGGTACCTGCACTTCTGTTGATGGAGATTCGAGGGAGAGAAAAACAAAGGGATTGAGAGTGGGAGGGAGTGAAACAAGACTAGGGACCCAACAGAAGGCTTTGGGACAGAGAGGACCAGAGGGTGAGCTGGTGTCACATTGATCCTAGCTGCTCCATGATCCGATGGGGCACACCAACAGGCACTTGAATATGAGATTTCCTTCTGTACACCTGGCCCAGGTGGGGCTCAGGGAGAGAGGATGGATGGGATGAATGGGCTCTGTGTTGGAGCATGGTCAGTTAAAAATGGCCCTGGCATCTTTGCAGCTGGACGGCATGCCCTCTGAGGTCAGGCCTGGAGGAGATGAGGTGGCTGCCTGCGTCAGTCTCTGCCCTACATCTTACCACCACTGGACAAGCAGGTATTACCTTCCCATTTCACAGACAAGGAAATGGAGAGGTTGGGTGCTGGTTGGCATGGGGGCTGGTCAGAGCCCAGGCCGTTGTGTACTCAGGGCCTGGCTTTCCCCCGTTTCTTTACGCAGCCGTTGCAGGCTTCATTTATCTTGCCGTTCTGTTAGATTATGAACCATATTCATAGAAAGTGGAGGGTTTTCACATCCCTAACTAATCTCACACCCTTTCCACATGCTTCCCTAACAAGCTGTCTCTGAGCCCCCCTCAGGCTTCTCAATCACCGTTTGTGCTACAAATATGCTCAAAAGACAAAGGTGTCTTTCACGTCATTCCCTCATCAGAACACTTGGCTTTTGTGTGGATGCCGAAAACCTTCAGTCAGTTGTTCTCAGTGGCTCTAAGATTGATTGGGTCTGTTGTTAAGGAGCGTTCTGATTCCTGCAGACACAAATTTGAGAACAGTGTGTATATGTTTATGTTTAACATTCAAGCTCCAGTTGTAGTGAGTACTGATTATTACGATGGCTGTGCTTATGTATTCAGGAAAGACATAAATAAATATACAAATGCTTTTTTAGTTTTTGAAAGTAAAATATTATTGTAGAACCCCCCCCCCCCTCCAATGTCTCCATACTGCTACCTAGCACTGAATGGGAGCTCTCCTTTCCTGCTTCCTGTGGGCCAGGGAGGTCACGGAGCAGGACCCACCCTCTCTTCTGGGCAAACCGCTTTTAGAGATCTGGAATGTTTAGCCTATGGCCCTATGGTGAAGCTAGAGCATCAAGCTTCTCTTTTAAAAGAGTTTTATTTTTATTATTTTTAATTAGGCACATGTGTCTGTGTCTCTGTGTGGGTATGTGCATGGGAGTGCTGGTGCTGGAGGAGCAGGAGACATCGGATCCCCCAGAGCCAGAGTCACAGGAAGGTGTGAGCCACCCCACATGGGTGCTGGGAACAGGAGTATAGGACCTTTGTAAGAGCAATATTCTCAGTTAACCCCCGAGTCGCCTCTCCAGCCCCGAATCTCAAACTCCTTCCTTCATATGAATCTGCAGTGCCCTGGGGTATGAATTTGAGTAGGAAGGCTCTTCTAGGAAATGTTTCTAGAAAGATCTAGGACCACCCCATGGGTAACCTGAAGCGTCTATGCCCAGGGTCAGGTGCACCATGGCCTCCATCTATCTTGGCTTTTAACCTCCATATCCACCTTCTTTGCCTGGAGAGGAGTTCCAGGATCCTCCACAGGAGAAATACGCCACTCATCTGAGCACACACCCCAGAAAGGAAAATGCCTCCAAAACAAATCAGCTAAAATTTCCTCCATAGCCCCACCCACATTTATCAGTGTCATAACAGCCAGGCACCCAATGGGATAAACAGAACTCTAGAGCAAGGAGGGAGCCTGAGAGATGAAGAGAGAGACCAGAGAGGGGGCTCCATCCATTTGTGATGGCTCTAGGTCCTTGAGCCTCTTACTAGGACCACTTAAAATGCACAGAAGGCTGGAATTCAAAGTCAGTCTGTGATCTCTATTTCCAGATGTCTTATTTATTGTTGCCACTACGACAAAATTTACAAATTAAGTGACTGAAAAACCACACACATATACTATTTTGCAGTCCTGGAAGCCACATATTGATATGAATGTCAAGAGGCTGGAAACATGAAAGCATGACCAACCATATCAGCCAGATTCCTCAAAGCTTTCAGAAGTTGCCTGGGTTCTTCAGCCTGACACAAAATTCTGTTCCTGTTGCCACATCTCCCACCGAGCCTTCTGCCCTTATTTTCCTATTTTAAGGGTTCTCGAGACTATAATGGTTCCAGAAACAATCCTACTTCCAAGGCCCTGCAGACTATCTGCAATGTGCCTTTGGCCACAGAGGTAGCATAGTGACAGTTTCTGGGGATTGGGGGGTAGACATCTTTGGGGCTAAGTCTGTCACATCATACAAAGTGTTCCCCTTTGCTGTCTGTAACAAGACATACTCAAAGTGAAGGCCCTTCTTTTAAAAACATACTTATATTTTTATTTTATGTGTATGAGTGTTTTGCCTACATGTATTTCTGGGAACCACATATGGGCTTGGTGCCTGAAGAGGTCAGAAGAGGGCCTTGTATCCCCTGAAACTGGAGTTACAGATGGTTGAATTGCTATGTGGGTGCTGGGAACTGAATTCCAATTCTCTGCAAGAGTGGCCAGTGCTCTTTTTCTCTGAGCCCTCTCTCCAGTCCCAAGACAACCCTTTTAAAAGGCAAAGCAGCAAGAAGTGAATAAAGGCTTAAGTTCTTGTGTGTGGATGATTACAGTCCAACTCAGTAGAATCCAGAAATTCAAACACATGACTCTCTGCTGAAATCACATAAACCTAAGCTGCAATGGGAAAACCAGGCACCAGAAATCTGACTCCAAACTCAAAGGAATTTGAAAGGTAAGAACCTGAGAAGTTTGCACCAAGTCTGAGGAAAGTCTTCAAACCATAAATCCCCAAAGGTCTTAGTGCTATTTACACACAGCTGCTCTCAGCCTCTATCAGGGTCTCCAGCCCACAGGCTCCCATGCCTGTCCACTCTTGTATACCATGGAGACCCCAATCCTTCCCCAGCAGCAGTTATTGCCTCAGAACTATGAGTTTTTAAAAAATGGTTATTATCATTATTATTGTTTTTGTGTGTGCAAGGTGCATGTGTGGCATACATGAGGAGAGTAGAGGACAACTTGCTGAGTCTGTTCTCTCCTTCTGCCATGTCTGTCCTTGGGGTTTGAACTCAGGTTGAGAGCCTTGGCACCAACCTGCTGAGCCATCTTGTCAACCACCCCATCCCCGCTCCCCACCAGTTAGGTCTCAACATAAACCCACCCAATGCTTATTTCCTTAGGGTAAATTCTTGCAAGTGAGTCAGTGGCTGAGAAGGGCTTCCCTTCAAGCCTTGTGATGGGCGTCGGCCAACCTGCTATCATAAACTGTCAGGTCTTACACACCAACAATTCCTGTCTCCAACTCTATCCACTGTGTGCACCAACACTACCTCACATTGATTTGCATCTCTTTGGAGGCTTCAAGCCTGGGCATCTGTTTTGTATTTCTTGGCCTTTCTTGGCCCGAGGAGTTGTTCTTTTATACTGTGCCCATTCAGATAATCTGACCATCCTCTTAGTGGGGTGTCAAGGTTTTCCCATTGCTTTGAGTAAGTATTTCATATACTAAAGGTATGAATTCCTTATAGGATTCAAGTACTGACAGATATTGACAATATTTTTTTCTGTAGTGGCTTCTTTGGTGCTGTTCATAAAACTAATTTTTGTATTTATTTTTCTATATTGTTTGTTCTTCAATGTTCTAGTTACTCTTTTTTTGGGGGGGTCATATAAATATTCTTTCCCCCCCTGGTCCTGGGGATTAAACTCAGGGCCTCAAAAATGTCAGGCAAATGTCCTACTTCCCAATCCCTAATATATAATGTACATAATATATAACAAATAGATATGATACAGTAAAATGTAACAAAGCATTTTTGCAACAGGTTCTCACATAACCCAGGATGGTATGAGATTTACCATCTGACACAAGATAACCTAGAACTTCTGATCCTATTGCTTTCACCTCCCAAGTGCTGGGATTGCAGGTATGCACTGCTGCTCCTGCTTTATACAGTGCCGAGGATCCCACCCACGGCTTTGTGCACGCTAGGCAAGCCCTCTATCACCTGCACTACACCCCCAGGCTCTCATATTTTCTTAGAGAAGTTTTATGCTTCTATCTTTGAATATTTCAATCTGTCAATATTTATTTTAAAATGTCATCCAGATTCCAAATCTGAACCTGTTTATCTTAGATGCTTACCCTCCTGTATCAGAATCACTGTGCCACGAACTGCTCTCTACCTAGGGATGTGAACCACCTCTTTGTCCCATGTCAGCTTGTTATCTGTGACTGGGTCTTGAAGAATACCCAGTGTTAGGATGAAGGTCAGTAGTTGCTTCAAAACCATGGTAACCAATTAAAACATGGAGGATTGGGGGAGGGTGAGTTTCTACCCATGGCATGAAGTTGCTCTGTGTAACATGAAAAGAGGCCATGATCTGCTGTATAACTTTGGGCTTGCAATTCCTGAAACTGCTGAGCTGGAGAGATTGCTCAACAGTTGAGAGTATTTGCTGCTCTTGCAGAGAACCAAAGTTTGGTTCCCAGCTCCCACGTGGGGACTCATAACCATCTGTGACCACACACACACACACACACACACACACACACACACACACACACACACACGCTCGCACACGCATTTAAAAATAAAAATGATCATCTTTGAAGATGATAATTCACCATGTTGTGTTGTATACATAAAAAATTTAAGAGGGTAAAAACGTTCTCAAAACATCCTGGGAAAGATAGCCTTCAAAGATTTGAAATATAGACTCTGTAGAACACTTGGGAAGAATCTTTAAAAGGTGTCCTTAGGATCTATTTGTGGAATTCCATGGATCCTTCCTTTTAAGGTAATTTACTTGGCAGAATTTCTGCCTTGATGAAGAAGCACAATGCTATAAAATTGTTCTCATTAGCACATTCACCTTCAAGGGAAGATCCAAACTACTCTTTCAAAACCTTCAAGATAAAGGAGAACTTGACTAAATGACACTAAGGTCACCTTTAAAAATAAGATACAATATATTTAAAGACATGATGTTCCTTTAAACATGGAGGATTTGTACCATCAAATTTCATAATAGACACAATGAAACTGAAATAATTAAAGCATTTGAGCACTGGCACAAGGAAAGCCCATCAGTAAGCTGGCAAGGAAAGCCCCAGAACAGACCTAGCTGCACACAACAAGCTGACCTGGGATAAAGTGGTGTGTCATGTCTTCTGGGAGAGAGCGAGTCAGACCACAGTGATTCTGAGATGGGTGGGTAAGCGCTGAGAGAGTTCACGTGTGCCATGGCAGCATCCTCCTGCCACTATCAACTACAGAGTTATTGGCTTGGAAGCATCCTCTCAGAGCACAGACCAGGTGAAGTCAGGCACAGCTCAAGAGCTTCTATAATCCCAGAGCTTCTACAGCAAGATGGGAGGCAGAACCAGAAGAATCCCCGAGGCTTGTGGGCCACTAGCCTGGAAGATACAGCATCAGTTAAAAAGAGACCCTGTCTCTAACAAGGTTATCCTCTGACCTACACACACACACACACACACACACACACACACACACACACACACACACACATGTTGTTCTTTTTAGCAGGCACTCTGGAGATCTGAACTCAGGTCCTCATGATTACACATTACCCACTGAGCCATCTGCTCGGCTCTCTATGTCTTTAACAAACATTTTGAGGCTATGGTGTTTTCCTGTTGTGTGATTATTTAATTTATGAAAATAGCTATTTAGTTCCTTTCCAGTCAGGGTAAAGTGAACATAGATCAGGCTGGCTGTCACCCTGGTCTTGGCAGTTCTCAGAGCTCCATGCACCACACTGTGGACACTGAGGTGCTGCCACAGACCCTTATCACTGCTGTCTGGTACTTACTTATGCCTCCTGATCACTGTTGGCATATTTCTATTGTTTTATAAAAAACAGACTTAAAAGACAGATTTGTCTGTCCTTTTGGTTTGGTATATATCATTAGTTATCTACAAAGTTCATGTTGGAGAACTATACAGCTAAATTACAAAAAAACTCAAAAATTGCAAAAAATTACCATAATGTTTTAAGTAAGCTTGCAGTTTTGATTGGGTGGTGTTCCTAGCTGCCCTTGTCAGTGTGTAGCCTGCAGTGTGTAGCCAGTGGGTGGGCATTAGCGCATTTCTTCTCCAGCAGGAATCACTGCACCCTTCCTGTTCAAGTTAACATCTATAGTTCTCTCCAAAATACACTCAACTGGAACCTTCCTTGTTACTTCCTAGTTCTTCTGCAGAAAACAGAGAGAAAGGACCCACCTCAAAGGCTTCGAATAAAAAGCTGTGTGCTATGGGAACCCCTTTAACTGTTCTTCAAAGAAAGCCCACCAAAATACTCCCTACCCAAGACAGAAAAAGGCAAACCATAGGCTCAGACCTGACTCTGTCACAGATTCCTGCATTCTGGGAGGCCTGAGGGTAAATCTCCATGCAGAAGGAGCTTAGGCTAAGCTGGGAGCATGTGCTCCCAGAGCAGTTGCTTTGTAGTTGGCAGGTGGGGTGTGTGTGTGTGTGTGTGTGTGTGTGTGTGTGTGTGTGTGTGTGTGTGTGAGAGAGAGAGAGAGAGAGAGAGAGAGAGAGAGAGAGAGAGAGAGAGACAGAGACAGAGACAGAGACAGACACAGACACAGAGAGACACAGAGAGACAGAGACAGAGACAGAGAGACAGAGAGACAGAGACAGAGAGACAGAGACAGAGAGACAGAGAGACAGAGACAGAGAAACTGTACTCATGGCCATGGATCCTGTTTGCAATAAAGTGAGCCACACAGATCTGACCCAAAGCTTCCTGCAAAGCCCTTAAGACACTTGTCACTCAGGACACTGCTCCATGAGACACCTGTCGTTCAGGAGGCATGGTTCCTGGAAATACTGCCCCTGTCTTCGAGGGGCTAATCCCCTTGGGTGTGGCCCACTCCAGCCCTGACCATCCATGCAGAGGAGGTTCAGGTAAGAGAGCAGGGTGACAGTCTCCAGCTTTCAGGAAGACCACGGATTCATCTGCCATTTGAGTCGCCAGCATGTCCACTTACAAACCCCAGGAAGGCTGCCTGTGCTAGCTGTCCAGGCTGAGCAACTCTTCCCATCGTCTTTTAAGGCCAGTCCATAGCAAGTGCACAAAGTCCTTTATAAATGCTGTTGTGCTTATTCACAGTGAGGGAAATTACTAAGACCAGCTTGTTTTAGTGTTAGTGCTCAGCTCAGCCAGTGCTGGTGTCTTGTATTTTTTTTTTTTTTTAGATAATCAAGACTGACTTTAGGAGCACTTTCCCACTTACAGAACAGTAGCATTCCTGGAGCCTGTATGGGTGGGTTAGTTACATTTACATGGAAAGCAGAGTGTCACAGAGGGTGTAAGGATATGGTTGGTCACTGCTTCTGGGAACTGGCCTTCCCTACCACACACTAGGCTGGAAGAGATGGCAGGGTGGAGTCTAGGGCTAGGGTCAATGCACTAGGCACAAAGTTCTGACACCACATGTTAGTCTTTGTAAACTTGATACAAACTAGGGTCACTTAGAAAGAGAGAACCTCTAGAGGAATTGCCTCTATCAGATTGGCCCAGGGCCATGTCTTCGAGGCATTTTTCCCATTGATGATTGATATGGGGAGGACTAACTGACTGTGGGTAGTGTCATCCCTGGGCAGGTTCTGAGTAGTCTGACAATCCAGGGGGAACCAGCCTCTAGGCATCTTCCTCCATGGTTCCCACCTCTGCTCCTGCTTCAGTTCCTGCCCTGACTTCCCTTGATGATGGGCTGTGATGGAGACTTGGAAGCCAAATAAACCCTGTCTTCTCAGTGGTGTTTGGATGGAAACAACCCCCACAGGCTCATATATTTGAACTCTTAGTCCCTAGTTGATGAACTGTTTGGAGAGGATTAGGAGGTATGGCCTTGTTGGAAGAGGAGTGTCCATCTCAGGCTCTCTGCCTGCTACATAGATCAGGATGTAATGCTCTCAGCTACTGTTTCAGCACCATGATGGTCTGTTTCCCACTATGAGGAACATGGACTAACTCTCTAAAACTGTAAGCAAGCTCCTAATTAAACGCTTTCTTTTTATGAGTTGCCTTGGTTGTGATGTCTCTTCACAGCAATACAACAGTAACCAAGACGCCCCCCAAGTTGCTTTTGTTCATGGTGTTTATCATAGTAGCAGATAGCAAACTAGAATACTCTATAGTGTTCTATTCCCTGTGTAGATGGAATCATCAGAAAACTGGCATGGGACCTCCCAGGGCCAGGGCACCAGTTGGTGAATGGGCTGCTGGGAAACAGATAGATGTGACACCCAAGCCAGGGTGAACAGGACCCAGGGAAGAGGATAGCGCTAGGTTCAGGGTTTGGAGATGGTCTACAAAGAAGGGAACTGAGGCAAGGAAAGAGGGTCCCTGATCCCTTGCCAGCTTATTACAGAGATAAAGGGAGGGGAGGGTAGTGCACTGACTGAGGTCTGTGCAGTGGTGTGGAGGATGTCCTCTGCCCTCCTCTGGCTTTGAGATAGAGATGGACATATTCTCCATCTGGTGTACCATCCGGGGAGGAGCATCCGGGGTAGCATCTGGGTTCATGTCCACACCGGCCAGGGTGTGGTGGCTGGTGTTTGCTTTGTGCCACAGGGAGCAGATCTCTTCACATTCACTGGGTCCTCATAGTCACTGAAGTTACACAACTAAGATTCAGTCTGCATCTGCGTCAGGGCTCCAAGGTCTTCATTCTGCCCCACTTTTCACTGTGGCTACATTCTAGACTCCCGTGGGAGGGAGAAAACCACGCCCATGGCAGGAAATCTACCTCAGACCTATGAATTAGAATCTCAGTGGTGGAATGGATTTGACCCACAGTAATCAAAATAAAGATGACTAATGTGCACACTTATTCATAAGATATTCATTCTAAACATATTAACCTATAAAATCCATGATCTGTTGTTTATGACAACTCATCTTGGCTTGGACTAGCCATGTAGCAAATGCTCCCCAGTGGGGACAGTGTGTTTCTCCACATACTGGAAGCTTTTAGAGATGTCTCCTTTTTAGGAAGGCTCACACATATGGCCTGGGCAGCAGGAGTCTTGGGCAGGGGGGAGTGGAGATTCTCTTACTTAAAAGAAAGCGTTGACTGAGCCATGTTCTTTTTCTTTTCTTCTTTGAGACAGGATTATTCTGTGGCTGTGACTGGCTTAGAGCTTGCTATGTAGACCAGGCTGGCCTCGGACCCTCAGGCCTGCTTCTGTCTCTTGAGTACTGGGATTAAAGGCCTCTGCCCCCATGCCTGGCCTGAGCCAGATCCTAAATAATGCCAGTCTTTGTAAAAGGAGGAGGAGGGAGTGGCTTGGGGTTGGGGGTTGTAGTTCACTAGCTCAGTAGTAGAGTGCTTGTCTGTCATGCCCAAGGCCCTAGATTTGATCCCCAGTGATACAGCCACATATACAAAAATTACAACAAGATGTAGTAACTGTCAAGGTTCACTCATGTTTCACAAGTGTCCTGACATGACTGTCTCATCAGGAGGTTCCGCTAGGAAGCACCTGTGACCAGTGACCAGACCCCAGCAACACTCTTACAGGAAGAGACCACCACAGGATCTCAGCTGGTCTAGGCTGAATGGCAGGACAGACAGACAAAGGAAGACATACAGGTTCTAGGTAAGGACACTCAGAAAGCTAATCTAGGTAAGTTTTTTTTTTTTTTTTTTTTTTTGGTTTTTCGAGACAGGGTTTGCTGTGGCTTTGGAGGCTGTCCTGGAACTAGCTCTCGTAGACCAGGCTAGTCTTGAACTCACAGTGATCTGCCTGCCTCTGCCTCCTGAGTGCTGGGATTAAAGGCCTGCGCCATCACTGCCAGGCTGGTAAGTTTTTTTTTTTTTAAGATTTTATTTTATTTATTATGTACACAGCATTCTGCTTCCATGTATATCTGCACACTAGAAGAGGGCACCAGATCTCATAACGGATGGTTGTGAGCCACCATGTGATTCTGGGAATTGAACTCAGGACCTCTGGAAGAGCAGCCAGTGCTCTTAACCTCTGAGCCATCTCTCCAGCCCCTCTAGGTAAGTTTTTAAAACGTGATTTACTACACAGGCCTCCAGGCTCCAGAGTCTAAGCATAGTGTTATCAAATGGGAATGATTTCCCTGCTTAGACATTTTCCAACAAGTACGAGGGAGATGATGAGAAGGACTGATTCTCTCCAACAGACCCAGAAACTTCCTGCACTGTGGCCACCTGAGGTGCCCAGCAGAGAGGGACACTGCTGAGCCAGGAGAATACTGCTTTTATCCCTGACAACTGACTTTGCAATCTACGGGGTCACCCATGTTTCACAGGTCTCCTGACACAGTGTCTCATCAGGATCTGCAAGGAGGTTCTGTCAGGAAGCACCGGTGATCAAACCCTGAAAACACTTGGGAATCTTGACATCTAAGAACAAAATTTACCACAAGACCTGAGCTAGTCTTAGCTGAACAGCAGGACAGACAGAGGAAGATTATATAGCTTTGTGTTAAGAATGAAGGCAAAATATTGCTGCTAGACACATGTGCTTACATGGTATTCCCATCCACATGCTATCCATACACATACATGCATATGGGATTGCACACACATTTTGTGTTAAGATGAATATCTAATTTTTATTTTTATTATATTTTATATGCATCGTGTGTGTGTGTGTGTGTGGGTGTGTGTGTGTGTGTGTGTGTGTGTGTATGTGTTAATGTGTGTGCAAGCAGAGGGTAAAATCGCAGAGGTGAGGTAAGGTATTCAGAATCCTGCATTCCATAATCATCTGGGTTTGAATCCCATATCTCCCACTTTCTAGTGACCTTGGGCAAGTTTGATAATTTCCCTGTGCCTCAGTTTTTGTCAAGTGTAAGATGCAGCTGCTAAAATTACCTTCTTCTTTGTGTTGCAGACATTAAATGATGCTAAATAGACCAGTACCCCGCACATAGCAAATATGATCTGTTAGTTCACCTTGGGACCATACACGTTGGGACTCTAAGACTTTAACATGATGAATAAACACAAGTTCATTGTGACATATCGCTGAACTCTCACAGCAGCTTTGGCCATTATGTATATTGATTCAATAAGACATAATTAATAAAGGCTCAGCTTCTATTTGTAGGGCTCCTGCCTTTGATATTAAAATTAGATTTTTGCTGAGGCAGGAAGATTGCTACAAATTCAAAGTCAGCGTAGGCTACATATTGGGTTCCAGGCCATTCTGAGCTACAGAGTAAAACACTGGAGACAGAGAGAGATGGGGGGAGACAGAGGGAGAGAGACATACAGAGAGAGACACAGAGACTGACAGAGACAGACAGACAGACAGACAGACAGACAGAGAGATTAATCTGAAAAGGCTGGGAAATACTGACCCAGGGTTGAGTCGGAAACTGCCCACAGTGGTCCCTGTGGTCAGGACTCAGGAGTCTGCCTTCTCTCTGCTGGCTTTTATTTAACTGGGTGTCAGCTGCAAAGTGTGCTGAAAACTGACTTTAATAGAAAATACCAGACTTTTTTATAGAGGCATGTCATAGCCTGTCACAGTATCAGGAAGATTCGTTTGTGGTGGATTTCAGAGTGATATGTGACACCTTTTCCTTCTGAGACTTCAAAATACCTTCCTAGATCTACTAGACAAGGTGCAAAGGGGTGCTTGTCATAGTCCAAGGCTCCATCTCCTAGGCTCAGGAATTCAAGAAACACTTTAGCCAAAGGAACCTGTTCACAAAAGGGTGAACCATCTGGGAATTGGGCTATGCGTTTCAAGTTCAGGATGAATCTATGAACTGCAGGTTTCAAGGCTCCACAGTGTAGAAGCTGTGACTCTAACTTGAGCCCCCAGAAACAAAGCCACCATCCTGCTACCAAGCCACTGTGTACTTCCCATCATCCCAGATAGGCCAGTGGGAAGAGGGGGCTTTGAGTTGGGGGTCCTATAGTTTACTTCAAATTCAGACCTGACTTGTTCCAGAATCTAGCTGAAGAGAAGCAAGGGCTCCAGGGATGGGGGACTGTCACTCAAAGGTGGGAACATCTTGTTTTTAAGGGCAAGCACCATAAAGTCCCTGCCTCCCACCAAGCTCTAGCAAAATGTGACTAAGGCCCAAGATTGCAGATTTATGGGCCCTGTGTTGATGGGAACCTGGGTCTACATTTTTCCTCAGTGAGATGACTGTCACAGCACTGAGGTATCAGATCCACCGCTTTGGCTCTCAATGGCAAGGGATAAAATAGCCTCCTAAAGACAGTCTTGTTTCACAGAACCTGCTTCTCCAGCAATGACACAAAGCATGGAGACCAGCAGTGGGTAGCAAGGGACAATGCATGAGGAACTCTTCCAGTGCACACACAGAGCAAAAGCCTCATCCTTACAGCCCAGAAGAACTCCACCAAGGCCGAAGCTGGGGCACAGGGAGGCCACATCTCCCAGTTGTCCTCAGTCTGTCTTCACAGATGAGAGATGTCCCTAGGGCTGGGAATGCCAAAAGGTCTTCCACTTTTCTGTTAAAAGTGAGAAGTTTTCAGTGTATAATTTTTCCCCATGCAACAAGGTGACCCCCCGGGTGGATGGGCCATGAGAAATTGAAAATGTATTTAATGAACTAAGCTGCCAAACACTTGAGCTTGAATGTGCTCAGAGCACTTGCTTTAGTTAGCCTACCACCAAGCAAAGTCATCTAACACAGTGCCCACTTTACAATAATGCACTGAGGATCTTGGGGTGGTGAAATGGTAAAGAGCTTGTCAGGCAACCCTGAGGATTGCAGCTTGTCCCCTGGATCCTATGCAAAGGTGATCATTGAGAACAAACTCTACAAAGTTGTCCTTGGACTGCTACACGTGTGCTCTAGCACGTGTGTCTACCAACATCATACATATAATAAGTCAAATTCTTAACAAGTGCTAAGTGCAGCTGGATGGTGGCGGTGCATGCTTTTAATCTCAGCACTCAGGAGGCAGAGGCAGGAGGATCTCTGAGTTCAAGGCCATCTTGGTCTATAGAGCAAGTTCCATGACAGCCAAGACTACACAGAGAAACTCTGTCTTGAAAAACAAAAACAGAAGAAGAAAAAGAAGAAGGTGAAGAAGAAGGAGAAGAAGAAGGAGAAGAAGAAGGAGAAGGAGGAGAAGGAGAAGGAAAAGAAGAAGAAGAAGAAGAAGAAGAAGAAGAAGAAGAAGAAGAAGAAGAAGAAGAAGAAGAAGAAGAAGAAGAAGAGTTTGTGTGATTCATTCACTGCTGCTGAGGTATAAGATGTTGTAAAGCAAAATTCTAGAAGCTGAACCATTATGACTAGGAACCCCTGCAATTAGTTCCTGCAAAGAAGACTGTGATTTGGGAGCCACAGGGCCATGAAGGTACGCTACAACTGATGAGGAGACACTCAGCTGGATGCCAAGGCCACAAGGAGGGCTGTGCTGCCACCAGGACCTGGGGCTAGGCTTCAGGGCACAGGACACAGGTAGGGGGTATGCTGTGCCTGGAAACTGCACAGCCTGACTAGCCCTCAGTGTTCACCAAAGCTGCTAGACAACCAGGACAAAAAGGCATGACAAGTTCATCAACTAGACATGATTACTGTAAGCTTGGTTGCCCTTTATTTTTTGCATCTGGTCATACATTTGTAAATCAGAGGTATATCTTTCAATTTCATTTTTTTCCTACACAAACATCATGTGCATCTTCCTTTATCATTGCACATTTCATTTCTTCATCAGTGGAATTTTTAAAAGCTTATTTCTAACCCTGGAATTTGGGAGGTGGAGGCAGGAAAACCAGGAGTTCAAGGTCATCCTCATCTACATAGTGAGTTTGAGGCTAGCCTGGACTATATGAGACTGCCTGAAAAACAACCAATGTGATTTTTTTTTGTGTGGCAGGGTTTTCTTATGTACCCAAGGCTTGCTTCAGCTTCCCAATTGCTGGAATTGCAGGCATGAACCACCATGTCTGACTCAATAAGACAAAAATTTAAAACAAAAACGTATGTGTACAGGTGTTTTGCCTGCATTTATGTGTACCACAGGCATGTAGTGCCCCCAGAGGCCAGAGGAGGGTGTTGGAGCCTGGGGACTGAAGTTCCCAGGGTTTGTGAGCTGCCACATGGGTACTAGAATTGAAGTCAGGTTCTCTGAAGCAGTGCTATCAACCAGGATCATGTCTCCATCCCCTCATCAGCATAGTTTTGAAGGCCACTGCTTCTCCTTTTCAGACACTTAAAGACTCCTTTTGCTCCAGTGGGGAGCAACCTAACTCCTCTCATTGTTTTTATAACACAGATCCCTAGAAGGGCCATTGTGGGGCCTTAGGGTGTGCACAACGTTAAAGTTCTTCTTTATGGGCTAATACTAAGCTGTTCTCAAGGGCCAGCCTGGGCTACATAGGAAGACCCTGCCACAATCTGTCAATCTCAGAAAGGTCACACTGGCTTCCACACCCATTGGCAATCGATGCTGCCATCCTCCCATGACACAAACACAAGATGTCTCAAACTCTACTATCATTCTAGAAAATACTTGAAGAAAGCGTTTACTTCATTTTACACTTCCAGATCACAGTCCATCATTGGGGGAATGCAAATGAGAACAGGAAGCAGAGGCCATAGAGGAACACTGCTTGCTGGCTTGCTCAGTGGCTCATGCTTAGCTAGCTTTCTTATATACTCCAGGACCACTGGCCTAGGGATGGTGCTGTCTGCAGTAGGCTGGGCCCTCCTGTGTCAATTAATAATCAAAACAAGCCCTCACAAACATGCCCACAGACCAACCTAATAAAGACAATTACCCAACTGAAGTTATTTTCAGATAATTCTAGGCTGTGTCCAATTGACATCAGGGCCTGGAAGCTAGCAAATTGCTCAACAAATATATGCTATGTAGAATGGTTCCCAGGTCATTTTGGACTTTGGATACCAGGCTCCTCTCTTCCAGGTCTGACTAGGAAATCTACCTTCTTCCTCAGGCCTCACTGCCTTCTAATCACCCTAGAGGTTTCCTGTCCTGCTTCTGTAGCTCCAAGGATCAAGGCAATCAGATTCTTTTCCAGACTTCACCAAGGCAGACACAGGATGGCTGGTCTTAGGATGTTCTTCATTGAAGACAGAGTAATGACCCAGCCCATGTGTGACCTCTGGGTCTCTACATGTGTCTGGATGCCTGTGCTCCTAGGGCCAGCTGGGGCATCCAGCACTTTCCCAACAGGACTCTGGGGCCAACTCTATCTAGCAGCCACAGTATGCACAGGTGGACCGAGGGAAGGTGCTGTTTCTGTAGGACATGGGTTCTGTTTTGGCAGGATGGCTGCCTAAGAGATGCTCTCTTTGGCCATATCACAGCCACAGCTGGGGAGAGTAGCCAATCGGATGGGAAGCCAGCTTAGTACCCAGTTTAGCAAGGTGCACCTGAATGCAATGGATGAAAACTATTCATTTGGGAACTTAGGTTAAGAACACTGAGTCTTCATAGTTTACAAGTGTGACTTTCTTGAGAGAAGTCTATCATGGTGTGTTCTGGCTTTGCCTGTGTTTGGGATGTCACAATCATCACCATTGGCCAGGCATGATGGCACATCCCTGTAATCCCAGTTCTTGGGAGAGGCAGAAGGATCAAGAGTTCAAGGCCACTCTCAAGTACATATCGAGCCAAAGGTCAAGGTCAGTTTGGGCTGTACATGACACATCTCCAAAAACCAGACCAGACCAGATCAAACCAATCATGATCCCAACCTGGTAGGGTTCACACTTAGTTCTCTTCAGGGCTGCATACAATGCCTGGTCCACAAAATGTTCTCAAAAGTGTGTGGGAAATAAATGTTAAACACTAAAAACAGCAATATAGTAGGCTTCTTCGGGCCTAGATTCGAAAATCCTATGAATTTTATCACTTGCCTTGCTTCCTCCAAAGATGATGGCTGCCCTTCCAGCTCCCCTGGCACCATTGGATCAAGGCCATTAGCCAGCACAAGCTCAGGTAGGCGGCTTCCATAGTTGACAGCCTATTTCTGTTCTTACCAGTTAGATTATATGTTTACCAAGTGGCCATTGTGTTTGTGCTCAAACCTGTTTAAGTTAGTTGTACTCATTATTGCATTTGCGTAATTTAATTATATATTATGTAAATTAATGAAATATCTGCACGGAAGGAGAGCTACTGTCTCTTTGAGTTTAGGGTTTTGGAAAGGCCTGATGAAGAGGAGCATGTCAAAAGTGATCTGCTGTTGTGTTTCTATGTGGGGGAAATGGGAGACAGACACAGGAGAATCCTTGAAAGCATACAGGTCAGTTAGCCTGGCACACAGCAGAGAAAAAGCAAGAGACCCTGTGTCAGACAAGGACTGACACCCAGTCCTTGCACTGCATCCTGAATGCCTCTAGGGATTCCATGAATGCTTTAGAAATGCTGTCCATGCCCCTACTGATAGGAAACCAAGGTACAGGGAGAGTTAAGGGTTCTGTAATTGTCTCTTAGCCAGTGAGTCTGGGGAGCAATCCATTTCCATGTTTTGTGTTCTGTTTTTCTCCCAGAGAAGTCTCCATTTGAAAAGCAACAGACACAATTTGCAGGTAGCAGGTAGGGGCCAGGACATGGCTTAAATAGTAAAGTGCTTGCTGTGAAAGCCTGGTCACCTGAGTTCCTGATCCTCAGCACCCACACAAAAAGTCAGACATAGAGGCACAAACCTGCAATCCTCGGGGATGCAGGGACAGGAAGATCCCTGGTGCTTGCTGGCCAGCCAGCCTAGCCACATCAGCAAGCTCTTGGCTCAGTGAGAGACTTTGTCTCAAAAATAAGGTGGATGGCTCAGCATTTAAAGTTGCTTACAGTCTTGTAGAGGACTGGGGTTAAAGTTAGGGTTCAGTTTCCAGCACCCACATGGTGGCTTCACAATCACCTGTAACTCCAGTTCCAGGGGATTGATACCTCTTCTGGATTCTTCAAACTCCTATACACACACAGGCAGGCACATACGCAAAAATTAAGAGAAAATCTTAAAAAAAAAAAAAAAAGGTAGTGGAGGAAGGGAGGAGGGAGAGGTAGCTGGGATTGACATGTAGAACAAGCTTGTTTCTAATTTAAGTTAAAAAGAAAAGGAAAAAAAGGTGGCAAACAATTGAGGAAGACCATGTATGTTAGTCAGTCTTTAGTCTCAATGTGTACAAGTACACAAGTACATACACACCTGTACAGGCATGTACTCCACACATATACGAACAAGTAGCAGATAAAATGAGGAAGTAGATGACAAGGACACACCCTGGAAGGCAGGAAGACTTTCATTCCATCCCTCGGCTCCTCTACGCAAGAACTAGGCAACCACACACAGGTGTGTGCGGTTTACCCTGAACTGCGGCACAGCAAGCCTCTTGTGTGCGAGGCACTGATTTGAAACAGGTGAACCATGTACCTGGTTCAAACACGTGAGCCTTCTAATTTTAGAATGACTTCAGCTTCACATGTGGGAAAACTGTAGACAATGGAACGGGGAAGCAGTTTGAAGTTCTGAAAAGCTTTTGTTAAAGGAGGTGAGCAATGAGGAGAGTCCTGGCTGGCTGGCTGGCTGGCTGGCAGACCCACGTTTCAGCCTGCTTTGTAAACAAGAAAAGTCTTCCAAGGCTTTCCCCTCTAATCCGACTTGCCCTCCTGTCCAGCCCAGCTACAACTCTCATCTCAACAAACTGGAGTCTACAGTGCCCAGTGATGCCTGACCTGGCCACTATCTCCCCAAGCAAGTGAGAATGGGGACACACCCTACAAGGAACCCCCACACTGAAGTTTCTGTGTTCATCATTTTTGAATAGTCTTCCAGATACTAAATTAAACACGTGAAGCCAGGTGGGTGTCCATAGGCACTGGCCAAAGGTGAAAGATGAGGAATCTGAAGTAGAGAGAGCCACTCTGAGGAATGTGCCAGTGGCAGGAGCCTGGCTTCCAGGGGCCCAGAGGGGCCCTCACCACACCTTCTTGGTCATTACAGCAAGTTTCATGAGAAAAGAACCAGATGAGCGGCCTGGGAATGTGCAGCGTTGCTGAGGGCGAGGCAAAGGGCTGCCCAACAGCTTCATGACTGGGTTCATTCTGTCCCTTTTAAAGGGGGCATCCAAGAGTGAATATATATTTTGAATATAGGTCCTGAGGAGGGTGTAGCCAGTGTTCTAAGCTGTGGGTGCCGACGCCCTCACCTGCCTCCAGATGATGTTTCCCTTTGAGTTTTATAAACAGATACCCAATAAGGATTAAAGTTTAGGCTCCAAACTTCAGAGCACTGATTTCACTTCTGTGGTAGTCTATGGTTGAAATGGCACACGGAGCAGCCAGTGACACTCCCAAGAAAGGTTCACAGATTATGTCGTCACTTGTCTGTGTGGGCTCCTGGAGGGCCAGGCAGAGATGTCCAATTCTTTATAGGATTTTGGCAACCAGAGGGTTGAGATCTAAAGATACAAGAGCATCCTTGAGATGCAACATCCCAAGAGAATCAGACGCAGCTGTGCCTCTGTATCCAGTAGGGAAGGACGAGTCCATAATGAAACCCAAAGATGCTCAAGTCCTTACAGGAAATAGTGTAGGTTATACACTGAAGCCACACTCATGTTCCCACACATTTTTTTTTAGTGTGTGTGTGTGTGTGTGTGTGTGTGTGTGTGTGTGTGTGTGTAGGCTCAAAGTTGACATCAGATGTCTTCCTGGATTGTTCTTCACTGTATTTATTGAGGCAAGATCTCCCAGCTAGTTTAGCTAGCCAGCTTGCCTCAGGAATCAGCCATCTTCCCCTCCTAAGTGCTGGGATTAAAGGGAACCACCATGACTGTCCATTTTATATGTAGGTTCTGAGGATCTGAAGTCTGATCTTCACAATTCCACCAAGCCATTTCCCTAGCCCCTCCCACATATTTTAAATTACCTCTGCATTACTATAATATGCAAAACAAAGTATGAACAGTGCCATATTGTTGTTGTAAACATCTTGGGGATGCAAAGTCTATACATATTTAGTATGCTTGCCTTTTGACTGCTAAGATGCAGAACCTGTAGATATGGAGGGACAACTCTGCCCGGCAATCACACCACCATTCCCTGCCCTGCTCAGGACAGGCATCAGTGATCGCTGACTGCAACGCTCCCTAAAAACCTGAAGGCATCCTCAGAATCTCCCTCCCAGGCTCCATGGTCTCTCCTTGTTCATCAGGACATCCAGGTGGAGATTCTCAGGCCATCCCTTGCTCAGTCCCACAGATGAGGAAACCAATCTAAGCAGACGCTTGAGGACTAACCTGCTCAGGAACTTGGAAAGTCTGAAACCAAGCGGGCCCCACTGCAGGATCCTGGTCTCCTCCCTGAGGCCCCATGTTCTCCACTGTTCCACCCAAAGTAAATGCTTGAGAAGCCTTTACTGATGCAACCCAGTTTCCCACACCTCTGGCACCCTCCACCCTCCATATTTGGGGATCGAAGAGAATGAAACAAAATAAGATCTTACCAAGAAAGGCCCAGGGCAACTGCTCGCCTGCTCTAATGACACTGATGCTTCCCCTAATCCAAAGGGGGAAAAAAAAAGGACAAACCCCGTGTTCTTCTGAGCTTGGAGTCCCACCCTTGATTGGCACCTGGAACCTAAAATTTTCTCTCCACCATGTTCTGTAATGCTGGGGCTTTACCCCAGGTCTGCAGAGGCCCTTGTGGCACCATTGTCACTCTAGGGATGTATTAAACCAAATGTAGATCCATTGGCATCTAGTTCTGATCAACAAAGTGGACAGCTGTGTCCATTTGTTACTGTCCTGAAATTCCTCATCCTAACCCTAATGGATGCTTCTGGAATTCAGTATAGGAGCCCACTAATACCTAGGGCATGGGGGGGTGCAGGAGAGGAGGGCGGGGAGAGCTCAGGACACAATGAATAAAATTTCCAAAACAGAGTTCACCTGAAAAAAAATTATACTTACCGGGCAACAGAAGAAAACACCAAAATCACAAATTAATACTGAGGGCTGGGAAGATGGCTCAGTCAGTAAATTGCCTGGTGTCCAGGCATGAGGATCTGAGTTCAAGCCCCGGAACCCAAGTTAAAAAGAAGGATGTTGCTGAGTGCTTTTGATCCAAGTGCTCTGAGGCAGAGGAAGGAGGATCTCTGGGGCTCGCTGGCCAACCAGTCTAGCCTAACTGATGTACTCCAAAACATTGAGACCCTATCTCTAAAAGGATGGACCGTGTTACCAAGGATGTCATCCAAAGCTGTTGCTGGGCACATTTGAGCTGCCCCCACCCCAAGATTTCAGCCCTGGGGGTGGCAGAAAGAGGTGGAATAGACTGAGCAGTCCTATCGGTAAAGGTCGCCGAAAGGAAGAGAAAGTAAGGCTGGCAAGCTCTGCTTAGTCACTCAGCCTTGGCCTTTGGAGAGTTGACCATGACATAGTCACCACTGTTTGAACTTAACTCCTGGCCCCTCCCCCTGAGTCCTAGGACCCAGGTTCTAGAGTGTGCAAAACCAAAGAGAGCCAGTCCCACCTCTAATCATTCACCCTACCGAGAGCAGTCAGAGTTCAGATAAGTAGCCACCTCCCTTGTCCCCAGAGGGGAAATGGCTTGGGGCCTTCTGTACAGTGCAGTATGCCTCTGTTCTGGCCTGCCATCCTGAGCTTTCATGGGTGCTCAGTCATTACAGAGTCCAGGCAGCATAGCAGGGGACAGACTTGATTTGGGGGCCTCTGTGTGAGAAGGGGCAATTCCCTCAGGAGGAAATTCAGAAGGGAAAGGCTTCAGACAGGGTAGAGCCTGTGATTTTCTGGCTGAAGGATCAGGTCTTCCAAGAGGGCCTACAGCGCTCCAAAGAGGCTCAGCGGGAGCCACTCCAGGGCCCCGAGGGAGCAGACTCAAGCAGGATATCGCCAGACTGTCTGTATGAAAGGTAACATAGTCAAGGGCATCCTTCCCACTGATAGTGACATCAGCATTTGCCACCATTCCAACTTGTCTCAAGAGAGTGACTCAGTAGCCAGCAGGTCTCCATTCCCCCTGGCTGACACAGCCCCAAAGCCTGCATGTTTCAGGTGCACAGTTTAGTTTAGAAGGGTGCAAGGCACAGCAGGGTCACACAGCCAGTGGTGTCTCAGCCTCCCAAAGCTGCCTGGAGGTACTCCCATCAGGTACCAGAACAAGTGTGACTCCTGCCTGGCCTCATGTCTAAGTACCCTCAAGCCCAGGCTGTAAGTGTTGCAATGTCGTCTGGTACTTGCCAGATGGCTTAGTGGGTAAGTGCCTGTCACACAAACACCAGTACCTGAGTACAGGCACACACCCCTGTCCCAACACACAGAAAAGCAGGAATCAAAATCATTAAGACAACCATTACGGTGTGCAAACACTAGCTAGGAACCTATGAAACAGGAGGGGTTTCCCTGAGACACTCATTAGTATTGAGAGAGAGGGCAGAAATGGTTGGGGTGGGAATAACTAAGCAAAGGTCACAAGGCCACTGGGCAGAAACGGACAGGAGCTTTGGAAATCTAATCGTCACGTGGTTGGTAAAGCATGGACAGCTTCAAGCTCAGCAGGCCCCATTTTACCTGCCACGTTGGTTGTCTAAACAGGTGAAGGACTCTGAATGGGCTACCCCCGAGGGAAAACATACACAGTCCCCTTGGGCCATGGTGAAGACCTTCTGGTATTCTCCCTTCTGCCCAGAGGAGATGAGAGGGTTCAAGGACAGGCAAGTGTCCCCAGGAGGGAGCTCTCCAGATGTGAGACCCATACCCAGGACCCATACCCTAACACCCAGGGAAGATGGACTCACCACTCAGGGGGGATGTGCTGTTCTCCAGAGCCTGGCACACAGCTAACACGATACCTGTGGGGAAGCAGAGAGCATGGGTAAGTATCTCCTCAGAAAATTACTTCCTTGGAGGACAGGCAAAGACTTCAGGATTTTATTAAGGGGCCAACAAGTGTGTCTGGCTACCTTCTTTTAGGGGCTCAGTGCAAAATGAAACAAGGGGCCCCTTGTTCCAAGACTGGGGAACATATGCTCGTGGTGGGGTCGTGGTACACAGGGAACTATCAATAGTATTTTCTCTGGCTTCAGTTTCTTTTCATGTGTTGTGGAGTTTTCTGTTTGCTGGGTATGTTGTTGCTTTCTTTTGGGTGTGAGGCTACTCACAGGTTGAGTACAGCCCCCATATTCACATAGGGACAGATAGGCATCCCTCTAGGCAGTAGCTGAAGCAATGTGCTGAGACATAGCTGGGGTCTGGTAAGGTATTTCTGTTTCCCTGGGACAGGCTGCCTCCAGTCAAGGAGGATGGTGACCCCCAAAGAGCATTGCACCGCCACAGCCAGGATATGTGAGGAGCCTGGCTGAGGATAGTTGGGAAGAACTGTCACCATACTCTTCTTTGCTGTGTCATGGGTGTATTCTGGTATGGTCTCGTTAGGTACAGAGCATGAGAGGGTCAATGACTGGTCAATGGAAGCCTCGTGATGGCAGCAGGCAGGACCCTGGGAACTAAGGCTCCCATTGACTTTCCTCATGAGACACAGACTCCAAGACAGCATAGCCAGGTCCACATGCAGGGCCTCTCTGTGATCCATAAAGCCAAGAGGTGACCCGTATATGCCCTCATGTCACAGTGGTGGATATTTCCAAAAACAGAGCAGAAAGCTCTGGCAAAGAAGGAAGTTCTTCAGAGTTTTGCCATCATCATGAATTAACTTCCCCGACCTGAAAGGCAGAGAGATGCCTCAGGCAGCCCTGAAGAGGAGGCTAGGCCCCAGGCAGACTATTCTAGAAGGCGGATCCCCTCAGTCACTGCAGAAATCAAGGTAGGTCTTATCTGCCCCTCTACTGCAGCACAGAGGCCATGTGACCTTTGAGGTTCAACAGTGGACTCCTGTTTCTCAGAGGAAGTGTTTCCTTCCTACAGTCCACATGTTCATAGGAGTCTTCAGACACATCTGCCACATACACACCCAGGGGTCCATTCCTGCCAGAGCCAGAAAAGGTTGGGGGTTGTGCCCTTGGAGCTATGGCACAGTCACGTCCTGATGCTGTGGGCATTGCCACAAACCACTCCGGCTGAAGTCGGTCAGTGACCCGTAATCAGTCAAGGCTGACATGGAGATGCCTGGCATACCTCAGGACAGAGAGCATGACCAGCCTGTCAGCAACTGTCCCCAAACCACTGAGTGATCCTTATGCCTCCTCCCTGCCTGAACCCAGCCTGTCAGGACAAATAGCACAAACCCAGCACTGAGCCTGGCCCTGCCAGCCTCTGGAGCAAAGGCAGGAGATCGGGTTTGCACTGGGGAACTGTACCAGTTCCCCACCTGGCACAAAGCCCCTGCATCCTTCTCCTTCTCACCTGTCAGCTGCCAATTGCCAAACTCATGAAGGCATTTCAGGAAGTAATTAATTGCTACAAAGAACGCATGTTCCTCTGAGGAAAGAACAACACTTTGTTTTTATTTATGATTCTAGAAAGGTAAGAATAATATTTTCCTTCTGTCCCCTCACTTCCCACGATGTCCTGGCTTCACTCTAGCTGCTATGGGCCTGAGCCAGGCAGAACGAGGCTCAGCCTCTCCTCTTAGGTGCAGTGTGCCACAGTTCCACAACCTGCACAGGTTTCTGCAGACATTCTCAACATCATCGTGTTCTTTTCATGACCCTAGAAGCAAGTTCCTGCCAGTCTCCCTGCCTGTGGGGATGCCCAGGTAACTGAGACTTAAAGTTCCAGAAATCTGCTCAAACTCCTATACTACAATGAAACTTGGGTCTACCCACTCGCAATGTGCAGCACACTGTTGCGTGAATGTGCCTGGCTGGTCACGGCATACCAGCAGATATGTTTCCACCTGGTATGACCCTCTTGGCTTAACATAGCAGGCCCAGAGGTCTCCCAGAGGCTACAACTCACCTCCTGGGATTTTTCTCCTTGTCCTCAGTTTCCCTATAAGTCAGGCCTGGGCTGCTCCAACTGCATATGGCCTGGTGTCTGAAGGCCTTTTAGGAACATGTGGCCTTGGCAGACACGAGGCTCTGAGAAGCCAAGGGGCCACCACAGAGCTGGCTTGTCACCACCAGGGCTCAGAAGGATACAGTCCAGGCTCAGGCTCAGCAGCAGGCAGGAGCCATGAGTCCCTCTAGGCTGAGTGTCAAAACCACCTGGCTCTGGTCCTGGAGATGGGAAGTCAGGCTGTGGGGCCACCCAGCCAGCACTCCTCCCTTGGGGACAGGCATACTTTCAAGGCTGTCCTAGTAGGGTCTCATTCCCATGGCTGTCTAAATAGCTCCAAAGTGGGAAACCCTGGACTGTAGACTTCAAAAAGAAAAGGAGGGCTGTGGGTGGTGGTGAGGGAAAAGCCACACACAATGGAAGAGTATATGTGAGCCAGGACCCAGGCCTGCCCTCAAGGCAGAGTGAACTCACGATGCTTGTAACACAGCTGTCTGCCACTCAGAAATTTCAGATAGAAACAAGGTGATAAAGAAGGCTAACCCATGCTTTGGAGTTTGCATGGGAGTGGACACCTCCAAGTCTATCTGTGATGGAAAAGTGGGATAGGCTATTGAGAGAGGCTGGGCACACCTGTTCCCTTGGGTCCCAGAGCAGGGGCATCTACACTTCAGGCCCACTCCTGAATGAGATAGAGTGCTGGGTAGGGACCCAAGCTGGGCTTTGAGCCTGAGACAGAACCCTCTGTCTTCAATTGCCCATCACTTCCTATGGGGACATTCGTCTGTAGTGCCAGGCCTGAGGGAGGCATCTTTAGGCTCCTGGCTGCACCAGCTGAGGTGAGTGTGTCCTACCCTGGCCTCTGTTGCAGCCTGTGTTTGCTCCTAGGCTCCTGTCTCTTCCACTGAATGGCTCAGTGGGAACCTAGCAAGAGCCCCACAGGTTGTCTGTTTGGACCTCTATGCCTGGAAGGACAAGACTGAGTGAAGTTCTGTTGCTGAAGGAAGATGTGGACGGTGGGTCATGGTCACAGCAGGTTCCAGGGAGGGGTGGCAGGGGCTGGACTAGAGTTGGACAGAAGGATGCATGAGCCCTTGGGGACTGCTGCTAGCCTCCCTCTCTTCTTCTCTATCTCACTGGAGGTGAAGAGCCATAAGGAACAGAGAAGGAGCCAAGGAAGAGGTTAGTAACCTCCTGTGAGGCCCTGCAGTTTGGTGGCCAGGTCTGCAAGGTTCCCAGTGGCATGAGAATTCTTGTGAACCGGTGACCAGGTCCTAGGCCCTGCTGGCATAGACCAGTAAGTGTTTTGCCTCACAAATTCCCTAGTCTCTCCTGGGAAGAGGTGTCAATTTACACTTGGCCCTGCTCCCAGAGGGGCTGTACACAAGCATCAGAGGACACCAGGCAAAGCTTCAGAGGAGTCTTGGAAGAACTGGCCAGACAGGACAGGGAGAAGTCTGGGGACAGTGAGGCAAGGTGTTTGGAAAGACAAGAGACCCAGGAATGAGTCACTAGACAGATGGCCCCATGGAACACAAGGCTCTTTCCATAACCACTCTACCTCTAGAGCACTCTTCCAAATGCAGGAGGAGAATTTGGTGGGAAACTCACTGGCAAAGGTCAGTGCTGTGTCAGGAGATGGGTCCTGTTACAGAGTGGAACTGGAGTTATGGATGGTTGTGAGCTGCCAAGTGGGTCCTAGGATTGGAAGCCGGGTCCTCTGGAAGAGCACCAGGTGTCGGGTACTGGCCATTTTTGTGTCAACTTGACACAAGTCAGAGTCATCAGAGGAAGGACCCTTAGTTGAGATGCTGCCATGAGATCCAGCTATAAGGCATTTTCTCATTTAATGATCAATGGGGGGAGGGTCCAGCCCATGGTGATGGTGTCATCCCTGGGCTGCTGGTTCTGGGTTCTATAAGAAAGCAGGCTGAGCAAGCCAAGGGAAGCAAACCAGTAAGCAGCACCCTGCCACCCTCCTCCCCATAGCCTCTGCACCAGCTCCTGCCTCCAGGTTCCTGCCCTGTTTAAGTTCCTGTCCTGACTTCCTTAAGTGATGAACAGTGATGTGGAAGTGTAAGCTGAATAAACCCTTTCTTCTCCAACTTGCTTTCTGGTCATGGTGTTTCATCACAGCAATAGAAACCCTGATTAAGACATGCTCTTCACTGCTGAGGCATCTCTCCAGCCCCTTGTTAGTTTGTGTGGACATAGGTTCTTTTCCTGGCCTGGAACTCCAGTGAGTTCCAGGAGCCTGACTCCACCTCCCTGTGCTGGGATTACAAGCACACACCATTGGACCTGGCTTTTTTCATGGATTCTGGGGGGTCAAATTCAGGTCTTTATACTTGCAAGGCAACCACTGTAATGATCAAGCAATATCCCCAGTCCAATATATTTTTTTAATTTTGGAATTTTATTTTGGAATATTTATATGTAGACATTGAAATATTTTGAGAACAGGAGCAAAGTCCAAACAGAAAATTAATTTGCTTCATATGTATGTCTTATGAATAGACTCAGTGTCATTGGGCTTAGTAATTTTAGGGTACCTTCCTGGTGACCGTGACCCATTCCAGAAGGTCAGGTGTGAAATCTTCTGCTTGAAGCCTCACATAGGCGCTCAAAACACTGCAGTTTTGGACTGCAGGTTTTCAGTCTAGGGGTGTGCAGCCTGTGTGATGCTCCTGTTTTGGAGGTGAGAAGATGCCAGCAGAGCACCAGGCCATGGGTTCCATTCCAAACACTACATAAAACCAGGTGTGGCAGCACACACCTGTAGCCCCCAAACTCAGGAAGTGGAGGTGACAGCATCAGAGGTTCAAGGCCATCCTCAGCTACACAGGGAGTTCTAGGACAGATGGGCTGCTTGAGACCATGTCCCCAAAGAACACTCCCCACAAAAACCCAAACCACAAAGCCCCCTCCCTTTCCCCTTTGACTAAGGCCAGGCATGCTCAGTATGGGCAATGCAGGCAGACAGGACTCCAGAGCCTAGTTTTGTCTAGGACTTTTTTTTAAAGTCCTTTTCTTCTCCTTCTCCCTCCTCCTTCTTTACTGCCATGTAGTTCAGGCAGGTCTTGAATTCACAGCAATCCTCCTGTCTCAGCCTCTTAGCTGGCATTACAAGCATGCGCCACCATGCCTGGGCCAGTTTCATCTTTTCAACCTTGGGCATTGTCTTTAGACAGCAGACTTGGTTGAGTCTCCAGCTTACAGGTGACTATGAAGATAGAGGCTGCCCACCTTCTCAGCCAGCTAGCTGGGGCAACAGACCACATTCTGACATCTTCTGAGTAAGTCCTCTGCCTGGAATTGGGGATCAGGCATAATAACTGCCTGCACATAGTCTCAGCAAGGGGTGCTCTATGATAATTTTACATGGAATTACACAAATTGTCAGGCTCTGGATGAGATATCAAATCAGGGTACTTCTCACTTCTACATCTTCAATACAGACTTGATGGCTATCCAGAAGTCCTAACCCGTGACAGTGAGCTTGGGTCCCTCAGATGCCTGTCCTACTGACCTCTGGGGTCCCTCAAGCTGCTAATTTCACATTGTCAGGTCTAAGGCAATATCTCCGGGTGACCTTCTGGTGACTGTATGGCATTGGTGTTACAGCTCATCCTCCAGCATCATGGAAAGCTCATAGGAATTTTCCACATCCCTCTAGGTCAAAGAGGGTTCCCACCATCCCTCAGGGACAGGGAGACGGAGAAACGGCAGAGGGGTTGGACACAGTAGCTTCTGTCACTTCTTAATTCTGATTGAAGTGTGCCTTGACTTTGCCACAGACCTGGGTTTGTGGCCTTGTCAGTCAGTAACCGGGAGACTTTGACACACTCTAAGCTCACTGAGCCTTGAACTCCTCTGTCAAACAAGAATAGGATCTCCTCACAGGACTATGGCAAAGGTGAAGTGGGTATGTCGCATCCTTAGAATACAATGTGCCTACTGAGCCTGGCAGCAGATGCTGCTTTACCTGATATCACTCCCCAGAAATCAGAGAAGCAACAGTTGCTCACCCTGTTCTCCCTCAGGCCACCTGAAGGACTTCAACAAGGGACTAAGTAAGATCCAGGGTCACGAGGCTAAAGCCCACGGGGAACTCAGGGCACTGACCTTGCTTTTGAGGATTTAAAAGGGCACCAGCTACTTATATTAATGAGTCAAATATTGAGCAAACACCTACGTAACAAGAAGGAAGAGAATCAGATTGGGAGGGAAAGAGAAAGAAAAAGAAAGGTAGGAGGAAGGGCCGTGGTCCTGGAGATGGTACAGGGGTTAAGAGCGTGCACTGCTTTCAGAGTTCCCATCACTCACACCATTGGTGGTTCACAGTCTCCTGTAACTCCAGCTCCAAGAGATCCAAGGGCACCTGGGTACCTGCACTCTGCTTCACACACACACACACACACACACACACACACACACACACACACACACACACACAATTAAAAAACATAAGTCTTTAGAAAGAAGAAGAAAGGAAGAAAGAAAAAAGAGAAGGAAGGAAGGAAATCTGATCTCTGATCTGTACTAAATAACCGAGACACACGGGGCAGTGGCAGTATCCCTATTATCACGATGCAGCAGAGGCCAATGATGTGAGCTGTTGAAGTCACCACTGAGACCATCCCAAACACCATCTCTAGCCCCACCCTCTACCAGAGCCTGCTCCCCAAGTCACAAGGTCAAAAATAAACTCATGTCCTCCTCCGCCTCCTCCTGTCCTAAGCAGGGCTGAAGACCAGGTCCGCCCCTCCCTCTACTTTGCAATCCTAGCCAAGCCCTCCTAAGCAGCCAGCCCCCACACAGACACTTCATCCATCCCTGTATCCCAGCCTCCCCAGTCCAGGCCTCAGCACCTCTCTAGGCAGCACAGCAGTTGCCAAACCGGTTCTTCTGTCAAGGCCTTCCCTCCTTTGCTCTGGCTGCTGGAGCCATTGAGAGAGGGCAAAGGAGCCAGCACTCTGGACCAGTTCCTTCCCCAACTCAACCAGGCTGGAGTCCTGAGCCAGATTGAAACACAGCCTGAAAAGCCAGGCATGGTGGTGCAGGACTGGAGGTTGAAAGAGAATCATCCTGCTTCAAGGTTGATTGAACTCACTCTGCTACATTGTGAGTTTTTAAGGCCAGCCTCTCCCAAACAAACAGCAACGCTTTCCTTCCAAATCTCCAAACACATACATACACACACACACACACACACACACACACACACACACACACACACACACACACAGTTGATTGAACTCATTCTGCTACACTGTGAGTTTTTAAGGCCAGCCTCTCCCAAACAAACAGCAACCTCCAAATCTACACACACACACACACACACACACACACACACACACACACACACACCAGGCCCCCAGAGGTACTGCACCCAAACACCCCTGCCTCCTCACTTTAGTGCTCAGATTCCTACTGCCTAACCCAGCTGCCAACTCAGCACAGTGATTGGGGTCCTTGCAACTCTAACCTCTGTGGAACTGTCGAACTCTCTTTTCCTTCATCGTAAAAGGGCACAGATTCCATCCCCTGGACAAAATCATTTTAACACAAGAATTAGGGGATTTGTTGGAAACCTGCAGGGCACTGAGTGAGAGTTTCTTCCCATTTATTTTATTTTAGAGACAGGGTTTAATTAATGTAGCCCAGACTGACCTTCAACTTACTATGTGGACAAGGATGACCTTGAATTCCAGCTCCTCCTGCCTCCATCTCCCTAACACTTGGATCTCAGGCTTGCCCCACCACACTTGACTGCTCTTACCAATGGTTGCTTAGGTCAATGGATTGCTAATCACCCGGATCACAGCTGATACACACTTCAAAACATCACATTGTGTCCTGAAATGCATGTGACTTGTATACATGCATGGACAGTACATTGTCTTTAAAGTATTCCTCACCCTCCTGTGGAAATCATGTCTGCCTTTTGAAATCCAGCTCATATGTGGGAAACAATAACGCCTTTTCCAGTTCACTCCTTCTATTCCACCTTGTGGCTTTAAGATTTTCCCACTTACCTGTCTGTCCCAGTGGTGTGGTGGTGTTTCCTGTGTCCACTATCCCCATACTTGGCCTAAAGCCTGGTGTCTGCTTAGATTCCTTTCTTCTTACATTTCTAGAGTTTCTTTCTTATTCAGATTTCAGGGAAATGGAACACACTTAAAATTTGACCATTCATTCATTCATTCAAGTGGTGACTGAGTATCTATTACTGTGGCCAATTAAGTGTTGGAGAGATGGGGGACAAAGAAGCCTATCACTCACAACCCACACAGTCCGTTTCCCATAAGAAGCCACCTTTCCATCATCACAGTGAACACTAGAAATGGTCTCTGAAGACCTCAAGGGGGTGTGAGGTGATCTGTCTGCCTCAGTGGAGCCGCTCTTCCTGACAGCTCTTCCCACTATGCCACATCTATCCATCCAAACATCCATCCATCCATCCATCCATCCATCTGTGCCTGTTTAAGTCTTTGTACTGCCTGTTGGGTGACTAGGCTGACCAGCCACAGATAAAACCTACTGCTGGGTAGAAATTCAAATGAATGTGTCTGCAACTCAATGGTGTTAAGTTGTCTCATTGAAAATCATGATGAAGAGGTCTCTGCTTGGGGACCCCAGATCTTCCCAGGGAAGTTTCTTGGCTCACTTGAGTAGTTTTCAGGAGTCCCGAACATATCCTATGGAAGCTAGTGTGACCAGTGTGTGCCCAGGCTCCTTAAGCAAAAGAAGGTCCCTCATAGAAGGGGACCACAGTTGAAGCATCAGAGGCATTCCTGCCAAGTGGATGAGGCTCACTCTTCATACTTTCTCCTAATGGCATCCAGCTGGTCCAAGTTGCCTAAATACACTAGCTCAATTGCTTCCCATGACATGATCCCAGCCAGATTTCTAAGCCCAGCTAGATGCTTACTTCTTACCACGAGTCCATCACTCCTTCAGGCAGGTCCTTTGATTTCCCTGAACTCCTGGCTGCTCATAACCAGGACCAGTGATGGATCCCACTTGGATCATGCCCTTGGACCATCTGGGGTTCCCAGTTTCTCTCCCCCTCTCACATCCTAGGCCTCCTAGTCTCAGATTTATAAAAGCTACTAGTAATTGTCTTTCCCTGTGTCAAAGGTTAAGTGTGAATGTTTATAGAGTACTTTTAGCCATTGAGAGTTTAGATCCTAATTAATAAATGCCTAAAACTGACATCACAGACAGGAGGTTGGCAGAGAGTCGACCTGATTGCAGAAGGAGGTGGTGCATCCTAACTTGCTGGAAAGCTCCCAAGGTAAATAAACAGTGAAAACCAGCTAGTGAGAAAGCCAGAGAGGTGCTTGCAGGAAATCCACCCTGTCCCACTGAGACACAGCTCTGGCTCATCAGTTACTTGCCAGGATTCAGAGCTGTGTGTGTCCTGGAGCAAGGAAGCCCCTTGGCAAGATCTGCCAGATCTGTGCCACACCCTTCTCTGCCAGGAGGGAGCCCATCTCTAGGTCTGGGATGGCTCCTGAGTCAAGCTTCCTCTTCCTCAGGGGCCCCTCCAGCCACCCCCTTCTGAGTTCCTGGAACTGTAAGGTATCAGGGCTGGCTGGAGTCCTCAGATGCTGAGTCACCAACAGGCTCTACCAGGACAGAATGGCAAAGACACTGTACTACACTGAGTACTCTGAAAGCCTGTGGCAGCTGACTGCCATTGATTCAGACCTCAAGGTGCCTCTGGAAAGGGTCCTAGAAGGATGAAGAACAGCCTGGGGGTTGGGCTGACACAGGGATGGGGTTCAAGGGGTACCAGGCATGGGGCCCAGGGCCTTGAAGCCTGAAACAGGCAAAGAATGAGGCTGGATAGATAGGAGACCTTTGCTCCAGCATCAGAAACCTCTGGCCAGGCGAGAAGCAAGCATTCCAGCACAATGAACATTGCTGAGAGGTTTATAACATCAGCAAATAGAGCAGTGAGCCAGGCTTATGGTCTGAACATGTATGATTTGGGCAGGGCTGTACTACTCTTCCATTTTCTGGGAATCTCTAACAAGTCTATTTGTTTACAGTGGCGATAGCCTACCTTCCTTGTGAGCTAGACTTTTCCTGGCGATAGCCTACCTTCCTACAGCCCTGTGATCTAGACTTCTCCTTTATCAAGTTTGATCTTGTCTTTGAGAACCACATGTGACCTTACTATGGTTCCTTAGCCATTTGAAGATAACAACTTCAAAAACACACAAATTCTACATATGACTACTGTAAAAATCATGAAAGGAAAGGTCTCTCTCTCTCTCTCTATCTATCTCTATCTCTCTCTCTCAGAGAAGCCCATACCCCCATTCTCAGATGTGTCTTTTCGTGAGCACCCTTCTCTTAACTATGGTACTTAAAAGTCTATATTTTAAAATATCTTTTAAAATCTCAGTTCTGCTTCATCCTGGCTCACCCTGAAAATCTTGCTTCACCTGAATTGAAAGATGAAGAGACCCTCTTGGCCTTCTGAGAGTGGAGTTGTTCTATTCCCTGCTGCTATAGACAGAGAATACTTGCTGCCAGCAAATGTGGAAACCATTGCCAGTCTTTAGGTTCACAGGGATGGTATAAATCCCTTCTCCATCTATGTGGTCCACTGGGACTTCACAGCCCCCTGGCCTATGGCAATTCAAATCATCCTTTGACCCTGACACCAACCAACATAATTAGCCTATTGCCAGCTTCAAGCTGGCTGGGCATATTTCCTTTTTGGTGGCTAGCCCATGTGTAGATATCCCACCTGGCCAGGGGCTTGGAAGTCCTTAAGAATGTGCAAACAGTCCCTGAACTCTGCTCCATTTCCCAAGTGAGCAACAAACACATTTCTTGCCACCACTGCCCAAGACTCAGGACACCCTGGCACCACCCTGCAGAAGGTGTTTCAGGCCAAAACAGATCCAAGTGTCACTTGGCAGTATTAAGATCAACGTAGTGTTAGGCTGGGCATGAAGGCAATTGGGAGGAAGGGACAATGAGTTAAGTGGCTGATTAGGAAGCATGGTCACAGAGAGGAAGAAACAATCCCTAGAAGGCCACCCGCTTGTAGAGAGCACCCTGAAGCTCTGGGGTTTCACTTTACACTGCAGTCTGGCAGGGTCCCATAAGTGAGGGGCAGGAATGGCCCAGAAGAGAAAGGAAAGAACAGGAGAGAAAAGCCCAGGGCTAAAAGGAAGAGTGGATTGGGAGAATGGCTGGCTTACTGCCTTTCACTAGAAGACTCTAACCAGCAAGCCCCCCTTCCAGCCAGGGCTTCTTCCCACTGGCAATACATCCCATCAGGGTATTCTGAACCCCACAGAGGTTTCATTACTGTGGCAATGGCAAGGGCCACTCTTGGTATTTAGTGGATGGGCCAAGAGTACTAAATTTCTGTAGTGTCTGGGACTTTGCTCCTCTCAGGATGCGATTGATACTTGTAGCTGAGACATTCTAGACCCCCCAAGGGGAGAATCCTTTCATTCTGGTCCAGTTAGCCCTGAACAGTGCCTGAGCAGAAATAGCCAGCACCCAGTGGAAAGGAGCTAGGACAGTCCCATGAGCTGACAAGTCCCTCACATAACCTGGCAAATGGTCTCCCAGAAGTTAGACTGGGACTATGGGGAGGGCATGGGCTACCCCTGCTCCTCCCAGTGCTGACCCCGTCTCATATCCATCTATCTGCACCTGTCTGTCTGACTTTTTTTCATGAACCAAAAGCATCTGGGTTGAAAAGCACAAAGCCTGCCTGTATAGTATCGAGGCTAACTAGCCAGAAGCAAAGGCCATTCCAGAGGCTATTGGATTCTCAAGGGACATAAAATTCTGCTCTTGTAGTCCACAGCCCAGCTTGGGGACCCTGGTGTATTGTCCTCAGGCCACTTGGGTTGTCATGGCCACATGCAGCAACACTGTTTGGTGCCTTACATGCTCTCCAAGTCTCATTTGTGGACCCTGGAGATACTGGTAGGGAACTGGGCACACTGGCCACTCAGTTTGGGGACAGATGATGTCATGTGCCTTTTGTTAATGACACTTCAGAACACTGAAAAGAAAAACAGAGTTAAGAGTTGGGATACTTCAGGTTTATGGAAGACATCACGGAGGGTGGGGCAGGAGCTTCCTGCCAGCTTCCCCACCCCTTCTCTACATTCACCCCTTCAACTTCTGTTGGGGAAGAGCAGAAAGAAAAGACTAGGATGCCTGCTGCCGACAAGGTTCAAATCTCACGATAACAGGGAGCTCTTGGGAAAAAGAAGATAGGACTCCATGTTGAAGTCCCAGAGAAGGGTACAATGGGACAAGGATCTTGGATAGACCCTGTTCGGAGTGCTCTGGAGTACAGTCGAATAGCTAGAGCCAGAGCCATCTCAGAGAAGCCAAGGAGATAGAGCCACTCCAGAGGACAGTCTGGGCACCTGTGTCCTGCCATGGGGTCAAGCCATAGCTCCCCTTACTGCATATCAGAGGTGAAAATGAACCTTCACCAGAGTGTCTGTAGACGCTGTCCATTAACTGCTGGAACCTAGACACCACTGTGATGTCCCTCATAGGTAAGTGATAAATGGTGGTGTGGTCACAGAGCAGGGCATTATATAGCAATGAAAACAAATAGGTCATGAAGCTACCAAGAGGCAGGGGAGGCTAAACACCATAAGGTTCCAGAAGTAAAAGAAACTGGGCTGGGAATCCCTACATGAACCAAGAAAGACAAGTGTAGATGTCTGAAAAAAAAATCCATGGTGGCTAAAAAGTTAGGAAGGGGAGTAGGAGACAGGGGACTTCTGAGGCCTTGAACCCACATTGAATGGTGCTTTAATGGCCCTAGCAACATATAACACCCTGTGTGAAGCTTACTTAATGTAGACGAAGGCCTTGTAACTTATATTTAATTGTAGTTAAATTGGCGGTGGAGAGGTGGCTTAGTGCACACTGCTCTTATAGAGGACCTGAGTTTGTTTCTCAGCACCCCATCGGCAGCTCACAACTGTTTATAATTCCTTCTTCTGGTCTCTAAGGGCACTGCATACACACACACACACACACACACACACACACACACACACACTAAAATAGATCATTAAGGCAGTTTTAGCTAGACACTCTAGACACTATTAACTTAGTAACAACATGTCAGCATTGGCATGTCAGCTGCAGCACACACACCAGTGAATGAAAGGGGGAGAGACCAGAAAGCATTCGGGAACTCTAGATTGTTGCTCCATTTTTCTTTAAACCTGAGACTGTTCTAAATAATAGCTTATTAAATTATAAACCCCACCAAGCAAAAACATCCATTGGTAATGATAGCATGATGAAGGGGACTCCCCTCCCTTCTAATTGTCTAGTTGCTCTAGTCCTATGTTCAGGCAAAATGCCCCTCTCTGCTATATCCTGAAGAGTTGGGTGGGCTTTTCCAGATAGGAAGAGACCATACTGAGCTTCAGGGGAGCTCCTGAAGCATCTTGGACCATTGGCTCCCTGACTGTGAAGGTGGAGACAGGCCAGCCTGAGCTATGCCTAGATGCTACCTGGCATTGAACAGTGAACAGCGAGCAAGGCTGGGGCACCTGCTGTCAGTCCTGGGCCACTTTGGAGGCTGTGTTCAGCAAGCTGCTGCTGTGGGGGATCCTGGCAACAAGCAATGGCAAGCTTCAGCTGGTGACTCATCTCCATTGTCAGGATCACCCATCCCCACACTCAGTCTTAATCACAGAACATGTCAGAAGAGGGAGCAGAGAAAAACCCCAATCCCTGGGGACAGAGGGCACAGAAAAGGCATCAGAGGCTAGGGGGAGACGGGGCAGATGTGTGTGCAAGGAGTCTCTCGGAGAAGCCTTCCAATGTGGAGGCTGACAGGCACAGACAGGTACCCTAGCAGCCTTGGATACACTGAGGTAATCCAGCATCCTGGTCCAAGGCCACAGATCTTGCTCCTGTGGCCTTTCACACCACACACTGGAGGATGTTAGACACATTCCTTCTCAGGATCTAGTCAGCACTTTATGTTTGTTGTTATCACGATGTAACTGATATGGGATGTCTTTCTGTATGCTGGAAATATGTTTTGCTTTTATTGGTTGATAAATAAAGCTGATTTGGCTAAAGGCCAGGGAGAATATAGCCAGGCAGGAAATCAAAAATACAGAGACAAAGTAGGCGGAGTCAGGAGATGACATGCAACTGCCAAAAGAATAACATACCAGAGCATTACCAGTAAGCCTCGTGACAATACATAGATTAATAGAAATGGGTTAATTTATAAGAGAGAGATAGCCAGTAATATGTCTGAGTCATTGGCCAAACAATTATAGTTAACATTAGCCTCATAGTGTTTGCTATTTTATAAGTGCATGCTGGGACATGGTAGGTGGGAGAGAAGCCAGTCCAGTGGGATCAGGAGAGGCAGAGAAAAACTTCCAACTCCATGTGACAAAGGATAGTGGGATAGGGGCTAGTCATCCCCTTGTCTTTCAGCTGCTGTGAGAAGGCTCCTGAGTGGACACCCCACACAGCTTTCATCAAAATATGAACCATAGCCATGAGACTTCTGCCACCTTCTCTGTCCTGTGAGATCCCCAGGGACAACCAGGCCAGATTCCCTCTGGAAGAAGATGCCAACCCAAAGCCTACACACATATGGTAAGAGGTAATCTCAACTGGGAATTGTCTCCATCAGACTGGCCTGTAGGACTGTCTGGGGCGAGTTTTCTTGATTGCTGATTGATGTAGGAGGGCCCATCTCACTGTGGCCTATATAATCCCTGGGCAGTGGGCCTGGGCTATAGAAGAAAGGGATTTGAGCAAACTTCAAGGAGCAAGACATTAGGAAGTATTCCTTTGTCATCTCTGATTGTTTTGAGTTCCTGCCTTGACTTCTCTCAGTGATAGACTGTGATCAGAAAGTATAGGCCAAATAAACTCCTTCCTCCTCAAGTTTTGGTCAGTGTTTAATCATAGCAACAGAGAAACAAACAAGGAAAGCATGAAAAATTAAAAGCACAAGTAACAATACCTTCAGTCCTAGGAAATACATCATTTTCTCACTCTAAGAAAAATGGGCCATCATCTTGAGCGTTAATATAAATAGGTTGCACTCATAGAGCAACTCTATGCTAGATCCCCCAGCAGACATCACTAATCAATCACAGAATTCAGTGAATGCCACTGAATTCAACTACAGCTCTCAGAGTCATTTAAACAGTCACTTCCAAGAGATAATAGTTGGCCTAGAAGATGAAACTGTTTCCCAAGTGTGCCAAGACAAAAAGCAAACAACAAACAAAACAAAAAAACACCCCCCCATAATTTGCTGCTATGCTAGTGGGAAGAGAGTCAGAGATGGAGGGGGAAAGGAAGGGGACAGATGAAGAGAGCCTCTGGAGGTAAATGACGGCCAGCTGTGAAATATTGCCATGATAGCTGAGACTAGAAAAAGAAGCAAAGTCACTTATCCCTCCCCTTCTCAGACAGACTGGATCTTCCAGACACCTGTCAGTATAACTGCAAACTGAAAGAGGATTCTTCTAACCCCACCCCAATACAGAGAGCACTGGGGTTGAATATCAACAGTGTTTCATGCTGATTTCATCTTCTCAAAGGATCTCTGAAAATAGCTCCTCAGGTGACAATCAGCAGAGATGAAGCGGCACCTGAACCATTTATGCACAAAATGGAGAAAGTAGACTCAGAGAGAGTGAGCAGCACCACTGCTCTGTGCTTTGAAATCATCTTCCTGGAGCTAAACATGCATTTCCACAAACGATGTTATCTTCAAGGCCAATGGGAAGGCCACTTGTCCACTTCTGGCTACTCTCAGCTGAGGCAGAGGTCGTCACCACTCCAGAAAGCATCCTTGGCTAGGCCAACCCCAGTCGGTGGGGTGGGGGTGGGGGTGATTGGCAACCCCAGGGAAGAGGACCAGACTGCTTGGGATGGGGCAAACTGCCAGTTAGACACTAGGCCCACTCACAAGCACAAACTGTGCCTTCCTTGGGTGAGGAAGTACACACAAGGGAAGACATGTATCACGTCATATATGAGGGATGAGAAATGAACCCCCACGTGACTGGAATCCAGTTCTCAAGGCTGAGGGCTCAGATAAAAGGTCTGTCCTTGGACATCCCGTCTCTGTCCTTGGCCTACTGACTGTGTCTGGCTGCAGGCTGCTCTCTGGCCTCGGGCATTCCCCACAGAGGACAGGAACCAGCAGGGAAGCTGTGTTCTTGAACTTTCAAGCATCATAGCTATGAAGCCTGGTGTCTTTCCTTCCTATTGGAAAGCAAGGCTGATTTCAGCAGGCCTTCTCTCCTTCTTAGTAGTCACCAGCCTTGTGCTATTTGGGCTCAGAAGTATCAGCCAAAATGATGAAAGGCTTCAACTAACAGGGCTGTTCTATTCCAAAAAGTTAAACTCCCCTCTAAGAAGATGTGTCATTTGGGTTAGGGACAAGTGACAGGGTATGAACCATAAAGAAATGCATAGATCCAAATGAAGACCATGGATGTTGACAGGGTCACCCATGAGATGAGATGGAGGGGGTCAGGGGAGACCCCTGCTCTGGCACAATGGCATCTTAGAAGGAAATACTGTCTGTGTGCTCAGGCTAGACCAGCAGGGTGGACTCTGTCCTCAGTCACCAGCAAAGCCAACTTATTACCTCTGCAGTAGACACAGCCTACCTTAACTAAGTGCATAACTTAAAGAGATAATGTTCTGGAAACTGATGCCCTGATAAGGTCCTTTAAATACTATATAAACCTTTTATGAGATGGAAGGTCTTACTATGTAGCCCAGGTTAGCCTTAAACTGATTATACTCTTTTCTCAGCCTCCTCAGTGCTAGGATGACAAACATATACAAGACTAGAATCTTAAAGGTTTATTTAATGTGTGTACTGGTTGGTTTTGTGTTTACCTGACACAAGCTAGAGTCATCAGAGAGGAAGGAGCTTCTGTTGAGGAAATGCCTCCATGAGATCTAGTTGTAAGGCATTTTCTCAAATAGGGATCAATGGGGAAGGACCCAGCCCATGGTCTTGGATTCTATAAGAAAATAGCTTGAACAAATCATGAGGAAAAAGCCAGTAGGCAACACTCCTCCATGGCTTCTGCATCAGCTCCTGCCTCCAGGTTCCTGCCCTGTTTGAGTTCCTGTCCTGACTTCCTTCAGTGATGAACAGTGATGTGGAAGTGTAAGCCAAATAAACCCTTTTCTCTCCAACTTGCTTTTTGGTCATGGTGTTTCATGGAAGCAATAGAAACCCTAAGACAATGAGTATGCGTATGTCCAAGGGCATGTATGAGCATCATTATTGACAAATTCTAATATTTTCCTATAGTTTAACTTGCGAGAAATAGATTACTAGGTCCAAAGATCAATACTTTAAAAAAATGATTTATTTTTTATTATTTTTAAATTGTGTGTGTGTTTCTGTGTGTATGGGTATGTGCCTGTGAGTGCACTGCCTGTGGAAGCCAGAAGAGGGCGTCAGATCCCCTGGAACTGGAGGTAAGGCCAGTGTAAGCCACCTGATACGGTGCCTAGAGATCTGAACATCAGTGTGCGCTCTTAACTGCTGAGCCATCTCTCCTGTCCCAAGATTCAGATTTGTAAAAACCTCAGGTTTCATCAGACGTTTGCTCATTGTGAAGAGGTCCATCCCACCAGTGGGTTTGTGTATAATCAATGATTTGCCAATGTGTGCTTAAAAGAAACAACAACAACAACAAAAAAACAAAGCCAAAGCCAAAAACCTAAACACTTTTAACAAACATTTGTAGAATGCCTACACGGGGCCCTGACCTGAATCAGATACTGCAGTGTCTGTCTGTCTATTCTGATATGCAAAGCCTGTCCAAAAGAAAAAAAAAGTAAATAAATAAAAAAATAAAAAAGCCACCAGCTGGACGAGGCTCCCATGTAGGCGTGAGCAGCAACTGTTCCTTTGTTCTCATCTGCTGCTCAAGTCAACAGCAGTGCCTGTGCTTTTGCAGGGCGCATGGCATAGCTGGGGTGGAGACTCTGAGAGGAAGGTAGCTATTAGCAAACCTGCTAACACAGGCTCTATCTTTAGTTGGCCTGTGAAGAACTGCAAGTGCTCATGTGAAGGTGTTGGAGTTTCTTCTAGCTTCCACTGTGATTTGAGGAAGCATTGATTAAAGTTGTAGGGGTTGGGGGAGGAGAGGGAAGGCCAGGCCTGCAGCACAAGGCCTGCATGCAGGTCACACCCTGTGAATTTTGTTGTCATTCCTGGGGGACAGAGTGTATAAGCCAGTGGAAGAGAACACCCCTTTCAAACAAACACCCCTTGAAAAATTCAGGGTAGAACTGCAAACAGGATCCCACTAACAAATTTGCTCAAGATTCCTGGGCACAATCTCAGGTGCCATTTGAAACTGAACTCCTGACAGCAGGAGAAAGCTTCTGCAGTGCCTGTTTATAATATTCTCCAGCCTAGAGCAGGGCCACTGTCCTTCTTAGCTAGCGTGGTGACCTTCAGCTGAGTTACTCCAATTGGGTGCAAATGCAGGGAATGGCAGCCTACAAGCCTGACCACACAAACCAAGTCAGCCAAACAATGGCTCCTCACGCATGACCAAACACCTCACATATGACCTGTGGCTTGGTCCCTACAGCGTTCCATGTCAGTGCCTGAGCCCCACAGCCTTCAGTGCCCAGGGCCTCAGCCTGCATGGCCTTCTGTGACTTGATACAGAGAACTGGAAGCAGTGGTTATGGGGCAGAGCAGAGGACAAGACTTCTTGATCCAAATCCTGATTCTGGGTTCTGGCACTTGCTGGCTGCAGGAGTTTGAGCAAGCTACCTAATATTTTTGTGCCTCCGATTCCCCATCTATGAAACTGGGAGTCTCAACATGTCTCACAGAACTGCCAGGTGGGGTCAGAGGGTTCTGTATGACAGCTAAGGCACTTCGAGGACTTCAAAGGCAGGGTGTTGTCTCCTCAGTACTATTGCAACACTCTTCTGAGCCCAAGGTCCACTCTATACCTTACGACCTTTTTTGTAAAGGCCCCTTTGTCCACCTAAGTCACTTTCCGCAAGAAATTTCATGGCCGAGGACAGGGCTAGGTCATGGTTCCCTTTGCAACATCACCAAGCCCAGCCCAACACAGTTATATGCCAACTACAGTGATAACCCACGAGATAACCTGAAGAGAGGCCTCCCTTGCTTCATGCTGACTGGCTGTATGTTCCTTATTACGCCGTTGGTGTTATAACACACCGTGGATGAAATAGCTATGTTGGGTAAATTAAGTACCCAATGGCGCATTAGAATTGGGCCACAAAAATCACAAAGGCTGCTTGATCATGTAGATGAATCCCACCTGGGGTGGGAGCTGTGCGAGCCCATTGCTTCCCTTTAATCTGAAGTCCAGAAAAGCCAATTTAGTTGAAAGGGCTGTTTTGTTTATTTTCCCTCGTTGCACACTATGGGAAAGAGGCCGTTCACAGGAAGCCAAGCTCACATTACATAACCAGTTGATGTTGTTTTCCTAAGGGTGCGTCTCTCAGCTTTCAAGTGGTTCACTGGTGCAGAACTGGTCCGTTATCCCGCTACCTTAACCTGAATAGAGCCTTAGTCCAGGAAGTTGGAATAAAACCCTTTGTTCCTTTTTTTTTCTTTCTCCACAATAAACATAAAAATATAATAGAGGAGGGAACTCAACTCACTGGAATTCCCACCCACAGGTGACTGTGGGGACGTGCAATATGGGTAGAACTCAGCTCTGACAGACCCTAAAAGAGCCCCTGAGTCATTTGAAGGATAAAATCACACAGTCCCTAATATTGTCATGTGCCTAACAGCAGTGTCGGAGTCCATGTAGCAAAAACTCATGTAGACTGAGAGGGGAAGTAGAAGTTACTGTGGCTGTTGGACACTTCAAAAATCCTAGACTAGAAATCAACAGTGTTGATCTAAAAAATATCACCAGTCAGGCTGGAGATGTAGCTCTCTTGACAGAGTGCTTGCCTAACATGGTGAATCCTTGATTTTGTTCCCAGTTCTGAATAAACCTGCTGTGCTGGTGCTTGCTGTCCTCTCTGCATTTGAGAAGGAGATGGAGGCAGGAGGGTCAGAAGTTCAAGCCCATCCTCAGCTACCTAACAGATTCAATGCTAGCTTGGGCTACTCGAGACTCTGTCTCCTCCTCCCGCCCCCACCCCCCAAAAAAGCTACCATCAATCAGTTGGTATAATGAGCATCTATAGATGATGCTGAACACAGCAGCTAGACACACAACCTTCTCCAGCTTATGTGGAGCATTCACCAAGAGGGAGCACATTCTGAGACATTAAATACAACCCATGAGAAGGACTGGAAATCAGAGTGTGTGCTTTTAGATCACAACCCAATGGAACTAGAAATCAACAACAGAAAAATAGCCAGGGGCTGGAGAGATGGCTCAGTGGTTAAGAGTGCTTGCTGCTCTTGCGGAGGACCTGAGTTTGGCTCCCAGAGCCTGTAACTCCAGCCCCGGGATATCCTACCCCTCTAGCCTCTGTGGGCATAGCACTCATGTGCACACCTCCTATATATACATAATTAAAACTGATAAAAATATTTTTAATAGCTGGGATTTAATAGCTCCAAATTCCTGGAGATTGAACATCACGTTCCTAAACAAAGCATGGGTCAAAGAAGAGTTGTGGAGAGGAGCTAAGCAGGTTCTGAAGACTTAGCTCATTGAGTTTGTAGGATGTAGCAAATGCAGTACTCAGAGGGAAATGCCTGCACATCCCACAAAGGAAGATGTAAAGCTATATTCCAGGCTTTCCTCTCATAAAGTGAGAGAGGAAGGGAGGGAGGGAGGGAGGAAGGGAGGGAGGGAGAGAGAGAGAGAGAGAGAGAGAGAGAGAGAGAGAGAGAGAGAGAGAGAGAGAGAGAGAGAATTCTAAATGAAATGAACAGAAGAATTATTACCTTGTTTTGGTTAGCATTTCCCCATAAATTTCTGAAAATTAGCCATTCATGTGGGATGAAATTTCTCCTAAATTTCCACCAACACACCCCAAATTGCAAAGAGATAGGGTTATGTCTACCCCCCTGAGTCCTGTAACTAACTGGCTAGGGAGGGAGATGACAATTTTTCTGAAGTCTTGTTTTAACCTAAAACAAGTTAAAACACGGAAAACGTAATGTTTTCAGTCTTGCTTTCCATTTACTAATGTATCTGAGGTTTGTTTGTTGGTTTGTTTTTAGTAATTTTTAAATTTATTTTTTATTTTATCTTACTTTACTTTGTTTTCAAGACAGGAACTCACTCTGTAGACCAGGCTGGTCTTGAACTCACAGAGAGCTACCTGCCTCCGCCTCCTGAGAGCTGTGATTAAAGGCGTGCATCATAACCACCCTGTCTGAGTTGTTTTAACATAGAAAACAGTGTCATGACTTGAGACATGAAAGAACTTAGGCCACTTAAGTTTCCTTTGAATTCCCAATTTATCCATGTTCCAGCAAGATGTACCAGGTTGGGACTGGGGTCCCAAGTATGCCAGGGCAGACACCATATGCTCTCAGCTGAGGAGGAAATGAGAAGGAAGACAGTCTCCATTCTCCTGAATGTCCCAAGGAGGATGGCAGGCCTGCCATATGACTTCCAATTCCCAGAAAACCCAAAGTTGAGAATGACCATCAGGGATGTAAGCAGGCTCTTTGGGTCTTTCAGGGCAATGCCCACCAGATTCTGTTAAGTAACAGGGTAAAGTGATCTTCCTCACTCTAGGAAGAGAAGAATGGAAGCAGCCCTCCAACACCACAGAGGCGTTAGGAGATGGAACTCTGGTCACCGGAGTGAGAAAGGAAGGGCATCCTCTATGACACACTGTGACCTTCCGGTTCTCAGTCCTGTCCCAGTTCCCAGGAGCAATCATACACTCTAGTCCCTACAAGGGTGGTGCATTATAGCCCCAATCCTCAGAATTGTGGGACAGAACAAACACCACAGACAGACCCACATCTCCTACGAATGAATTGGCAAAGTGGAATTTGAAACCAATAAATGCAGAAGAAATTATCCATCAACCAAAGAACAGCTGAGACAGTATTTGACAAAAATGAAAAAAAAATTAGACTTTGACCTCAAATCCAAACACATTCTCCAAAAGAATTAAGATTCAGACCAGCAAATGAACATCATAAAAGTCCATGAGAAAATGACACAGAAGAACCATAGGAAACCTCTTCCTACCCTTAGCCCTAAGCTTCACCAAAGCAGAAGCACTCAGAAATCATGAGAAGATTCCAAGCCCCCGTAAAACAAAATAAGAATGAAGCCACATATTTGTAAGTCTAAATAGAACACATGAGTCTGAAAGGCAAGATGGCAGAAACAATGCATGGTTTAGAAAACTGTTTACAGGCCAACAAGAAAATAACTAACCAACCCCATCATGGACATCAGAAAATGAACCGTGCTAAAATCCAACACATATCAAAGAAGACAACTTGGTAACACTTCACATGTTTAGAAAATGATAGTGCTCACCCCAGACAGGTTGGCTGAGAACCACGTAGGTGAAGGAAAAGTACCTTTGTTCAGCTTTTCAGGTAACCAGGTTTTCAAATCATTTCAACAGGAAAAAGTGTGAATCTTGGGGACTGGAGAAATGGCTGAGCAGTTAAAAACCTTTTGTTGCTCTTGCAGAGGACCTATGTTGGGCGCCCAGTGCTCACAGATTAACTGCGAGAACTTCCAGGTCTGCAGATTTAAAAGCTTCCAAAGAACCTCATGTCCATCAATAAGGGGCAGATAATTAAATGATTAAAGTGATAGCATACCCGATAGCCATCAAATGGACACAGTGATGTGTTTATGCATCTGCAGTAGTATTGCCCTTATGCCTTGTGAGTGACAGATTTTAAAATAGAATCTTCCAGGTGCCATTTTTGATGGAAAAAAATGAATTTACAAATATCTCCACTGGTATCCAGGAGAAGGGCATATAGAAAAGCGCAGTAAGCTGGGGTCTCTGTAGAGTCACATTGGGAGTTTTTACATTCCCTTGTTTGTGGGTTCCTGTCTCTGTTTCCTTTTGGAAAAAGACTCAGCAGGATTTAATGAGGATGGCAGAGGAGAGGTCCTGGCCTGCCCACCTTGGGAGGTAACAGCCACAGGGACATGAGTACCATGGATCGGAAGTGGCCTGCACCATCGATAGCACCAGAGGTGTGTGTATGTGTTTGAGGGGTTTCCTCTAGAGGGCATGGATGATCTATGAGTTGACCTCACAACCCTGAAAAATGCTCAGGCTCCAGGCCGGCTTTCATCCCAGTGTAGGGACCCATGACTCATCCCCCTAAACTACTTAATTATAACACCCAAGTCTGCAGTGTGCCAAAAAACATCTGTCATTGTTTAAATCTGCTGCAGGAGTGACTGTCGCCTTCAGGCCTGAGGTCGCCTTTCCCCAGTGCAAGACCAGTGGGTCAGAAACCAGCACTAGCAGGAAGCATTCAAACCTGAAGCTTCCAGTCAAGCTTGGTGGCAAGTCAGTGAATCGGTCCTGTTCTGCTGTTAGGCCTGTGGGGTAGATGAAGGATTGAACCCAACAATCTCTTGTTCTCTTTAAACCCAACAAAATTCCCCTAACTCTGTATGTTCCCCGTCAGTTGTCAATGCCCAGCACTGGGAAGGGAGTGGTGTACCTCAGCCAACCTCTCATTCATCAATGATGGCAGGTCCTGTGTCACTGTGTTATGAGTTCCATTTAGCCAGTTAATCCTTGGGATCTCTCAGGGACACAGTAATGAAACGGAAAATGCTTTAGCTTGGGCATGATGACTAATGACTGGCGAAGACACTGCTATCCTCTTGGTGCCCAGAGAACTGCTGATTTACCTCATTCAGACTTGGATTAAAGGCCCCAAAGAACCCAAACTGAAGACAGGCTCTTGCTTCAAGAACCTAATATTTGCATCTGGAAGTACTGGTCAGAAAAATAAAAGAAATTAAACAAGTAAGCAATAGCCTCACATCCCAGCCCCAGCTGTGTAATTGTGGCATCTAATAGACACAGAAGCATTCAGAGAGGATACCACCTATTTAAAGCTTAAGGTGGGACTGAGAAGATGGTTTAGTTGGCAAAGTGCCTGCCTTGCAAGCATGAAGACTTGAATTCAATCAAGAACACCCACTGAAAAACAGCCAGGCATGGTAATGCACACCTGTAATTCCGGTAATGGGGAGGTAGAGGCAGGAGGACCCCTGGAGCTTATTGGTTAGCCATCCCAGCGTAATCAGTGAGCATCAGGACAGTGAGAGAGATTCTGTCTCAAAATATAAGGTGAGGGCTAGAAGGATGGCTCAGCAATTAAGAGCATTTGTTTTCTTCCAGAGGATCCAGGTTCAGTTCCCTGCACCAAAGTGACAGTCACAACCATCTGTAAATCTAGTTCCAGGGGGATATGATGCCCCCTTCTGGCCTTGGCAGGCAATGCACACATGTGGTATACATACATTCAGGTAGGTACACACTTATACCAGAAGATAAAAAACAAAATCTTGGCAGTGTTGGCACATACCTTTAACCCCAGTCCTTGGGAGGCAGAGGCAGGTGAATCTCTGTGAGTTTGAGACCAGCTTGGTCTACAAGAGCTAGTTCCAGGACAGCCTCCAAAGCCACAGAGAAACCCTGTCTTGAAAAACAAAAACAAAAAAACCAACAAAAAACAAAACAAAACAAAAAAAACACAGAACTTAAAAAAAGGTAGATGGCACCTAAGAAATGATACCAAAGGTGATCTTTGATCTCCACATGTTCCATAGACACATTGGCTTCAAGAAGCATCTAGATGTTATTTGCCAATCTTGGCTGGAAATCATGCCAGACACCCTCCAAATCAGAGGCAGTGTTCTGATAACTCCAGTAAGTACTTTCTACAAGCAAAATCATTTTCCTGGACTTGTGGGAAGAGCACCAATTATGAAAATTTCCCTTGAATTTTATTTGATGATTTAAAAGAAATTTCCTCCCCCAATATCATCAAGAGAAACAAATTTTAAAATCTGTTTTATTTGGGGGCCCTGGTGCTCACTTTGTTTTACTCTGTAAAAGACTACTTGTAAATCTATCCTAAAGTTTTAGAAACTGGAGCTGAATAGATTCTAAGCAAAAGTCATGATTATCAACACTGACTCAATAATTAGTGTCTTTGTCACTATTCTGTTGCTGTGGAGAGACATCATGACCAAGACAACTCTTATAAAATAAAGCATTTAATTGGGGGACTTGCTTACAAATTTCAGAGAGTTAGTCTATTATCATCACAGTGGGGCCATGGTGAGAGATGACACTCACGGTGTTGGAGCAGTAGCTGAGAGCTGCTTCCTGCCCCACAGGTGGGGGAAGGGGACAGGAGAGGGAGAGAGAGAGAGAGAGAGAGAGAGAGAGAGTCAGAGTCAGAGTCAGAGTCTGGGCCTGGTATGAGCTTTTGAAACTTGAAAGCCCCCCTCACCACTACCACACACTCCTCCAACAAGACTGCACCTTCTAATTCTTCTAGTCCTTCAAACAGTTCTGCTCCCTGGTGACTAAGCATTAATATATGAGCTTATGGTGGCCATAACCCCCACAGATGGGAACCTGGAACCAGTAACTAAAAAAAGGCCCAGAGCCACATCTGCCATTTACTTCACTCTTTCATGAGATTGTCACTTCCTACAATATTTCAACCTTCAACATAAAAACATGGAATCATTAAAACATTGCTTCATAAAGTTCACTCAAAGCTAATGGCAAATTGTAAGAAAAGAAACAAGTGGGGGTGTGAGGCTGGAGAGCAGGCTCAGTAGTTAAGAGCACTGGCTGCTCTTGAAGAGGACTTGAGTTCAGTTGCCAGCACACACATCAGCTCATGACTGCCTGTGACGGCAGGGTCAGGCTACCTGATGCCCTCTTCTGGTCCCTATGGGTACTGCATATATGGCATACACACACACACACACACACACACACACACACACACACACACACACAAATAAAAACACAAATAAACCTTTAAAAAATGAAGCTATGCACAGATGCCTCACAGTGGATCAAAACTAGCAATATTTACAGAGAATAATGTCATACTGATGGTAATGTTTATTTCAAGATTTGAAAGATTGCTTTAACATAATTGAATTAAGTGTCCTAAAAACACTTGAACTTCACCTCAAATTATCTCCTCTTGCTTTGGAAACCAAGAAAAAAAGATGCTGAACCTTAGTGGGTTATAAAAAGTGAATTTTATATTTATACACAGACATATATAAAACAAAAATTAATCCCTATATTTAACTGTTAAATGCATAAATACTATTAGTAAACCCATGGGAAAAATACCCAAGAATATCTATTGCTTTAAAAAAATGTTGCTTTTCAGGGTGAGAGAGATGGCTCAGTGGGTAAAAGTGCTTACTACCAAGCCCAAAAAGCTGAGTTTGGTCCCCAGGATCCACACGGTGAGAGAAACTGACTTCAAGTTGTCCTCTGACTTCCACATTCAAATCTGTCAGGTGAGCATAAATTTCTTAAAATTTGAGTTGGTACTATATGTTAAAAAAAGATAGAAGCAACAGATAAGAATGCTGGAAGACATTATTCAAGAATGTATTATCCTCTACTTGAAACTCTAAATGAATCAACTGAAAGCATCTTAGAATCGTCAAAGTCTGTTAAAACACAAAATGAAGGGAACAAAAGCTCTTATGAGTCACAGTAGACAGCAGGGAAATACCTCACTGCTGTAACTCAAGGATGGGAGTATAGGACCTGTCTTCCTCGTGGCTGATCTTGGGCCCCGTCAGAACGCATACTGGTAAACAGAATAAAAGTTTGCAGTTAGGGTAAGAATGTAAATGTTATGGAGTTAATCAGAAATTTCGGTTTGATGTGTGTGCTTGAAAGCATTTTACTAAATGATTTAAATAATGATCTTTCAAGGTGGATTATGATAAAAAGTGTAAATCAAAATAACTGCTCTGCTGTTTTTTAAAAGATGAAATATGAAATCAGGTGTGGTAGCAGACAGAGGTAATCCCAAACACTTGGGAGGTGGAGGCTGGAGGATCAGGAGTTCAAAGTTACCCTTGGCTACATATCAAGTTTGAGGCTAGCCTGGGCTACATGAGACCTTGTCTCAAAAAATAAACAAACAAACAAACAAGTAAATAAATAAATAGAAGATGAGTCATACTCTCACATCCTATACCCTACCATAGAATAAGTTCAAGATCAAATATTTCAACCAAATGTATGATTCCACCACAGAACTTGAAGGGAAAAGTAAGAAAATACTTGCGTTATCTTAGGACTTAGGAAGGTTTTTTTTTTTTTTTTTTTTTTTTTCTTCTAAAAATTCAACTGGAGCATCACAGGGAAAAGCAGACTGTAGATTTACAAAGATGCCCTCATCAGAACAGCAAGGGATAATCAATGGAGGAGACCGCTGTTATACATCGCTGGTAAAATGCTTTCTCCTAGAGCCCCATGGGGAGAATGATGGACCAGTTCAAAGACATGGAGAGAATGATGAACCAATTCAAAGACTCTTGAAAAATGTTAAGTGTATGAATGCATGAATTTACCCTACTAAATGGCAAATCTGAGAACTCAGCTGAGATCTTTTTCTCCGACAAGCTTGTCAAATGTTAGATCTAATGTGTGGTGTTCTAGAAGACTGAAGAAAGTGCGTATCTGGGAACAAGTTGGAAGCAAGGCGAATTTCTGGGAATTTATATGAAACAATCAAAGATGAATCCAGCATTTCTGTACAAACATGCCTGTTGTATGGTGAGGTTCTTTGATTTATACATATGTGTGTATTTCTGTGTGGGTATGTGCACAGAGGCCAGAAAAGGATGTTGGAGCCCTTGAGCTGGGGCTATAGGAGTTATAGGTGGCTGTGAGCTGCTTGATGTGTGTGCTGGGAACTGAACTCTGGTCCTCAGGAAGAGCCACAAATAATCTTAACCCCTGAGTCATCTCTCCAGCTCCGATTTTCTAGATTTTAGACATTATCAGTTTAATAAATTTAATGTATGATTGCTATAAAAAAAGTTAACCAATACCTGAGGATGTGAGCACGAGGCCCCGGGTCCAGTCCTCACGACCACAAAATTTTTAAGCCAAAGCAGTGCACAATATATTTAGCTCAGGAATTTGCCTTTCAAGTTTGAGTGTATTATGAAAATTCTCATTAACCAGCTTCCTAGTAAATCACCCCGGTGACGACAAAGAGGACTCACTCAAACAACTCCAGCATCACGGCAATTCAACAAGCAGCATCTCTCACGTGTCTCTTCCTGTATCCTTACAAGCATTTCTGTAGCACAGGAGGAAAAGTGGACCAGGTGTATCCTCAAGTTATGCCCACTTGTAACTGACTAGACACTATGGCCACAGTGATTTCTGAGAAGTGTTGTATCGGTTGATATTCCCAACACAAACATGTGGATTCTTTGTTAACAGTGAGTGATAGGAGGTAATCCATGAGGTCAAAGCCCTGCCAAGCTGGCTATGTTATAGTATCAATGCGTGTGAGCCTGTGCCTGTGCGTGTGCGTGCGTGCGTGCGTGCGTGCGTGCGTGCGTGCGTGCGTGTGTGTGTGTGTGTGTGTGTGTGTGTGTGTGTGTGTGTGAGCATGTGGAAGCCCAAGGTGTCATCCCCAGGGCACCACATATCCCCATCAGACAGGGTCTCTCACTGGCCTGGCACTTACCAAGTTGGTGCGGATGGCTGGACACAGCCCACAGGAGCCGCTTAGTCCAGCCTCACGAGGGCTAACATCACAAGCTTACTCTGCTCATGCTACATAAGATCTGGGGACTGGACTTGGGTTCTCATACTAGTAAGACACGTGCTCTACTTACTCACTGAGCCATCCTCCTAGTTCGAAATCTACTTTTCACATTTTAAAATGTTTTATTTATTATTACTGCATATGTGTGTGCATGCAAAACAAAACCAAAACTTTCAAAAACCATTTCTCTCCTTCCATCTTTGTGTGGGTTTGGGGAATTGAACTCAGTTCATCAAACTTTCGAAGCAGTCACTTTTACCTACTGATCCATCTCACTGGCCCCAAAACCCTTTTTTTTTTTTTTTTTTTTTTTTTTTTTGGTTTTTTCGAGAAAGGGTTTCTCTGTGTAGCTTTGGAGCCTATCCTGGCACTCCCTCTGGCGACCAGGCTGGCCTCGAACTCACAGAGATCCGCCTGCCTCTGCCTCCCGAGTGCTGGGATTAAAGGCGTGTGCCACCAATGCCCGGCTCATAACCCATTTTTTAAAACAAGAAAACAACATCCCAAAGAAGAGTGGCACTAGTGACATGGGAATTTGCATGCAACCACCCCACCCTTGATTATGAAATAAAGAACTGTCTGGGATGAATGCTGACAACACCGGCTGGTGTTTGGCAACTGAGGTATATTTAGAGTGCCCTAGGTAGACACTTCATGAGGTCATGCTGACAGGTTCTCAAGGCAGAGATGAAGAACACGGAGCCGGAAAACCGCAGAAGAGAGGAATTTGGCACTGGCGAGCCTATCCATGGCGGACTCTGAGGTAGGAAAGGTGAGTGCCAGAAGACGGAAATCAACAGCCAACACCAGCAACCTAAAGGAGCTCCACGTCCAAACCCTTCCTGCTGTAGCCTGTACCATATTGTGTAATTGAAAAGCCAAGTTCGGAAAACAGAGTCCTTCTGGGCAGCATGCAGCATTTGTAATTCTGGCCTCCAGGAGGCTGAGGCAGGAGGATGGTGCATTTCTGGACTGAGCACAAAGATCCTGTCTCATTCTATCTCTCCAAAAATATTAGATATAGTAGAGCACAGAATTCAGTAGACTAGGATATGACTCTATGTCAAAAAAAATGCTTCCTCTAGCATATAACAAATAAACCAGTGTTAGATGGAGCACAATTAGGTTTCAATAAGCGTCTGGCTTTTCCTAATCCCAGGTTAACAGTTTTTATTTCTTAAGTCTTGTTTAATTCATGATGCTTCAAAAGAATTGGCCTAGGCAGGGTGATGGCACATGCCTTTAAGCCGGCAGATCTCTGTGAGTTCAAGGCCAGCCTTGTCTACATAGTGAGTTGCACCCTGGAGAGGGAGGGACGGGTTGCCTAGACATGAGCCTGTGGGTCAAGGGAGCACACTCCCTTGCTTTGAGTTGTTGTTGAGAGGTGGTCCTGCCAGCTAGATTTCTGGCTTTTCTGATTTTAGGAAAGATTTTTGTATTTGCCATTTGCCCCAGAAGACATTACACAGCTAACCAAAGGGCTGGAGAGATGATGGCTCAGCAGTTAAAAGAGCTCACTGCTCTTACAGGGGACGTGAGTTCAGTTTCCAGTCAACACAATGAGTGGCTCACAACTACCTGTGACTCTGGCTCCAGGGGATTTGATACTGTGTTCTGGCCTCTGTGGGCACTTCACTCATGTGCACAAATCTACACACACACACACATACACACACACGCACACACTTTTTAAAAATTTTAACAAAAATATAACCTAAACCAAAGCCAGTAGAAACAATTATATATATGTGAGATATATATATATATATATATATATATATATATATATATATAGTTTATATCTTAAAATCATATGCTCAGGAATATTTGAAAAAGCTACATATTAAGTCATTTTCAAAATTAACAACAAAATGTAACATGGGGCAGGAAAGATGGCTCAGAGATTAAGAGCACTGACTGTTCTTGCAGAGGATACGGGTTCAATTCCCAGCACCCATTTGGTCATGTGACACCCTTGTGGCCTCCTTGGGCACATGTGGTGCTCAGGCATACACACCAGCAAAACACTCATAGGCTAAAAATAAATAAAACTTTAAAAACAGAAGGCATGAAATGGTTAGCTTGTAAGCTGATGTTTGGTAACACAGGCTGTAGGCAAAGCAGAACTGTGAACTCTCCGCAAGGTTCCAACTCATGGCCAGCAGCACAGGCTGAAGCGGCTTTAATGGCAGCTCCCGAGTCATCAGCCACACTTAGGGTCGATCCATAGGGAGAATGGCTTTGAGGCACAGAGCAGTTGGTTAAGGCAGAAGGTCCCCACAGCCAGGGGTGCTTGAGGCACCCCTCCAGCCACAAGGTCACACCTGAAGCCTTGCTGAGCATGCAACCCCCCGCTCCACACCTGTGTTCACCAGACCTCCAGATGGTTTGGACATAAGCTAGAACATGCTAGCAAGGTTTTTAGTGTGGGATGACCTGATGCCTGCTTGCTTTAGAGGGCAGTGTGGTGACGAGGGCCTTGTTCCAAACACATATTGCAAAGGTCCTTGGAGATCCATCCAATGGAAAAGTCATCTGTTTGTCATGTGTTGCCATAGTAACAATAGTGCAAAGCATCATTTGCTCCTATAAGAAAAGTCTCCCTTGCAAGAGGCTTTACTTACAAAAAGATCACCTTGTCCTGAGGAAACCAAATGTCGGAAGAGAAAATAGGGTCAGCAACCTTACCAACATCTACCTCCACCCCTCCAGGCCTCACTCCCAGTGAGCACACCCTAACTGCCCAGGATGGAAGGCATGAGTCCTGAAGGACTCATGAAAGGTAGACAGTGGAGGCCTGAAAGATGACATTTCCATATGATGGAGAACTCCCCTAATGAACCCTCAGCACGAATCCAAAACAAGGTCACCAATCACTGCCCACCCCCCTCCCCCATGGAAGTGCTGCCAAAACAGGCTTTATCTCTGTGTTATAAAGGCCACCTCTGCCACAAAATCAATTTTATTTTCAGTGTAGCTTTTATTTATTTCCTTTGCAGCGGTGGGGCTTTGGGCATGCCAGGTAAATGGCTTTACCCTGAGCTGCATCCCCAGCCTAATTATTTTTATGGTTTTTAAATCTGTTGACCATCTCATCTGCTTTCATAACAACTAAGAAGGCGGGGCTGGCTTTATTATCTCCACTTTACAGAAGAGAAAACAACTGGCCACTGAGTACTAAAGAGCAGACACAATGCTTGGTATAAAAAATGAAATGGTTTGTAATGTACGGAAGAGTGTCTAGGTTTACTTGAGTTTGCTGTCTGCCGGGTGAAACTGACTAGAAATCACTCGGGTAGGCTTTCTGGCAGAGACAGCTTGAGTGAGAAGCTTGAGGCAAGCTCAGGTGGTGACCTGTGGGTCATAGAACCCACATAACCTGCCATGACATCCTGAATTCTCTGGCGCTCCGAGTACTAACAACAAGGGCATGGGTGGCATCAAGGTTAACTAAGCTCTTACTACATACCAGACATTAGTCTGCAGGCATCAAGTCTATCCAGTAGCCCTCCTAACATTCCCATTTTACAGAGAAGAAAAACAAGGCACAGGAAGGCAATCTATGCCCACAACTTAATGTCTTGTTCCCTGGACACATAGGAGGTGCCATGCCCAGGAGGAGAACCCTGACTGGGATGGCAGTCATTGCAGGGACCTGTATCTCGTTTTTAAAGTTGCCATCTGGGCCATATTCCCCACACTCTGTCCTCCAGAAAGTTGATACGTATAGGGATCCAAGCCTCTATGGCAGCACTAACAGTCAGGTCTGTCAGGCCAGTCTAGGCTTTCTGGACCGTGTTTATCGATGAAACACTGGCTGATTTGCCTGGAGCTGTCTAAGAAAAATCAGAGAGGAAGGCAGCTTCAGAAGAAATACTGAAAATTAAAGACACGTGGAGGCAGCCTTTGAGTGAAGGCACAGACCTAGGGGCTGTGGTTTTTTTTCTTTTTCCTTTTCAAGAGTATTAAATAAAAAAAAATCCTCATTGGTGTAAATTAATCCCCCATCCACATGCAATTTTTTTAAGCTACTCCTCTTGGAACAGTACAAGCTAGCTTTTATAGATTGGTTAATCTTATGTTTATAATTTTTTTTTTCTGTCTCAAGGAAGCAGAGAAGAAGCTGAATAGAGCACTCAGGCAAGGAGAAAATTACAGCGTGAGTGCTGCTCCATGCTGGGTGCGCTAAGGGGCTGGGGGAGCACAGCTGTCAACAGCTGCAGGGAGGCGGGGAGGCGGGGAGGCGGGAGGTGGGAGGCGGGAGGCGCTTGTGCCTCTCATTTTCACGGATATGCAACCTTGCCATCCTAGAGCTCAACCACAAAGAAACCGAATAGCGAGTTCTAGAGTTTTCTATACCATCTCTCGTCAAAGCCCTAGCGGAATCCCAGAGAGAGGACTGGGATGTTGAGCACAAGTGAGATGCTTTCCACACTGGCACTCCGTGCTGTTTAATGAGTCTGGTCCACCCAGGCTCTTTGCACTGTCCTTTCTCCCTCTGTAAAACGGGAACAGGGATGGCTCCTTCATCAGGTGGGTGTACAAGCCAAATGAGTGAAGGAATTAGAACTGCTTGGCAACACCAGGCAAGCACTTGCGGTGTTCTAGCTAGTAAATACTATTTGGGGGAGGGATGGGTAAAGGGCATGCAGGCTTCCCAGCACCTCCACGTTTCACGACAATGTATGTATTTGAAAAGAAAACCCAAAAGGTGGTTTTTGTAAAACGTAAGGAAAACTGACATCACTGTCACTTCAGGTGAGGGTGCAACTAGGAGCGTCTCAATCCATCCCCTCCTGCCGCAGAACTGGACTAGTCTTTCCAGGACAAGATTGAGGGGGGGGGGGACCTGTGAACCCTCCCTCATCTTGGCTGTGGCAGGCTACAGCTCTGTGCATATTTTGCAGAGAGGAGTTCCAAACTTCCCTCTGGGCACTATTGACCCTGGAGCAAGCATCTTGTTTTACGGGACTTTAATTATTAATAATTAATTAGAACCAGATTCTCATGAGCTCAGGCTGGTCTCAAACTCGCTATGTAGCTGAGAGTGGTATTGAATTTATGACCCTACTGCCTCTGCCTTCCGAGCGCTGGGGCCACAAGCCCAGCTTTACATGGTGCTGGGGATCCTTCCCAGGCTTGGTGCCTACTAGACAAGTACTTTACCCAACTGGCCTATAGCCTCAACCTCTTCACCGGGTTTTTAAATGCTGAAGATGTCAGGAAAGATTCACAAGGCGGCAGCAGTGACCGACCGGGGCACCTGGGTAGTTCAGTCCACCCTGTCAAACATCACAGACCTCGCACATATGAGGGTGGACACTGAATTTGGGAACACACATATCAAGGACAGACCAGTCTCCAGAGCACACATCTGCGAGCTTCGCAGAGGGAAATCTCTCCTGCCACTCAGACACGCGGGGACGCGTGTCCCCTCCCCCACCCCCGTTTTTGTCCAAGAACCAACTCTGAGAAAACTGGTCACGCTCAGGTGTCACTTCTGCCTCTTCTGACAGGGACACCATGGCTTCCAGGGACGCTCATTAACAAAACAATTAAATTAATCCGCACAAAAAGCCCAAACCCACCCTAACGCCTAGGAGAGCTTGAAGTCGAAGGCAGAGGGTGTGGGTGCACAACGTGGGCTCCCGGACCCCCTCCCCCTGGGAAGAGAAAGGGGCTCAAGCCAGGGCCAACCAGGGTCGCACTCAGACAACCAGCGCTCAGGCGGCTCCCCGACAGCCAGGTAGGCAGGAGGGCGTGGGCACCGGCGAGCCGACGCCGCAGAGTAAAGTTCAAGCCGGATCTCACCGCCGGGCGGCCACCTCGCCAGCACTGTCCCCCGCTTCACAGTTCTTAGTGACTCCCGGTGGCTCTCACGCTCCCACCCACTTCAAACACCCGCCTCTCTTCCCCTCTCCCAAGCGGACTCCGGAACAGCGCAGAGAGCAGTCTGGAGCGGGCCCGGGGACACCGGGTGTCGCCTACGTACCCAGCGCTAGCAGAACGAGCTGTCCGGCCGCGGGGACCATCTTCCGAGCGCAGGGCGCTGCAGCCACCGCGCTCCCTGCGGTTGGCTAGTGGCCGCGCGCCGCCGCGGTGAGCGCGGGGAAAAAGGCGCAGGCGGCAGGGCCGGCCCCCGGCGCGCGGGCGGAGGGACGACCGCGCCTCCCGGTGGCACTGGCCGGCACGCTGCCCGCGGCGGAAACGGGAAGGAGGTTCCCGCCACCTCTCCGCCCCTAGGCGACCCAGGGCGCGGCGGACCACCCTCCCCTGATGGGGCGCCCCCGAGGGCGCAGGGGTGGGGACTGGGAGCCGGGGGCGGGGACCCGCACCCCGATCGCGACAGCCAGTCACCACCCCGGGCCAAGGGCCAGGCAGGAAGCGCCAGGCTTCAGACACCTCCCCGCAGTGCTCTTGCCCAGGGTCGCCGCCCGAGTCCCCTGCGCAGTAGCCGCCCGAGTCCCCTGCGCAGTAGCCGCGTCCAGGCTGTAGGCGGCGGAGCGGAGTCGCCAAGGATCTAGTCACCTGCGCCAGGGGCTGCTCCAAGACACTCCGGAGCAGGAGCCTGGAGACCTTAGCCAGTCACCCGGCAGGGCCTGACCCAAGAAAAGCGCTTGTCTCCATAGTCAGCCAAACACCCATCAAACTGGAATTCCCACCTGTGCCCCCATCCTTGCTGGCTTTGGGTCGTCTGCGTCAACCAGGGCCAAAGTCACCCTCCGTCCCCAGATACAGTGTGAAGATGAGGGACTCTATCATCCGTGAATTTAAACACGCGTCAACCCCACTGCCCCACTGCTTCGGGGGTGCGGAAGCATGAACAAGAGCTGGCTGTCATGCGGTTTAGTACAGGAGGAGTGGGTGGTGAAGTCAGCTAGTTGGCCCTTTTAGGGTTTGTGGTTTGGAGCTGACCCCTGATTGCTGGACCACGAGAGGGGAACACAAGAAGGGAAGAGCTTCTGGGTGGAGAAAGGATGGCTCATGCGTGTTTGGGGACCATCCATGGGGAACAGTACCCCAAAGAGACTAGTCATTGTTGTCAGACAGACCACCTCTTGCTTCCTGCCACCTAGCTGCCCCAGAAGAGGTCCCATTGTCCTTGGAGGTGGAACGTTGGTAGTAAGGTGTGTTGGTTTTGGGATTCTCTTGCTGTCTCCTTAACTGGATGCTCAAAGTCTCAGGATTAAAAAGGAGGCCCAAGCCATTGAACTCAACGTGTGGCTACTGTGTTAGTCATCTTTCGGTTGCTATGACAAAAATGCATGCGATAGGGAACTTAAAACGAGAGATTTGGGTTTCTGTTCTAGTTCGTCACTTGGCCCTATAGCTTCGGTCTGAAGAGGAAGGACTTCACAGTGGGGAGCATATGCCAGTCCAAAAGCAAGGAAGGGGGTTCCAATATTCCCTTCAAAGGTACACTCCCATTGACCTAACTTCTTCCAATAGTGGCCAAACTACTGGTTTCCACCATCTCTCACTAGCGCCGCCCACTGGGGGCCCAAGCAAGCAACAAATGAGTTTTTATGAAAAGGGGTGTTAAACCAAGCATCTTTTTTTGTTTTAATTAATTGATTGTTTTTTTTCCTTTGGAGACAGGGTCTCATTGTGTACCCCTGTCTGGCCTTAAACTCTACCTGCTTCTACCTCTAAAGTACTGAGATTAAAGGTATGCACAGCTATACCCAGTTCCAAGAGCCTTTTTTTGAAAACAGATTTGTGTGTTTTGACTGTATGTACGTGTGTGTATACATGTGTGTACTACATGCATGTCTGGCTGACGTCTGCAACTGGAGTTACGGATGCTTATGCACTAACATATGCAGGGAACTAAACTCAGAATCTCTGCAAGAGTAACTAGTGCTCTTAATCACTGAGGTTGGAGGAGGAATTTAATAACTGAACCATAACATATAGGCTGTTCCATTAGAAAAAGGCACTTTGAAAGGGGTGTGAATCTGTACAGAAAACCACCCCTTTCCTACATTGACTTCCTTTATCCCTTAATGCTATGACTGGTAAGGGTCCCTGTCAGCCATTCCCGACACCCACTGCATATATCCTTGCTATGGCCTTCAGCTTGACCTGGACCTGCCCTGGGGCTCACCTGATTTTTTGGCTACAAGAGGCAAGGAATCAGGTTTGGGGACTGGCTGTGTTCTTGCTGGAACACGTGCAGAGTAGCAAAGGCTGTGGTTGGCTGCCAGCTGTCTGGGAATCAGACTATCCTGGTCCTCTGCCCACTGCCCACACACTGTTGGGGCTGGCTGAATCTAGCAAGTGGGCTGGCCCCCTGAAGGGCTGGAAAATATTTTTAATCAAAAGATAATTTGTGGGGCTGTAAAGACGGCTCTGAGGTTAAGAGCACTGTTTTTTTGTTTTTTGTTTTGTTTTTGTTTTTTGTTTTTTGTTTTGGACCAGAGTTCAATTCTCAGCACCCACATAGTGGTTCAAAAGAATCCATAGCTCCAGTTCTAGAGGATCCAATACCCTCTTCTGAACTCTGTGGGCACTAAGCATGCACATGATACGTATACATAAATGCAGGCAAAACGCAATGCAATAAAATGAATAAATCTAACTTTAAAAACTTTCTTTAGAAATGCAACTCAAAACAACTCTGAGATACCATCTCACATCTGTCAGAATGGCTAAAATCAAAAATACCAATGACAATCTATGCTGGAGAGGATGTTGAGAAAAAGGAACACTCCTCCATTGCTGGTGGGAATGCAAACTTGTAAGACCACTCTGGAAATCAGTATGGCAGTTGCTCAGAAAAGTGGGAATGGATGTACCTCAAGATCCAGCCATTCCTCTCTTGGGTATATACCCAAATAGTGCATGTCCATACAACAAGGACATATGTTCAACCATGTTCATAGCAGCATTGTTTGTAATAGCCAGAACCTGGAAGCAACCTAGATGCCCCTCAACTGAAGAATGGATTGAGAAAATGTGGTACATTTATACAATGGAGTACTACTCAGCAGAAAAAAAGCAATGGGATCTTGAAATTCACAGGCAAATGGATGGAACTAGAAGAAACCACCCTGAGTGAGGTAACCCAGTCACAAAAAGACAAACATGGCATGTACTCACTCATATATGAATTTTAGACATAGAGCAAAGGATTACCAGCCTATAATTCTCTTCACCAAAGAAACTAGGAAACATGAAGGACTCTAAGGGATAAATGGTCCCCAGGAATGGAAGTGGCATGAACTCCTGAAATAATTGGGAGCATGAGGGTAGGGGGGAAGGAGCTGCTACAATAAGAGCAAGAGAAGAGGAGTAGAGGAGAGGAAATGGAGGGGCAGAAATATTGAGTTGGGGGAAGAATAGAGGAGAGAGAGCAGGATGAGAGATACCATATCAGAGGGAGCCACTATAGGTCCGAGAAGAGATCTGGAACCAGGGAGATCTCCAGAGACCTACAAGGATGACACGATCTGACAATCCAGGCAATGGTGGAGAGGATAACCTAAAAGCCCTTCCCCTAAAATGAGATTGATGACTTCTCTTTATGCCATCCTAGAGCCCTCATCCAGTGGCTGATGGAAGCAGAGACAGGCATCCACAGATAGACACTGAGCTGAAATCTGGAATCTAGTTGAAGAGAGGGAGGAATGAAGAGCGAAGGGGTCTGTACCAGGTTGGAGATGCTGTCGGGGAGGCCAGTACAAGACTGATCCAGACCCCTGAACATGGATGTCAATGAGGAGGCCTCTGCACTCCAGGGAGCCTCTGGTGGTGGATCAGTATTTTTCCCTGGTGCAAGAAGGGACTTTGAGAGCCCATCCCATGTGAAGGGTTACACTCTAGCCCTGGACACATGGGGAAGGGCCCAGGACAGCACAGGAAGATTTGGTGGACTTTGCAGAGCCCCCGTTGAGGGCCCTACCCTGCCTGGGGAGTGGTGGGTGGATGGGGTGGGGGTAGGCTGGGGGAGGAGGGATGGGGGTGAGGGGAGGGAGAGGGAGAGGGAGAAGGGAATTACATGTGAAACAAGCTTGTTTCCTAATTAGAACTAATAAATAAATTAAAAAAAAACTTTCTTTAACAGGAAAAAAGATGATTTGCCAATTTTCAAACTCAAAAGTAGACTACTCAAAGTACATTCTTTCTGTTTTTACTCCCTTCTTTCCTCTTTCCTTCCTTTCTTCTCTTTCCCTCTCTGTCTTTCTTTTCTGGAGCAGGGTCTCATTATACAGCTGGGACTTTTCAATTATCCTACCCCAGCCTCTTCAGTGCTGGGACAACAGAAGCCATTCCTGGCTTAGAGTACATTCTAATACTTGAAAATCACTCATTCTCTTCCAAGATTTTCTTGAGCTGGTGCAATGTTTTAGAACATTCCAGTTTATTTTTTTATTCGTTCATTCATTCATGTGAGTGTGTGTGAGTGTGTGTGTGTGTGTGTGTGTGTGTGTGTGTGTCTGTGTGGTATGCTTATGTGTGTATGCATGTTTGCATGTGTGTGGGTGTCTGTGCACATCTGTGCATGCTTGTGGAGGTCAGAGGTTAAATCATCATCTGCTGTCCTTCTACCTCATTTGTTCATTGAGGTAAGGTCTTTTAATTGAACCCAGAACTCACTGATTGGGCTATCTGCTAGTCAGCTTGTCCTTGGGATCCCCTTCCCCTGCCTCCCAAGGTTGGAATTTCAGGTAGGTTTTCATGCCACCCAGTGTTTATGTGGATTCTGGGGCTCTGAACGCCAGTCTTTGCTTGTGTGGCAAGTCCTTTAGCCATGGAGCCGTCTCCCCAGATTCCTTCCAGTTTATTTTGTTTGAGATCAGGTTTTGGAAGCAAATGACAAAAGTGGTGTTGGAAACAAAATTTGTTCCAAGGTCTCTCTGCTCCACTGCCTCAGTTTCCCACATTTTATTGAAGATAATACTTAACTTATCGGGCTGTAGGAGAATTAGGTGCCAGAGTCTGTCTGCTTAACTGTTTCATATGAGCAAAGTTAGTTATTAAAGTTCCCCGTTGTGAGCTTGCCTCTCCCTTCCGTGTTCCCGACTCTGTCCTTGCTTAATCATTCCATGCCAGTTTCCATGAGTGCACATACACACATGTACACCTGAATATGCACCCATACATACTCATGTTGCAGCTGTACAGAATCCATTGCTCTCTGAGCTGAGTGGATCCCAGTGGTGTCCTTGAGACTGCAAGGAGACTCAGTGTCCTTCCCCTGCAGACCGCACCTATCCCATGCATCCTCCAGGCTCCATTCCCGTGTGCACACGGAGCCCTCCTTACAGGATTACACCCTGGATGGAGCAAGGGTGATTCACTTTGTAGAGCCAATCATCCCTGTCCCTGAGCAAACAAGAGAATACTGGTAGGGCTAGGGCAGAGGCTAGTCACAGCCCAGGGAGCTTCTATCCAAATTCTGAGGGTGTGGGTAGGGGGTCCTTTCCCCATCTTCCCCCAGCCTCCCCTCATTCCTGGTTATGGGGAAGTCACAGGCCCTAGTGCTTTCACCTAGCACTCAGCCAGCTGGCCTGGCCTTGAATGAATGGCCTTAGATGCTTCTAGAAGGTCTCGAGGAGGAAATACAGCTATGGATGTGAGAGGGAAGGTGGCTCCCATGTGCCAATCTCAGAGCCAGTGACCTGCTGGCTCCAGCACATGCAGGACTTTCCCTTAACAAGGGGAGAAGGGTTGACAGAGGCAAAGGTCAGAAGCCATTGGTCATGAGGGACCCTTTTAGGGGATGCTGAGAACTGAATTTTGGTGGAATGAGGAGATTCTACCACAACAAGGGATTTAGAGAGAGAGGTGGTTGGAACGTGATGAATTGTCTAAGTTTTAGCCCCACAGAGGCCTCAGCTGTCAGTATGTCCCAGCTCTAGGGGAGGACAAAGAAGAGGGACTCATGCTGGGTTCATCTGAGTCTTCCTTTCATGGATGGGGAAGGCCTTTTACCTTCGGCACCAGAGTGATTTTCATTGCCTGTGCTGTTCAGAATTGGTGTGGCTCCTGCTTCCTGCCTCATACCTGGTGCTCAGCTGACCTCAGATGTGGACACTGGACATGTGAATTACCTCAAATCCTTCCACCCTAGACTACAATGTCCCCAAAACATGAGATGGAAGCTTGGGTGTTAATGCACCCATAGGTGGTGCAAGCTGGTCAAGGCACTGGGTTGGATGCTCTAGAGCTCTAGAACACCAATGGCTGCCACAGCAGAGGCATTGTCATCCAAAACATCTTGGGAACTTTCTAGGGACCTGGATGCAGTGCAGGTGAATCTATGCTGGCACACTATGTGGAAGACACCAAGCTTCTCTCCAAGCATGCACAGAGGTAGAAGAATAATTCATTGGACATCCAGTTATGGGTCCACTCTCTTTGCTGCTGTCCCCTAGTAGTCTTGAATACACTGTCACACCTTTCTGGAGACTGAGAGGATGGCATCTGGAACTCTTACACAGTTCCTATGGGAAAGTCCCAAATCCAGTGTCCAGAAACCCTAAAGCAGTCTCAGCTAAGGATGCTGACAGAAACAGTGGTGCTCAGAAGTGAAAAGGGAGGAGAGAGGAAAAATGAAGAGGATGGGAGAGATGGCTCAGGTGGGAAAGCACTTGCTATGCAAGTGTGAAGATCCAAAACCCATCTCCAGAATACACACACACACACACACACACACACACACACACACACACACACACTGAATAAAGGAAAGAGAAATCAAGGCAAATGGGACTCACTCATTTACTTTTCAATGATGTATCTAACTGCTTGATAAACTCAATAAATTCTCCCCAAGGTCAGAGGAAAGGGGAAACAACAATAAAAACAAAACAGGACAGATAAGACAGAAGACAGAGAAAGACAAGGATAGTCAAAATATTTTTAACAGGATGCTCAGGACCACAGCAGAGGTTGACAGAGGAGAATCTGGTCTCTGTTCCATACCAGAGGGAATGGGAAGGAGGGGAGAGTTGCACCCCACAGCTCTATGGAAGATGGAAATCTTGTTCAAGGACATTCTGCAAACACAAGGACATATCTACACTCTGTGACAGGCAAGTATGCCCTCACAGTCAACTTCCAAACTCCACAAGGAGTACAAGGGACATAATGACAGAGTGGGGCTGTGACACTGACCAAAGCAGAGAGAGGAGGGCACATCAGACACTAGTGCCCTTAAGGGCAGCTGGAGAAAAGGCTTGGCAGTCTTCCAGTTCATGATGAGAGGGGTGCTGCCAGGAACCCAGGAATGTTCGGAGTTACTGTGGTAGGAGTCTGTGCAGGCAACAACCCCTCCACTGTGCTCTCTCATCTTTGTGACACAGCTTTCACTTCCAGCTGGTTGTGTCCTGGGCACCTGACATTGGATGAGCCCTTCTGCTCTGTAGGGGACTATGGGGAAGAAGAATCAGGGCGCTTCCAAATGAAACTTATACTGATGTCTGTCAGATAAATGCCAAAGACCACAAAGTCATTGCCATGGAATTTTGAGAGGAAATGTCTGTTACACAAAATTCAGTTTCTTATCAAGATAGTTCAGATAAGACACTATAAAAGTGTCAACCACCTGTGCACCACCCTGACTGAAAAATATTCCGCAGAAAATACCCCAGCCAAGAAAACAAAACAGACTGAACAACGTGGAAGAAGTGAGCGAAAAAGTTGATGAGTGATGACAGCTGTGAACCTGGTGCTGACCTCACATTTTTAATGTCTGCAGTGCCTACTGTTGTTGCCAGTAGCATGGACGGTTCCTTTCCCACAAGAATGGCAGCAAAACTTGGTCCACAAGATGAAACAAGACAATCCCTTGATTGCTGCTGCTGATTGGCCTAGGGGTAGGCACATGAATAAGCCTGGCCAACAAAATATCAGGGGGTCTTGTGAAGCTTCTGGGGGAGGTATGTTCCTTTTTGATAAAGAGAGTACTTAGGTGGCCTTTTCTCCTTCCATTTATGGATGAGACATCTGCAGTTTCAGCATCCATTTTGTGAGAAGGGGAGTGTTAGATTTCTGGTGGAGGATGGATTCAAGAGGGCACTGAGCGAGACTGCTGTGGATTAGTAACATTGTGAACAGATAGAGAGGCAACAGAATAGCAGGGGCTATGAGAAGAGTCCAGGCCATATCATCAAGACAGTGTGGCAGGGTCTCTGAAGAAAGATCAGAGCCCACGCGGTGCAGAAGTGGGAGTCTGTTCTTACAGTTTCCTGAGGAGGGGGGAAGTTTCACAGTCTCTGACTCCCAAGCTGGAGGCAGGGAAATAGCAGCAAGCAGGAAGTGTGGCCTCTGATACCCCTTTGGTGTAAAATCATCTCACCAAGTGAGGGATGCTGACCCTTTAGCTGAAGGCTCACACACAAATGTCTCAGTAAGATGCCCGTGAGAGCACCAGAGAGGAGCCTAGATTCTAACATTACATTTTTACAACCAAGAGAATGTGAGAGCCACCTACACAGACACTGGGCATTGAATTACTATTAAGTTGTCCCTGCATCTTTTTCTCTTGTGTGTGTGTGTGTGTGTGTGTGTGTGTGTGTGTGTGTGTGTGTGTGTGTATTTTGATGTGTCCATGTGGAGGCAGCATGCATGGATGTGTGTGCATACATGTGGAGGCCTCGAGTATCTTCCTCAATCTTCCTTCACATTAGAATTTGAGCCAAGGTCCCCCATTAAATATGGACCTTACCAATTCTGCTGGGCTAACTGGCTAGCCAGTGAGCTCTAGGCATCCTCCTGTGTCCCTCTTCCCAGTGCTGGGATGACAGCTGATGACATGCCTGACTTTCTATGTTGGCACCGAGCCACCTTCCCAGCCTAGTCTTGCCATCCTTTTTGTGTGGTAAAACTGCATGATTAAATGCTCTTATTGTCTGAGATGATGAAGAAAACTTTCAAAGGAAATACACAATAAGCCATGTGTAGTTGCACACATGGATTCCCAGGACATGTAATCTCCCATGAGTCTGAGGTCAGCCCAGAGTCTGTAGTGTTGGGATTAAATCTAGGGTCTCATGCCTTAGCATACCAGGCAAGGACTCTACCAACTGAGCTATACCCCCAGACCCTCGGTCTCGTTTTCTAAATTTAGTTTAGTATTATTGTGTCTGTGTGTGTATGTGGGACTGTGGAGTTCAGGGGACAACTTTGTGGCATTGGCTCTCTCCTTCCACCTTATGTGGGCTCAGGGGATCAAACTCTAGTCATCAGGCTTTTGCAGCCAGCACTTTGACTTGCTGAACCATCTCGCAAGCCCCAGCTCTCCTTTTTAACACACAAAATCTCATCAGAGGATTTTAAGAAGTGTGCCTAGTAAAAACCATAACAGGCAAGAACAGATACTGATAAAGTCATCATGGGGGACACGGGGATCAAGGATCAGAGACAAGTTCCCTCATTGAGAACTTAGTCCTCAAGTCCCATGCAATTGTGCTGTAGGACAAACCTGCCAACCTCAGAGCTTCCAGAAACTGTAAAATGCCAGTTTCAAAGTCCTGATTCTCAGTGTATCTTACACATGCAACAAATGGGGGCAGACAAAAGTTCCAGGGCTCCTCACTATCAGCAACCCCCCAAAGGGATGGAAGCAGTAAAGATACAATGAAGTTGAATAAAGCAATTCCATAAAATTAATATACACAGGTCAAACCTTTCTATTCCACCAATACATTTCTCTCAAGCATTTTTAGAAGATTCAAGAGAAGTGATTGTGGGCCATTGAGTAAAGATGCTTGCTGCCTAGTCTGCTGACGTGAGTTCAATTCCTGGGACCCCCTCGCTGGAAGGAGAGTTTTCTGCTGACCCCACTTGTCTATAGGCATCTGAACATGCAGACAGCACATGCATCGTGCACACACAGACTTATAAATAAATAGTAAATAAATAAATAAAATCAAAGACTAAACTTGAAATTTTCTCTAGAACCACGGAGCAAGTTCTTAGTTAATGAGACATCAGATACATCACGGAGGACACGTTTTTCATCTTAAAACACTGGGAGTGGTTGTGCATGGTAGAGGTCAGCATTAATGCTGACTTAGCCACTGTTAAGCAACATTTTCCAAATGATTTGATTTACTGATGGCATCCTTTCTCTGAATCTATCTTCTTTCTTCTCCCCACTGATTTGAAATAATACCTTCATCACATTGTCACCCCTCCCTTTGCAGTTTGTTTGCTTACTTTAAAAAAAATTCACTCCAGCCTCCCATTGTTTTAACTTCATAATTTGGTTACAGTTTTTTTTTGTTTTTTTTTGTTTTTTTGTTTCCCTACGGAAGACTTTTACTAATTAACATTCCAACAGTGGTCCAGATTCATACCAATTGTTAATTCTTTGGGTTATTCACATTGTGATAGTTAGTCTTAACTGTCAATTTCACAGAATATAGACTCACCTGAGATGGTAGTCTCAATGAGGGATTGTGTACTTTAGATCAGTCTCTCGGCTCTTCTGTAGGGGACTGTCTTGATTACATTGAGATGCAGACCCGCCCACTATGGGTGGCACCATTCCCTAGGTTGTGCAAGAGTAGAGAAAATGAGCTGAGTACCAGCTTGCATGCATTTGTTGCTCTTTTCTTGACTGCCGATGTCCTGATGCCTTGACTTGATTACCACAAGGGACTACCTAGAACTGTAAACTTTTCTTTAAGTTGCTTTTGTCAGAGTGTTTTTATCACAGCAGTAGAAGAGAAACTAAGACATACATCCTGGAAAATATGGAAAAGACTATGGACTGCCTTCTTTGCTTCCCTAGATTTGTATTTAGATATGTGTCTCCATCTCTACATAAATACAGATTATTTTGTCAGTGCTAGAAGGCTCTTTGAAGCTCATAGTGACAACTCTTAAAATCTATGTCCATCCATATTTACCCCAGAACTTTTACTTTTCTTATGGAGGATGGAGGGTAAAGTCTGTGGCCTAGGCTGGCCTTGAACTCACATTGCAGATCAGGCTGGCCTCAATCCTCTGACCTCGGCCTCCTGGGTGAAGGAATAGTTTATTCTTTAGTATAACTGAAATTAATTTCAGTGATTATTTATGATACATATATGAAAAATGTACCTTGTAGCTGTATTCTGTCCCTTTCCATAATGTATGTACATGGACAAACAGAGGGTTATAAGTATACCAAAAATGTGGACAGAGTAAATGTCTGAAGTCTTCATTTTGGTTTTCCTTGCTTAATTTTCTGTAGCAAGCATCTCTTGCTTTTGCAAGGATTTTTGTTCCAGAAGGAAGGGTGGTGAGGGTCATGGGTGCGCTTGGGTTTCAGGGAGTGTCAGTGGAGAGTGTTTCTTCTTTTGTAGACTTTCAGATAGTCCTGAGCTCGGGGACAAACTAAGCTTGGGTGTCAGCTGTTGGCATTGCTGCCCCAGCAGGGCAGGGATCTGAGGCCACCTCTCTCCTGCACACAGGCACCTCAGTGTGAGCCGGGGCTGGGATGGCTGAGCATGCTCAGGGCTGGGACAAGAGCTCTGTGTCTGCCAGTGTCCGGCACAAAGGACAGAGGTCTCTTGTTTACTTTGGATTAGAAATGTTAAAATGAAAGACAGAAAAAAACGTTTGAATTTCCTCTCTTTTTGGTTTCCTACAAAACAAATTGTCCTGAGTTGGGGATGTTTTTGGCATCTTCTGCAAATAAAAATCAATCAGCCCCGATGGCCAAGGGAGCCTTAAAGAGCCTCCCTTGTTTACAGTTTGCTTTAGATTTAAGGCTTAAAGGTTAGGAAGTAAAAAGGACTGAAGAGGCTCCTGAATTGTTCATTCATTTCCCAGGAAGTGGGGCATTCCCAGCTCATTGGTCAGCTGGGCCAAGTGACCTTTGACCTTTTGCAATAAGCTCTGCGTAGGCTGAAGCAACACATTATCATGGTCACCCCTCATGCTCCCTCCCTGTCTCCAGTCCAGTCTTCCACACACTGTGATAGGTGCTGTCAATCAAACACCCTCTCAGAAAACCGGGCCTACCATGAGACATAGGTTTTTTTTTTTATTTTTTTGCAGATTTTTTGTATTTGAATTAGAAACAAGATTGTTTTACATGACAATCCCAGTTCCCTTCTCCCTCCCATCCTCCCCTACCACCCTTCTCAACTAAAACCCTACCTATCACATAGCCTTTCTGCTCCCCCTGGAGGGTGAGGCCTTACATAGGGTGTCATCAGACTCTATCATATCCTTTGGGATAGGGCCTAGGCCCACCCCTACTCCTCGTGTGTGTCTTGGCTCAGGGAGTATTCCTCTATGTGGAATGGGCTCCCAAAGTCCACACCTATGCTAGGGATAAGTACTGAACTACTACAGGAGGTCTTGTAGATTTCTGAGATTTCCTCACTGAAACCCATGTTCCTGGGGTCTGGATCAATCCCATGCTGGTATCCCAGCTATCAGTCTGGGGAGCAAGAATTCCCTGATGTTCAGGTCAGCTGTTTCTATGGGTTTCACCAGCCTGGTCTGGACCCCGCTGCTCTTCACTCATCCTTCTCTGCAACTGGATTCTAGTTCAGTTCAGTGATAAGTTGTGGGTGTCTGCTTCTACTTCCACCAGGGACATAGGTTTTTTAGATACAGCAGTCCACAAATCATGAAGACCTAGGTGGTCCTATGTTGAAAGACTGCCTGAGACTCAGGGGAATGAGTCCTTGAAGACCTCTGTATCATGGTCCAGGCTGTGTGGATGGGAGCCTGAAGTGAGAGCGCAGGTTTGCGCTAATGGCCAGGGCCATGCTCTGAACCCTTCTTATTGGCAGTTCACTTACCTTAAAATGGGGGCCACAGAGTTCCTGTGAAGATTCCACAAGATGGTGGGAGTCAGAAGTTCTGAGTCTGTCACTGCAAACAGTGCATGGTGACTGCTTACTGGCCACCATCTGTCATCACCATGGAGTGCTTCATTTGGGAAGATGGGCTAGCTCAGGGCACACATAGGCCTAGGAGAGAGCTCACTCAGCAGAGTCTTCTGTCTTGTGCTTGCTTGTTCTTGAGTTACTCTTGTGACATCAGAGATGTCCATGGGGTTAGAAACAGAAGTATTGGGGATGGGGCTTAGTCCTCCATGCCTGATGCTGCCCAGCTTCTCATACCCCTAGAGTTCCTAGTGAGGCATGGCTACCTGTGATGAGAGACGGATGCCCTTGGCTGGGGCATAATGTACTTATCAATGGGCATTAAAAGACAGAGTTGAGACATTAATTTAAGTTCACTGTGCTCTGTTCTGTAGCCCTAGCTGATGCCGAACTCAACACAGATAATATGTGAAGGGGCAGGTTTCTCAGGGTGGAAGCTAGTTCCATGTGTGCCCTTGGTTGGATGAAGAAATGTCTGGGATGTTGTCAACCAGACGGATCTGCAGTCACTTGGGGAGATGGGCTTCTGGGTACCCCTGTGGGGAATTATCTTGTATTAAAAGAGGTGGAAGATCCACCTATTGTGGGTGGAAATTGGCAGGGATCCTGGGCTATACAAATAGAGAAAGGGAGGTGGGCAGCAGCAGGCATCATTACTCTGCTTCCTGAGTATAGATGCAACGTGACCAGTTGCTTCAGGTTCCTGTTGCGTTGGCTTTCCTTCAAGATGGATTGTACCCTTGGCACTGTGAGCTGATTTAAACCCCTCTTGCCTTAAGCTGCCTTTGTCAGAATATTTTTATCAGAACAACATAAAAAGAAACTAAGGCAGTAGGTAAAGCAGTTGAGGAGCAACCCGTGTGTGTGTGTGTGTGTGTGTGTGTGTGTGTGTGTGTGTGTGTGTGTGTATCTTGAAGAGTACAGCTTTTGAAAGGGAAAGTGAGTTAAAACCAACCTTAGCTGTGTGGGTAAGATTAACCCAGCTCTCCAAAGGTCTGTATAGAATAAAAATGGTGAAAGAGGCTGGGACGTAGCTCAGTTGGTAGAGCACTTGCCTAGCATGCAGGAAGCCTGTGTTTAATTAGCGGCACCATGTAAACTAGGTGTGGTGCTGTACGCCTGTAATTTTAGCACTGGGTAGGTAGATGCAGGAGGATCAGGAGTTCCAGGTTATCCTTGACTGCTTAGTGAGTTTGAAGCCAGCGTAGGCTACATGAGATCTTGTCTCAAAAACTAAGACAACTATCAGAAGTTAAAGGGCTTGCTGCTCTTGCAGAGGATCCAAGTTCATTTCCCAGCACCCGTGTTGAGCATCTCGCATGTAGTTGTAACTCTTCTTCTAGCCTCTGAGGGCACCCACAGGCATGGGCACACACATGCACACTTACACATAAATAAAACATAAATCCTTAAAGCAACAAAACAGTAGCTGGAGAGATGATTCAGAGCTTAAGAGGGCTTGATGCTCTTGCAGAGGCCCTGGGTTTGGTTCCCAGCCCTGCCATGGATTATCAAGTGCGCTCTTCTGGCCTTCATGGACACTGCATACATGTGGTGCATGGACATACATGCAAGAGAAACACTCACACACAACAAAAGGTGGAAGGAGTGCTCCCATGTAAGCCGGGCACTCATCTCTCGTCCTTGGATGTTGCTGCTCCTGGTTGGCAGATCTTCCTGCTTGAAGAGGGAGTCCACCTGCAGTTCCCAGGTCTTTGGGTCATACCAGAACTTAGCACTTTTTTTCTGCTTCTTGGGCCTCTCAGTTTCACTCAGATGACACCACTGGCTCTCCAGGACTGGCACTTCTCAGCTTCCATGGTGGTGATATGAACATTTAATTGGCTACAACTACAGTGACTTTTTGATGTCATCTTCTCCTTCTCCTTCTTTTCTCCCTCTCCTGCTCCTTCTTCTTCTTCTATGAAAAGACTATTTTTAATTGCATATATGTAAGGCTCGCGTGTGTGAGTGTGTGTGTGTGTGTGTGTGTGTGTGTGTGTGTGTGTGTGAACAAGCAAGTGCAGTGCCCAAGGAGGCCAGAAAGAGACTATCAAATCCCCTGAAGGTGGAGACACAGTGGTTGTGAGATGCCTATCATAGGTGGTGGGTACCAAACACAGGCCTTATGGAAGAACACTACATGTTCTTAAATGCTGAGCCATCTCTCCAGTCAGTTCCTGTGTGTGTGTGTGTGTGTGTGTGTGTGTGTGTGTGTGTGTGTGTGTATGTGTGTGTAGGCTAGACATCAATTTCAGTTGTTAACTCAGGAGCTGTCACCACGTTTCTAAAGACAGGCCTTTTACTTGTGTCTCCCCATGCCCAGTGCTGGGATTAGACTCAGGCCAGCACACCAAGCTTCCTAAAGTGGGTTCTGGGGATTGAACTGTGGTCCTGATGCTTACACTGCAGGACTTTACTCACTGAGCCATCTCCCCAGCCCAGCCCTTTGATTTCTTGACTGTTCTGGAGATATTTGAAGCTGCCTTTCATTTTTTTGCTTCAGGTACCTGGACTCTGGGATCTTTAGGATCTTTTCCTTGTGAACATTTGTACAAACTTGATTGGGCCTGTTGGAAAATCTAGTAGGAAGCTCCTCAGCATAATCCAATTCCTGTCATGACACAGCATTCACCAGTGGCCTGGACTGCACTTGACCTGAGAAAAATGTGTCTGCCCAGCCTCCATTTAAATGGCACTGGAGATTCGGCACTAGTGGTCACAGCCGTGTGTCCATGCCAACCTCTATCAGTTGAGTAACCTGTTTCTCCAGTTGGGCAGGACAGAATGCTGGAATTCCCCTGATGAGACAAGTCCCTCAGGGTGGCCACTGGATCACACTGAGTGAGATAACCCAAATTCCCCTCCCCTGCTTACAAAGAGCTTCCGAAGGCTCACTGGCCTCACGTGATCTCACATCAGTGCGATGGGGGGGTGGGGTGGGGGTGGGCATTGTGATCCCCGTTTTACAGATATGAGACCTGAAGCAAGTGTCAGAGTGAGGATTGTACATGGGGACTCCAGGGATTCATGCAGTGTGGGTTTAGGACACTTCTGGTCCTCATGTCATACCTGCCTCAGACTTGTCAAAAGACACCTGCTGAGGGGAGGGATCATCACCAGGATGAAGAGGAACAGACACAGCCTGCGGTATTTCATCTCAGCCTCCTGGGCTTGGCACAGACCCCGGCTCCTGCAGCAGGAGATGAGCCTGCTGCATCATATTCTTTCTGAAAAGGAGAAGAATCCCCATCTTTCACAGAGGATAGCAGGAAGGAGGCTCAATGGAAATGTTAGGAAGCAAGGTGGGAGCCAGGCACAGTGGCTCCCACCTATGACCCAGGCATTTGGGAGGCAGAGGAACAGAACTGGTACAGAGGGAATGGAGCTTGGGACAAGTTATAACAGACAGCACTGTGAAGGTTGTAAGCCATGTCAAGTGTGCTGTATCATTTGTGAGGCTCAAGCTTGCCATGTGATGCAAGTTTCCCGTTTTAAAAAGTGGTGTGCATGTACGTGTGTGTGCATGTACCTGTGTGCGTGTCAGTGTGCACACATGTGCGCATGAACAAGTGTGTATGTGCTTATGTGTGTACACGCATGTGTTTGTACTTGTGTCTATGTGTGTGCATGCGTGTTGGAGGCACAGTGGTCTTTGTGCTCACAGATAAACACAAGGGGAACCGGGAATGTCAAGCATACAAAGTTGTTCCTTCAAGAGAAGGAATGCAATAGCTGTTATCCACCCAGAATGCTGGGAGTGGACATGCTTACTAACATGGCGACCTTTGCATTATCTGTGTGGCCAGAGACTTTCCCTACACCAACCCTTCCCAAGACTCTTGTCATAAGCTTGCCTTTCTCCACCAGTGTATAGAATCTATGGATTTTACAAAGAGTTGCAATGTAGACATATCTGATCTATATTTAGCTTACTTTGTTCCTCAAGAGCACAGCGTGGTACCTGACTTTAATGTGGGTTCTGAGACTCGAACTCAGGTTCCCCTGAACATGAGGAAAGCATTTTACCAATTTAACCATCTTTCCTGCCCCAAGCTTTCGGCTTGTTTTGTATTTTTATTGTGAAAAAATATTTGGTTTCACCCATATCTTCTTTTAAAAACTTGGAGGAGGAGAGAGAGAAGTGGGGGTGTGGAGAAGGAGGGAGTGAGGGAGTGGCCCAGATGGTTTTCCTGTAAACATGACAAGGGGAAGAGGCAAGAGCAGGGCTAGGCACCACTGGTGACTAAGGGATGAGGAATGGGGAGAATCCTGGAAGGTTCTCTGTGTGCTCTCACCAAGGGATGGCAACACTGGGCATGTTCTTGCATGTTCAGTGTTGGTGACTGATGTGAAAAAAACCCAATACAGTACATTCTGGAACATGGTTCATGGTTTGCTCTTGGGTTCAGTCTGAACCACACAGAGTTTTATCTGACTCCATAGTGTTGGTGGGTGCCCACTGACATCAGGGTCTCTTGATAGGTCCTTTTGGCCTTTCAAGCATCCTGAGCTGTTAAAAAAAAAAGAATCCCTTGATGCCGTGGAGGTTGTGGGCTTTAGAAGTAGAAGACAGCTGTGGCTGGAACCACAGAGAAAGTTGCTCATCCTGGGGTCTCAACTGCACAGCACCATTCTCCTTGTAGTGACAAGGCCCCAGATGGAGAGCAGCACATACACTGTGGAGTTCAGACTTGAAGCCTGAAAACCAGGTGTTTCAATGGGGGTCACTGTGGCTAAGCTTGGAGCAAGGGAGAGGCCCCCCCCCGAAGCACCGGCAGTAGAGATAATGGCACAGGCAAGGGCCAAAGTGAAAGCCACATAGCCAGAGAAAAGAGGCCTGCTCCACAGCATGGACCATATTAACACAAGGATAACACCGACCACCCGAGAGAACCTTATCATCCTCATGAAGACACAGCATTGAAAACATAAAATGAAACAGGAAGAAAGGCACTTTTGTTTTAACCCAACCTCCAGTTGCTGTGGTCCTGTGTCTTGGGAGTTCAGCCCCATCCCTGGTGTCCTGCTAGAGTTATTCAACTATCTGATCAAATGGCTTTACAAAACTACACCAAGGAACGAGCCTTGAGAGGTAAGCGGCTGAGATTAGAGTCTCCACCAGGGGGAGGAAGTCCTGAGTGGAGTTCTACTGAAGGAACAAATGGGAGCCATGTTCTGAAATCTAAAGCAAACATGACCACAAGACCAGAGATGGGGGACACTTGTCCCTGCACACTGAATTCAATACGGGACATACGTACAGAGAGAAGCAACATCTCAGCTATAACACCTCCTGTGGGTGACAAGGTCTCAGATTTCCAACATGTTACCTCTCCTAATGCCATGTCTAAATACATGTAGACATAGGTTGTCAGTGTGGTGGGAGGGGCTTAAGAGTGCTTGCTGCACAATCACAATGACCAGAGTTTGGATCCATGCACCCATGTAACAAGCTGGGCATCCTGGAAATTCCTGTAACTCTAGCTCTAAGGGATCCATAGCCTTCTGGTCTCCGAGCACACACAGTCAATTACACGTGCGCACCCCCCCACCCCACACTCAACTCACATAAATAAATGAATGACTGAATAAATAAATATTTAGGCCATGGCAAATAAATGACTTCTGTTCTTAAAGGTCAATTGCCTAGGAGTCTCTCAGCCTCTCTGACTTTCTTCACGACATTTATGAAACAAAGTCAAGAAGAAGGCAAGCGTGGTGGCTCATGGCTGAAACCCCAGCACTTCCAAGGCTGAGGTAAGGGACTGGGAGTGCAAGCTTATGTTCAGCTGTATGGTGAGTTCGATGCATGGGACCCTGTGCCAAATAAACAAGAAAAAACAGGAATAAGAACTCACTCAGCAAACACTAGAAACTTGGACCTCGTGGATAGCCTAACAGGAGTCTCACAAGCATATTTACAAGTACAGGTGGGACACATCAGATTAGTACCAACCTATCCTGTTCATGCCTCATATAGCAGAGGTCAGTGGAAAGCAAGGTGCTCCTGGCTGTTACTACAGACCCAGTGATCCAAGGCTCAGACAAACTGGAACACCAGGGGAGAAACGCATCCCCATCATCCTGCCTTTCATAGGTACTAACACTACATCTGACTGGTACAGAATGAACAGGAAATAAAGTCAGAAAGTGTGTGTATAGGGGAAGGGCAACGGGAGGAGAACCAGCAATTTCGTGCTGTTTCCTGGGATGTATGTATTTAGAAGCTAAACACCACAGGCCAGGGTGGGGCCGGGAAGATCCCCAATGGTAACACACTAGCAGTTTCAGGATTGCAGGTGACTCGGTGGGTCAGAAGAACAGAGAACCAGGCAGGGAATGTGCCACCTCAGTAGAGTTCCCTTTCTACCGTGTTAGCTGCATGACTGCTGTCAGTTACAAAATTGGTCTGCATTCATGTATGCCTACTCAGACAGTAGGTTGGGAAATGGCATGTAGAAAATTCAGCAAGATGTAGAAACAATTAAGAATAATAAGGGAGTTTAGTGAGGCTAATTGTTTTCTTCTAGATTTAGTCTACTTTTAAGTGTGTGTGTGTGTTTGTGTGTGTGTGTGTGTGTGTGTGTGTGTGTGTGTGTGTGTTGTGTGTGTGTGTATGCAAGTGCCCAAAGTGGCCAGAAGCAGATTCCTTGAAGCCGAGTGGCAGGCAGCTATGAACTTCTTGATGTGGGTCTCGGGAACTGAACCCAGGTCCTCTGCAAGAGAAGCAAGTGCTCTCAACTCTGAACTCTTTCTCAGGCCTTAGTGAGGTTAATTGGTTTCTATGAACTATCAGTAGATATTTTTAAATGAAGTAAAAAATACTATATAAAGTAGCAGAAGAGCATCACATATTTAGAATGAATACAACAAAGTATATTGAGGATCTCTACAGTGAAAACTGTAATGTGTTAAGAAAAACCTAAAGACCAACGTAAGCAGAAACATAACATATTAGATTGTCATTCTGTCCCAATCCAAATCATGTGTGTTCTTCTACAGTGCAACTTTGCATTTGCCTGTCATCAGACGTCTAATGTTCCTCGCTGGATCTGGGTAGATTTGAATATTGCAGGAATAACTGGTCATCTGGGAGCAGCGTGGCTCTGCAGAAGCATGAGGCTGTGAGAAGGCCCAATTAGCTTATGAGGCGAGAGTATATGGACCCTGAATGGTGCCTGGCCAGTCCTTCATGTTCTGGTTCCACAATGGTCCATCCAACTGTAATTGCCTGGGAGATCCCATATCACAGAGAAAACCTGTCCCCAGGAGCAGTGAGATATAGTAAATGGCAACTGTTGCAGCAAAGTGACTGCCACACAGGCATAAGGACCTGAGTTTGGATATCCAGCAACCATGTCACAAGCCAGGTATGGTGGCATGTGCCTGTAATCTCCCTACCGGGGAGGTGGACACAAGAGAATCCTGAAGCTCATCAGCCAGGAAGCCTAGCCAAATCAGCAAGTTCCAGGATTAGGGAGAGACCCTGATTCAAAAAGTGGACTAGGCCGGGTGTTGGTGGCACACTCCTTTAATCCCAGCACTTGCGAGGCAGAGGCAGGCAGATCTCTGTGAGTTCGAGGCCAGCCTTGTCTCCAGAGCGAGTGCCAGGATGGGCTCCAAAGCTACACAGAGAAACCCTGTCTTGAAAAACCAGAAAAAAAAAAAAAAAGAAAAAAAAAGTAGAATGGACCAAGTGGTGGTGGGGCACTCCATTAATCCCAGCACTCGGGAGACAGAGGCATTTGGATCTCTGGTCTACAGAGTGAGTTCTAAAACAGTCAGGACTTTACAGAGAAACCCTGTCTTGAAAAAGACACAAACAAACAACAAACGTGAAATGGAGACAAAGACTAGTGAAGTAGTTCCTACTGACCACATACAGCGTCAAACCATTGTCAGGCAGACACCCTCTGTCTTATAAATGGGACACTAGTTGGCAATAAGAAGCACAACCTATTGACCACACAGAAATACAGACAGAGATCTCAAGCAGTATGAACAGAAGAAATTGGACAGGGGAGAATGCAAACCATGTTTCCATTTACATAAGTTCAAGAGTAACTGATGTCTGAGGACGGGAGTCACAGCGGTGGTTACCTCAGGGCAGGGGCCTGTGAACTGAGGATGCCAGCAGCTTTCTGTCTCTATGTGTGGATATTGGTTCCCTAGAAAAATACACTTATAAACAGTCACTAAGCTGTGTGTTGAGGATTGGTGTTTCCACTTACGTTACTGCTCGTGTTTTACACCCCAGTAGAGAGGCAAGAAAAACATGCAGGGACAGTGAACATGTCCAGGCTGTCTGAGAAAAACTGGGCTGTACCAGTCCCCTAATTTTAAGGAAAAGGGGTAAGAAGGATGTCAGGATATTTTTAGTGGAAACTAAAATGTAAAGTAATTTTCCTTTGCATTCAGTTAAAAAAAATAGGTGCTGAATAAAGTTGAATCTTGTGTAAAAAATGAACTAGAAAGGAACTTTGACTCTATTCTGAGGAAAGAGGTGAATTATTACCACGGTGAGAGAGGTGATTGGCACACAAAGGCACTAGAGGTAACCAAAGACATAAAGAAGGAAGCGTTTGAATGCCACACAGTAATAGGAGAACCATTGTTTGCTCGCTCCCAGTTCATGAATAGAATCCTGTTGAGGGCAGGACTAGTTGCCTCATGAGGGACAGGGCTGTGAGTGGGAGGTGTCCTCCCTGCTGGGAACCACATCTGCCAGTGTCTCTGTCTCTTGGACAGGCACCAATTCTCATTATTGACCGTCATTTGTTTTGTGTGTGTGTGTGTGTGTGTGTGTGTGTGTGTGTGTACATGTGTGTATGATATGCATGTGCCACAGTACTTGTGTGAGGGTCAAAGGGCAACTGTGCAGAGGTTAGTTCTCTCCCTCTACCCAGGTTCAAACACAGGTGGTCAGGCTTGGCAAAGAACACCCTTACCTGTTAGCCATCAATTTGTTTCTAGTTCTCATTATTGAGATCACATGTAGTTTCCCCGATTTTGCAGTTAAAAAGTCATTATACCTTCTCCCTATCCGTCAAGCTGGATAGTGATGTCCAGGGTGAACTTAGAAGCCACAACAGGTTCCATCTGCCTTGGTCTCCTAATGGCTGTGCAGCAGAGCCTTCCCCAAGTCCCACTATAAACCAAGACCATCAGATTTAAATCCTTGCTCTGTGCCAAGCTACTGGAGTTTGGGTATTTGTTCATTTTAGGGAAGGTGAGGCAGAGGGAATGCTCATAGCCAAGACTGGGAGGCTCAGCTATGCTTTACCCAGAAAAGTTGAACATGAGATTTTAGGAGCCAGCACTCCAGCTTCTGCTTACATAGCTTGTGTGCAGTGAACGAACATTGTCACAGCACCATTAACAGGGCTAAAGCACTGAACTTTCATTAGAGGAAGGTGGTGAGTTAAAGCATAGTCATAGAATAAGCAAACCACAGTGAAAAACAAATCGGTTAGAGCCACAAACAGCAATGTGTGTGGATATCAAAAACCAAATACTGAGCCTAGGAGGTAAATCCTCTAAGTCATGGCATGTATGGGATTTACATACACTCGGAATGAGTCCATTTCTAAAACATACAAAGGTTGGAGGAGACCAAGCAAGCCACATTCCCTCCCGTTTACCAGCTGAACACATTCTTCAAACCTGAAGACAAATAAAAAGACTTACGTGGCATTTTCATCAACTATAACTGGAAAAACTATGACACCGTCACATCCTGAAACACAGACATTTCAGAGAGAGGAAATACATTCATCAAGCAATGAAAAACCCAAGTTTTAAAAGTAGAAATCTCCAATCTGAAAGGAAGGAAAACTTACATACCCTAACTGAATGTAACTGATTTTAGTCATAGGCCATAAAGATATCTGCCAGGACATTCCTGTGCTATTGTCTAAAATGTTATGGAATATTATTTTATCTGGGAAAAGATGAGCTGTTACATTTGTTTATGCTGCAGAATATTACTTTAACTGTATAAAGGTGTGTTTCTTTTGTTTGTCCTGCATTTGTTTAATTATGTAAAGATGTGTTGCTGTTTCACCTTGCTTTCCAAAGGCAGCTGATTGCTAATAAAGAACTGAACACCCAATATCTAGGAGCTAGTAGGGAGAGAGAACAGATAGGAGGAGAAATCTAGGCTTAAGAGGGAGTAAGAAAAGAGAGGAGAGATGAGGGAGATGCCTGGGACCAGCCAAGCAGCCGCCAGCCAGCAGACACAAAAAGCAATGAAAGGAAGATATACAGAAAGAAGAAGAAAAAAGCCTTGAGGCAAAAGGTAGATAAAGACAAACAGATTAATTTAAGTTAAAAAAAGTTATCCAGAAATGAGCCTAAGTTAGGTTGAGAATTCAAAACTAATAATAAGCCTCGGTGTCAAGATTTGGGAGCTGGTTGGTGGCCCAAAAGAAAAAACCTGGTTCAAAAAGGGAAAATTGCAACATTTCTCCTGTACTTCTTAAAGCTGGCAGAACCCAGGAAGCAAATTTGGCACGCTGTACAAGCAACGACCAACCAAATGTCACAAGTGTGACGGCACAGTCCTGTGATCCCAGTACTCAGGGGGATCAGAAATTCAAGTTTATCTTTTGCTACATGAAGTTCAAGACCAGCCTAGGCTGCCTGAGATTCTGTCTCAAACAAACAAACAGGGCCTCAAATTGTTTTCTTGATTACAGACATTTTTAAATCACAGTAAGTCAAAACAAAAAGAATGACACTAACTGATGCCAAAAGTAATTCCACAGAAGTCTGACATATGTGAGGCTGGAGAGATGGCTCAGAGGTTAAGAAGCTTTGCTGTTTAGAGCGCCCAAGTTTAGCCTTCACACTGGGATGTTTATAACCACCAGTTCCAGGGGATCAAGTACGGTCTTCTGGCCTCTGTGGACACCTGAATGCATGTGTACAGACACACACACACACACACACACACACACACACACACACACACACACTTTTAAAAGTGATTAAAATCTCAATATATATATATATATATATATTATTATTTTTTTTTTTTTTTTTTTTTTTCCGAGACAGGGTTTCTCTGTGGCTTTGGAGGCTGTCCTGGAACTAGCTCTTGTAGACCAGGCTGGTCTCGAACTCACAGAGATCCACCTGCCTCTGCCTCCCGAGTGCTGGGATTAAAGGCATGCGCCACCAACGCCCGGCGATATATACTTTTGATTAATCTAGTAAATAGGGGAGTAAGGGTTTCTTTATTTATATAATGGACTATATTCAAACAAAACCAACTGCTAATGTTGTTTTAATAATGAACCAACTGCTGATATAATTCTTAACAGAGGGTGCCCTGTCCAAACCAGAACCTTATGTTCACTCCTCACACTTTCCTGAATGTTTAATGTAATATGTAGAAAGATGCCTGGGTTGAAAAGTCAGAGGAAAAATGATCAGTTTAAAATGTGTGATCAGCTGGGCCTGGTGGTACACACCTTTAATCCCAGCACCGAGGAGGCAGAGGCAGGTGGATCTCTGAGTTTGAGGACTCTCTGGTCCATATAGTGAGTTCTAGGGCAGACTACATAGTGAGATCCTGCCTCAAACAAACAAACAAACAAAAAACAAACCCCCAAACAACAATGATAACAAAGTGTGGTTAAATTTTCTCCCTAGACAAGTGTTGGATGGGGTGTGGGAATGACCTTCTGGTACAGACAACAAGGTGAAAGGCTCCTGTATAGAGTGGTAAGCTGAATAAAACCAACTGAGCTCTGTTTTGAATTCATAATACTCTTGCCTCCACTTCCCTAATCATGCAGACACAGACATGAAACCATCCCATCGTGCCCGATGCCTTTTTATTTAAACAAATGGATGAACCAGAAAGCAGAAAACAACAACAACAAAAACCCAATCCCAAACCAAGACAAAATAGAACCCAAACTATGTAACCCAGGCTGGCCTAGATTTCCTGGTTCTCCTGTCTCAGCCTCCTGACTGGAATGACAGACATGGCCACCACCTGGGCCCCACTGACTTTTAATTATTACTTTCATGAACAGTTCTAAATGACGTCAGTGATAAAATATTCTTCTCTGAGAACAAAGCAAAAATAGAAACAAGAACATTTTATCTAACCTCTAAGCATTGTTACAGTTGAGATTGCCTTTCTGAAGCATAAAGTTCAAACCAGCATGTTTATCTTTACCTTTATTCAATAAGCATTGATTCCCGACATAGAAACTGGGGTGTCAGAGGGCTTGCTTAGTGTGCCAGAGGCCCTGGGTTCCACGCCAGCACCATAGTAAGTAAATAATAAGCAAATAAGTGACAGAAACAATGAAAGTGAAGTCAATTTGACCATGTGACTATTCTGAGAACCTGAAGGGACAAGGCTGGGATGCCTGTCATTTCAACAAGACCTAGGCTAGTATTCATGTAGCACTATGATATTTTAAAAGATTGATTTAATTTTTAATTATGTGAACATGTGTGTGTGGTGGGTATGTGCACATAAGTCAGTGCACACAGAGGTCAGAAGGGCATCGGGTCTCCTAGAACTGGAGTTAGGTCATTGTGAACTGCTTGATGTGGGTGATCACACATGCATACACAAGCAAAAAATAAGGAAATGCACACACACACACACACACACACACACACACACACACATACACACACACGTGTGTACATATATACACATAGATATATATACATACACCTGTATACACATACATCCATATCTGTGCATGCGCACACACATGTACATGAACATACATACACATAGGTAAAAAAAAAACAAGCAGATGAACATACACACATGTACACACACATTCAAACACACACATACACACATCTCGCTGTGACTTAGTCTATTACCTGGGTCACACTCGCACAACCGAAGCTGAAAAACACCCAAACTTGGCATGTTCTGGTACGGCTTAGAGACTGTAGCCCTTGCTACAGGATGTGGACTCATCAGGGAAACAAGCTGTGAAGATTTTAATAGTATCCACCTATTCCAAGATTTTGTTTTGCTTTCCTTTTTAAGAAAAAAAAGTCACAAGGGCCAAGGTCAGGGCCAGAACCCTCTCCCAGCCTGCGGTGGCAGTGATGGATGTCCCTGTGGTGAATTCAGCCTCAGCCTGAGCTCTTTGGCCTGGAGAGCAGGCAGTGGGAACTAAGGCAGATGCTCAGGTTACCAGAACACAGCAGTAGCTTGCAATTAAGAGCAACCCAGAAGGCAGCTTGGCAGTGGAGGGAGTGAAATGACCACCTGAAACTTAGGAATGCAACCACTTCCCACATTCCTACCCGTGCTCTGTGTGGCCAGCTTTAATTTGCTGGGGGTAGGGGGGTGGGAAGGGCAAAACCAAGAACAAATAACATGATTAAGAAACAGTGAGGCTGATGAGCCCCCCAGAGTACCCACTGGGCAGTCTTATTTCTTCTTTGCCATGGTTTTTTTCTCTGCAGGAGCATGCCCTGTGTTCATTTACTCTGTGAGAGCTTCTTCCCTTTGTTCTGCTCCATTCTTGTTTCTGTTTTTAATGAGAAAGGCCCTTACTCTATAGCACATGCCGGCTTCAAACTTGAGGCAATCCTCCTGTCTCAGTCTCCCAAGTACCAAGATTACAAACCAATGCCTGGCTTTTCTGCCCCGCTCTAAGCTGTCTCTGAACACACCCTTCTCATTCTCTCCTGAGCCTTTTATTTTGTTCCTGTGGTAGTGTTCTGGTATGTTTGCAGTGACCCATTGGTACCAATGAAGAAGGTATCAAACTTAGGGTTTCTGAGGGTGACACAAACCTACTTTCTGGCAAATGCTTTCAAGTTAGTTTAGGCTAGTATTAGCATAGCTAGTGGCAAGCAAGATACCACAAACCTCTAAGCTGTGACTGGGATGGTTGTGAAAGCAATGTGGTTACCCCCACACTTCCATATGACACAGGACAGGCAGGGTCATGATGCCTCTGTCCTGCTGTATCCATCTTAGGTCACAGTCACTCCTCTGATACAAGAAGCATCTATACTAGCTAAGGTCACCTGACACCCCAGGGAAGGTGGTACTGTAGAGTAGTCAAACAATGAATGGAACATTCTTATTTTGTTCTTGAGATAGCTTGGGTACTGGAGCTTTGAGGCAAAAAAATTTTTTTTAACAAGCCAGAACTGTATGAGACCTGAAACATCTTGGACCAGTTTTGACCACAGTTTGTAGAATAACAATTTCAAACCAGATCCAGAATACATGAGAGGGGTGGACTAAAGGTAAGAGTAGCTGATGATAGATTTGCTTGGTGACATTACATGAAACTTGTGAGTCTGGAAACAAGATGAGCTGGCTGGATTCATAAAAACCACATGACTAATGGGCATGCTACATATGTGTTTTCAGTGTTTAAAGTCCTGTCCTTAGAGATGAACTGTGAAATTTAGCCTCAGGTTTCTCCTTGTCTCCCTGCATAGCTCCTGCTTCCTTTATTCTTTAAGTCAACATATCTCCAGCTATCTGCCCTGAGGGAGCAACTAGGGTGTGTTGGCCAGGGCACAGACCTCAATTCCAGAACTCAATCCAAAGGCTGTGTCTCTATAGGATTTTCCCTCCAATGAATGGCCAAACATCTTGGACACAAATGTGGGAAGATTTCCCTAGACTCCAAATACAGCACTTTGGATTTCTGTTAGCCACACAGCTACCTCCTGGCTCAGTGTGACCTGGACCTAAAGTCCGACTGAGCCATTGAGTCATCATCTTTGATTACAGTGTTAGAAGCATGAGGTAGGAGATTCATTAAAACCCACCAGCTAGCCAATCAACCAGCCAACCAGCCAACCAGTCAACCAACCAACCAACCAACCAACTAACCAGCCAACCAACCAACCAACCAACCAACTAACCAGCCAACCAATCAATCAACCAGACAACCAATCAGCCAGCCAGCCAGCCAGCCAACCACCAGCCAACCAACCAACCAACCAACCAACAAACAAACCAACCACAAAACCAAAAAACTAGCAGTGTTCAAAGTTGGATCCTGGGTCCCGTGCCCTCTCCTGGGCTTTGATGACCCCTGAAAAATTGAGTAAGTCATATATGGGACACTGTGCTCAAAAGTGTCCTGTAAGGGTGTTGAGGGTCCAGGCCCAGTGCAGTGGTTTCTAGATATGGGATGGTGTGGCAGCCGCCTGGCCTTCAGCCTCCTTTTGTCTTTGCACCTGGGTGCTTCAAGATTTAACCTGAGGGAAGTAGGAGGAGCTGGGACAACAGTGAAAACTATGGTCAAAAATGGTCACAGGGGGGCCATCGAGACCATTTAGTCTTAGTAAAGGGCTTGAAAGGCAAGCATGAGGACCTGAGTTCAATTCCTCAGAATTCACGTGGAAAAAGACAAATCCAAAACAAAGAAACTCAGGCACAGTGGGTGTGTACCTGTAATCTCAGTGCAGGCAAAGTAGTGACATTAGGATCCAGATTTAGTGGGAGTCTCTGTCTCAAAGAACAAAGTGGATTGTGACACCCAATGACACTGACTTCCACATGAATTTTCCACATGAAAAGTCTTGTACCTACATCCACACACCACACAGGTACACCCCTTCACAAACTCTTTCTCTCTCTCTCTCTCTCTCTCTCTCTCTCTCTCTCTCTCTCTCTCTCTGTCTCCAGTCTGTAGCTGTGGCCCTGCAGGGGAGAAGGGTCAGATTGGGGGAAAGATACCTGTGGTGTTAAAAGGATCTTTTTTGGGGGGTTGATGAGAACATTTTAAATTAAATTATGGTTATGGTTTATAGCTCTATTAAAATCATGAATAATCATGATGGCAGACAAATTGCATGACAATAAATCTGTTAATTTGGTGGTGGTGGGAGCAGTTGACTGCTGTTACAGATACAGGGTCCACTTCTGGCTAGCCTGGATGGGCTTCGAGCATGTTAGGAAGGTGAAAAGTCTTGCTCTTCCTGACCAGATCTCAGGCAGGAATTCTATACACGACACTGGCCTGGGAGTAGGAGGCTGCCTGGGTTCAGCTATGTGGTCCACCAGAGACAGTGCCCAGGTCTTTGCACTGAGCAGGGGGCCAGGACTCCAGAGGTGACTGTGCCCATCTCACAGTTTCTGCCTCCAGGATGTGGCAAGTTCCTGTCCCCATCCAGAAACCCTGATGGTCCTGCCACATTCCAGGATGGGGATGTTTGTGGGACTCTGAGAGATCTGCTGATCAAGAGGCCCAAGCTCAGACTCTCAAAGACTTTGGCAGAAGAATAACAGGAACTCAGTAGCAGACTACAATTGCTCCTCTTTGATAACAGTTATTAATGCAAGCATAATAACCTCTCACTGGGTTTCCTATTGCCACTTCTGCTTCCAACCACTTCGCAAACCCAACAGAAAAAAAATTCTAGATACTTCTGGGGTGCAATGCTACAGCAGTGTTTTAAGGTTTATTTGTTTAGCATCTGTGATGTTATTTTTATTTCTAAAAGTGTCATATTGCCTGAATGGAACTTAGGAAAGGCAGAAAGTAATGAAAGACAATAGAAATGAAACGTGACTCACAGATCAGTGACAGCCATTCTCCGTACAGAGCTCTTACAGTGGGGATTGTATTTGATTGCTGTAAATCTCTATGGTCTTCTTTTGCAATCACATTGAAATACATTGTTTTGGATAAAGAAATAAAACTTTGAATTTGGTTCATTTCAATGTGTGCTGTCTTTTGTTTGCAAGTTCCTTATACTAAAATAATTTTTTTCTAAAAAATTAAAAGTGTTGATAACTTAATTTGTAATTTGACAATTACAGTCTTTCCAAATCACTAAGCACACTGAAAACGTGTCTATCACAGTCTTGTAGGATTGCAGTGTACAATATGTAGATGATATAAAATTAACATATTATCTCCACTGATTTATAGGTTATCTAATGTATTACACATTAGCATGTATAACTAGAATACTATACATCAATATGCAAGTTTATATTAATATAGTTAATCACTTCCTATTGTAGATTTAGGTTGTTTCTATTTATTGTTCATTTATCAATTTTGTAGTTGTGGGGCTTGAGCCCAGAGCATCATGCTTGCTCGGCAAACACTCTGCCACAGACCACACTCCCAGCCTATAGGTTGCTTCCAACTCCTATTGACAACGAAATTGTTGAGACCAGCATTTTCTACATATTTAAAATAGAAATGTCTCATCCTAGACATGAGATTTCTGTTTCAAAATATGCAAATATCATTTGTTTGGCTGTTTATTTTCTTTTGGCTATTTGAGAAAGGATCTCTCTCTGAGGACACTTTTGTGGTGCAGCCTTATAGGGCAGTGTGATTCTAAGAACTTCCAAACTCAGCGGTATAGTGCGCATTGTGCATGCGTGAGTGTGTGTGTGTGTGTGTGTGTGTGTGTGTGTGTGTGTGTGTGTGTGTATGTGTGTTCTCCACAGTACACACATAGAGATCAGGAGACAGCTTGGTTTTCTCCTCCCACCATGTGGGTCCCAGGAATCAAATTCATGCTGACAGACTTTGTGGCAAGCTTCATCTCACCAGCTCTTATAGCTATTTTTTTTTTATTGTAGGCTCTTTGGTGCTGACAGTGGTTTATTATATGAAGTAGGGTCTTCATTTTTGTCAAGTGGTCATCCACTGGACCAGATATTGAAAATTTATTTATTTTGTTGTTGTTTGTTTGTTTTGCAGCAGGGTCTCAAGTAGCCTAGACTGGCTTTGAACTGAATATACCAACCAGGATGACCTTGAACTCCTGATCCTCCTACCTCCATCTCCCAAGCACTGGAATTACAGGCACACACCACTACATCTGGTTTGTTACGTGCTGGAGATTAAATCCACAGCTTCAATGCACACTAGGCAAACATACAAATTAAACCACAGCCCCGATCTGAAATTTAATTCTTCCTGTAACTGGTTTGAAAGGGCTACCTTTATCCTGAAGTAAACTCTTATATAAATTTTTATTGGTCCTTGGGCTTCCATTTCTTTTTCCTTTTTCTGAGAGCCTTAGGGTCCCCAGTTATTTCAATTAACGCTATGTATCATGATATGAGCTATTGTATTAAACCATCTCTTAGTTTGCTTCTCTGTTGCTGTGACCAAATACCATAACCAGAAGCAACTTATGGAAGACAGAGTTTATTTTGGCTATGGTTCCAGAGGACTAAGAGTCCATCATGGCAGGGAACTGTGGCAGCAACCAGGCATGGCTGCCAGAGCAGGAAGTTGAAAGTTCACCTCTTCATCCACAAGCACCAAGCAGAGAGAGGGGACTGGATAGAAGTGTGATGAGGCGCTATACTTTCCAAGCCCACTTCCGGTTCATACTTCCTCCAGCAAGGATGAACCATATAAACCTCCCTAAATGGTGCCATCAGCTGGGGACCAAGTGTTCACAAGCCTGAGCTTGGGGGGGGCACATTTGCCATTCATACCATCACATAGGGTACTAATGCCTGATAGAACAATTGGGCTTGTTTCAATGAAGTTTATAAACACGTGGCTATTTCTGTAGCTGTGGCCACCGGAAACCTTTTAAAAACATTTTCAAAATTTATTTACTTACATGTATTCATGTGTGCCTGCATGTACATAGATGCCCAAAGAGGCCAGATGAGGGTGTCTGCTCCCTTGAAACTCCAATTATAGGCAATTGTGAGTTGTGAGTTAGGTGCTGTTAGGACCCAGGTTCTCTCAAGAGGAAGTGCCCTTAGTTGCTGAGCCATTTCTCCAGTCCTAGGAGCTCCCTCTTCTGACCAGGCACTTGCTGGTATGTGCGCAAACCCAACACACACACACACACACACACACACACACACACACACACAAAGAAAGAAAAAGATTGCTCAATTTCTTTTTGTCATGTAAAAAATTTTGTAATGTAAAAAATTCTAATCGCTACATACTATTGAACCAGAGTCACATTCTAGAATAAGACCTTAAAATATGCACAGTGTGGTTTATTTATACATATCTTAAAATATTGTATATATATATATATATATAGCTCAAGACATCACCAAATTTCTTTCTTTCTCCCTCCCTCTCTCCCTTCCTCCTTCCCTCCCTTCTTCCTTCCCTCTCTCCCTCTCTCTTTCTTTCCCTCTCTCTTTCTCTCCCTCTCTCTTTCACTCTTTCTTTCTTTCTTTCTTTCTTTCTTTCTTTCTTTCTTTCTTAGAAGGTCTCAAGTAGCCTAGACTGCTATGAACTAGGTAGCCAGGATCTTTCTGCTTTCACCTCCCAAGTGTTGTGACTATAGCCCTGCTCCACCTTGCCTAGCTCACTAATATTTTATTTGGAATTTTTTCCTCTGTTGATAAAATAAACTAGCTGCAATTTATGTTGTCATTTTGCCCTCATTGACATTCCTAGCTTTATTTTTATAATCAAGTTTTATTTTATAAACAAAAAGGATTTCTATTTTTTCTGTTCTCTGGGACAATTTTATTTTATCTTACATTTAGCTTATATGTATGTATTTATAAGGAGTGCCACAGAAGACCTGGGTCTGGGCAAAGCCAGTTGTGCCAGTGGTACCACCGAGGCTGCTGCAGGACAGAGCAGAACCCTCAGCCATGGCTGTAGAAGAAGAACAAGTGGAGGGTTCAGCCTGCTGCCCAAATAGTATCCCACACCCCACACAGAGGCAGAGTTTTCTTTTATCTTTACAGTGCCCTTAAAGGCTGGGAGTAGGTTTTCCATTGCCCACTGAGTTTGGTTTGATAACATACCAGTTCCTTTGAAAATCAGCCCATCTCATCAAAAGCCTCCACAAAAGCAGTTCTTTCTCCCTCCCTCTCCCTCCCTCCCTCCCTCTCCCTCTCTCCCTCCCTCCCTCCTCTCTCTCTCTCTCTCTCTCTCTCTCTCTCTCTCTCTCTCCTTTTTGCTTTGTTTGTTTGGGTTTCTGTTTTAGAGACAGTGTGTCAGGTAGCCCAGCTGACCTGGGACTTCTTCTGTAGCCAAGAATGACCTTGAACTTCTGGTCCTCCTGCATCTCCTTGCAGTACTGGGTTATGGTGGTGTGCCCCTATAATCCATTTATAAGGTCATGGGGATGGAATCCGGGGACTCCTGCACACCAAAGACACTTTTTAACTGCCTGAGTACAGCCCCAGCTGAACTAAGGGCTTGTAATTGATCCTATTGTTTTTTGTTGTTTTCATAAGGACCATTGCAGATGGCATTATTAATGGTGTTTTTCTGATTTTTAAAGAGTTAATCGCTTTCTGTTTTTTAGCAACTTTATCTTACATTTCTTTTACGTTTAAATATTTTTTGAGATGAGTAATTAACTTATTTTTATTTTCCTTTAAAATAATAAAAGATCTCAGAGTACGATTTTCCTTCTGAATGTGGCCTTGTCACCCAAGCAGAGGTTTTGAAATCTGCGTTGTTATTATTGTTATTTTCCAAACAGCATCTAATGACAGTTCCCACTTCCTTTCTTACCCAAGAACTATTCTGAGGGATATTGCCCAACTTCCTGGTATTAGAATTCTACTATCCAATCCTTTTCTCACTGATTCTTTGTGTTGCTAGATGATGGCCAAAGGTAGCTTACAATTAAGAATTCACTGATATTTCATTTATGATTTCACTTTAAAAATCTTTGTTTATGACTGATCCAAAGTCTTTCTTTCTTTTCTTTTTCCTTTTCAGACAGGGTTTCACTATGTAGCCCTGGCTGTCTTGGAAATCACTATACAGACCAGGCTGGCCTCGAACTCACAGAGATCAACTGCCTCTGCCTCCCAAGTACTGGGATCAAATGTGTACTCCATTATGCCTGGTGATCCAAAGTCGCTTTAAAGGAATAGGAACTCAATGTTTATTAAGAAATTGTTGCTTGGTTCCTTTGTTTTCAGTGGATTCATCCAAATTATTCCTGGTTCTTTAAAAAATATCTTACTTATTATTATTGTTCTTGTTGTTGTTGTTGGTGGTGTGTGTGTGTGTGTGTGTGTGTGTGTGTACCTATATATGCACAGGCACATGTGTGTCAACCTGGGGAGGTATTCCTTAGGTACCATTCATGTTTTCTTTCGGAGCCAGGGTCTCTCACTGGCCTGGAACTCTTCAAATTGGCCAAGGCAGCCAGCCAGCGAGCCCAGGGACTCCCTGCCCCACCTCCCCTGTGCTGGGCTACCAGCATGCACCACAAAACTAGCTTTAGGACATGGTTCTTGGGGTGAGACTGAGTCCTCTCGCTAGCAAGGCACACATTTCCACCTTTTGGCCATCTTCCCAGCCTTTGTGTCTCCTTTTTCATTTATTTTTATTTTTTTCTTTGTGTCTCCTTTTAAATAACTTTTTTTGGGGGGGTCACTTTATTTTATATTTACCCTATGGAAACCACTGAGTTAGTCTCAGGTGGGAAGGGATTTTACAAGGGCTTGTACTGGCAAATCCCTGGGGAGGCTGGAGTCTGCAGGAGATGGGCACCTATCCTACATTGGAGTGAATGCGTCTGCCACCTACAAGTCAGGAAGCCACTTCCGCTGCCCATCAGCCTCCTGCCCCTCAAAGCTGGGGCAAGACCTTAACACAGAGTCAGATGGCCCCATCTAGCCAACCTTGTTTCCACCCCAGAAGGAGGAACGTGGTCCCTGTTCATCTCCACCTGCCAAGGCATCCTTGAGGGTACCTTACAGGTCCAACCTAATTTTTACCCAAACTTCCACATAGTACTAGGTTCAACTTTGTGAGCTCTGAGGGCCTTTTTTTTCAAACTGGGAGTGTAGTCACAACCATCACAGTCGCTGACAGCGCCAACTGATGTCTTTACTTTCCTGCTTATATGTATGTCTCCTTTCTTTGCTATCTTTTGGGTGTGCAGGCCATCTTTTATATAGTTTGTAAGTTTTATATCCAATATTATTCTACTATTAATTAACTTTAATGGAATAGATTTAGACTATGACCATAGGTAAAATATGAACATGTACACACACACACACACACACACACACACACACACTTATACACTCACACACTCACATCACACACACTATATACACATGCACCTCCCAACAACATATACACCCTTGTATACACACACACACACACACACACACACACACACACACACACACACACACACACACGTCTTTTTCAAGGGTAAGCATAAATTTCTGTCTACCAGTTAATGCATTAAACGTCTTGTTCAGGGCTCCTGTTGGCCAGTTTAAGTTCTCCACTAATTTGAGTGAAAAGGGCTTTTGAGGGGGAAGTTTTTGTTGGCCAGCCTAGAGGACCAGGCCAGTGAAGTGTGCAGGTGTCAGGTAGGTGGTCAAGGTGACACCCGAGACTACTTCTGAAACACCAGGACACAGACCTCTCTTCTCGTCCTCTGGCTACAGAGCCGTATGGGGCTTCCTTCTACCTGAACCCCCTGAGCTTGGGGGCTGCTGAGACAAGCATTTACATGGCTGGCCTTCTCTCCTGAAAGTCCAGGCTCAGGTATCACTAAGAGACTGTAATTCTGCTCTGGAAAAAGGTGGAGACAGACTAAGGAGGCTTCCCCTCTCTCTGGTTTTGGCTAAAATGATCATTTCCCCATACCTATATTGACATATGTAAATACAGGTGTCATTTCTCTTACTGAAGGACCCGGGGCCATTTACGACTGGGGACTCCAGTCACAGCATCCCACTTCTCTGTCTGCAGGCTTTCAACCCTTACAAGTAAGTTCCTGAGCCTTGATAAGCCATCAGTAAGGGAGTTACCACCCACAGAAAGCAGAAGTTTGGCCAATACATGGAAAGTCATTGAAAAAAAATAGAAACTCTTTCAGGTTAGGGGCCGAGGAGATGGCTCAGCCTGTCACATGCTTGCCCAGCAAGTGTAAGGACCCAAGTTTGAGTCCCAGAAGCCATGTGAAAAGGGCAGACACAGTGGTGTGCACTTGTAATCCCAGCCCTGGAGAAGAGGAGACTGGCAGATCCTTGAACCTGCTGACCAGCCAGCTCAGCACACTCAGTGAGTTCCAGGCCAGTGAGAGACTTTCTCAGAAAGACAAGAGGGATATAACACCTTAGGTTGACCTCTGACCTCTATGCGCACCTACACATACATGAACACACGAAGTGCTTTCTGTTTGAGCCTCCAGTGAGCCTTCTTCTTTTTAAAATATTTATTTGTTTTTATTTTACATGAGTGAGTGTTTTGCCTGTGTGTCTGTATGTGTACCATATGCATGCAGTGTCCGAGGATGTCAGAAGAGGGTGCTAGACCTCCTGGGTCTGGAGGCACAGGCAGTTGTGAGCTGCCATGCTAGTGCCAGGAAATAAATTCTGGTTCTCTGCAAGAGCAGCCAGCATGCTTAGCCCCTAAGCTATCTCTCCAGCCCTGAGCTGAGCCTTCTTGATGTATCTGACCTTTCATGGTGGCTGATCTAGGGCAATCACACGGGAGAGAGTCCCAATCCAGATACAACAGGCTTGACTTCACTTCCAATTGCTGCTCAAATCCCCACTCCATCCATCTCCCTCCCCTTGAATTTTCTTTCCTCCTGAATTTTCTCTTGTAAAGCCATCTCTCCCTTCGCTTCCATCAGGTCAGCCCCTCCCTCCAGAACCTGTCTGGCCAGGCCCTGACCTCAGCCGGCTGACTCACATCTGCATCATCACTGTGAAGCCAGGTCTACATCCTGCTTCCAACCCCAACCCCACTGTTCCCTTCTCTAAGTCTTCTGGGAGAAACTCAAGGACTCTGTCTTCCCACCTTCCTTCTGATTGATAGTCCCCAGCCAGAACAAATTTGGCTTCCAGGCTCATGAACCTGACCATTCCTGGATGCTCAATTCAGAGCTAGCTTATCCTTGCCTCTTCACACTGCTGTCAGCTGTGCCCTTGAATGAACTGGCAAAGAGGTCCCTAGTTCTGACCATGCCTGCTGTTGTCTGCCTGCCTTCCCCTTTGGAGTGGCAGCTCTGAATTCCAGCATGTATCTATCCACTCAGCTGTGGGCCTGGCAGGCATTCTGCCATCGAGCTGCTCTTGTTGGCTCTGCACCCACAGCAATTACTGGGGCTGGGCCTTGCACATCCTCTCTCCCTCCTGGAATTCCAGCCTCTGGGATCTTCTGCAGAAATTGGAGCGGAGTCTAACCACAGGTTGGACGTGCGTGGTCATAGGTATCTGCAGTTAGACAGGGATTCAGAACGTGCCAAGGCACATCCACTTGGACCGACTCACCACTGAGGTTCCCACTGTCTGTGGGGTTGTGTGCCTATCCACACAGGGTGATTCTACAGGGTGCCAACTCCCAGCCTGGACAGAGCTGTGCCTCCTTAGCCTCCCCTAGTCTAGCTTAGAAAAACCTCATATGTAAGGTCCTATTGAAGAACTTGGGGTCACAGTCTGCTTCTTAACACACCAGATTTGGCCACCCATCTCAATAAGCTAGTTAAAAAGGCCAAATTAGAGCCGGGCGGTGGTGGCACATGCCTTTAATCCCAGCACTCGGTGGGGCGGGGCGTAGAAGCCCCAGCACTGGGGGGGGGGGGAAGGGGATTGAAGCAGGTGGATCTCTGTGAGTTCGAGGCCAGCCTGGTCTACAGAGTGAGTTCTAGGACAGCCGGAAATACACAGAGAAACCTTGTCTTAAGTTAAAGCCAAGTTAATAATGAAAGCAGAAAAGGGAGATATTTTTTTCAATGTGACTACATTGGGAAGATTGGCACACACATGTTTATGTGTAATAAAGGTTATGGTCATTTTCAGTATGAGTTCACCTAAGTTACAGACAAGCAGGAGGTGCTTGGCCCAGGGTGTTGCTGGATCTCCTTCTCTCTTCCCAATGTGACCTCATGGAAATATTCCTGAAACAAATATCCAGGTGTGTAATTGCTAGATAACATGATAGCTCAGTACTTAATTTCTAAAGAAAACACTTCTCTAGGTTAGCTGAATCTTCTCCCTCCCATCACCCATGCCTGAGCGATTCCATTTCTCGACATCCTACAAGTACTTGGTGGTGTCAGCATTCCTTATTTAGTCATTGTGCTAGGTGTTTGATGCTTACTGTGGTTTAACTTGTGTTTCTTTGACAGTGACAATGCTAAGCATTTTCTCTGTGCTTACTTATACCGTGCATTCTCTTCAATGACCTTATCTCTGTGGTTTTTGCACAGTTCCCCTTCTTTCTGTCCTATGTGTGGGATAGATATGTGTGCATTCTACTGTGTGGGCATGCTCACTTGTGTGTGCCCATGTGGAGGTCAGAGATCAACACTGGGTGTCTTCCTTTATCTCTATCTACCTGAGTTGGAGGACATGGCCTCTCCCTGAACCTGGGGTTACCATTTCAGTTAGACCGACAGGCCGTGGAGCCCACAGGATCCTCCCATCCCTGCCTGTACAGTGCCAGGGTTACAGGTGTGTGCCACCATGCGGAGCTTCTATACGAGTGCCAGTGACCCCAGGGCATCAGACACATTAGCCACTAAGCCATTTCCACAGCCTGGCCCTTGCTGATTTTCTACTAGAAATGTTTGCTTCTTTGCTGTTCAGTATTGAGAGTTTTTTTTTTTAAATCTATTCTAAGCACAGTCCTCTCTCACACACATAGTGTGACAATTTCTCTCCTGTTTTGTTTCTAGTCTTTCAAGTCCACGAAAACACGACTGTCTTCTCTCACTACTTCACAATCTTAGGATTTTTTTTCAAATACTGTTGAGAAGCACAGCCACCTATTTCCCCAGAAGTAGAAGTTAGATAAATCTCTAAAAACTTTACACTTAACTGCTGGCTGTCCCTGCCACACAGAAGTGTCATAGATTCCAGGAGCAATATGACCAGTGATTTTGAGCTTGACCCAAATGGAATCCAATTCATTTAAATGTTATTGACAGAGATTAAAAAAAAAGTCAGAGTGCCGGAAAAGGCTGCATTATAGAAATATTTAGGGACAAACTGACAGGACCAGAGTTGGTCTTTGGTTAGTTTTTAACGTATGGGGAATGTGAAAAAGAAGAACCCCCACTGATGCCATTTATGGTTTTAGATTGAACATGGTGAGCATGTTAGGAGGTTAGGGATGCACGAAGAGGCCAGTGGGTGTGGTGGGAAGAAGACACATGAGCTTTCGAGACAAGTGCTGGACACCTGGCCATCTACGTGAAGATGCCTGGGAGAGGCACAGGGTTGGCTCTAAGGGTTCCCAGCAGAATGTAGTAGAGAAATGGGGGTGGGAGAGAGAGATAGAAAGTCAAGAGCAGTGTTCAAAACAAGGGACCCTGAGGAGACACTGGCCTCTTGCAAGTATCATGCATCAAATCCTTAAGAGGTCACCTCAGTAGGCCAAGGACACTGGTTCCCCAAGCATTGGCCTTCCCGAAGCTTTCAAAAATTGTCTATGCTGCTGGCATATGGTGCCAAGAAGGATCTGATGCTGAGGAAGGATTCAGGGGTATGTGTGTGTGTGTGTGTAGAGCCATAGCATGGTCTTGTATCTTAGTGCCCAGGGGAAAGCTAGGCAAGGAGGGTGTGTGTGTGTGAGCTCCCGTTTGCACTTATTTTTGTTGTGAGAGACTTTAGAATGCTGTGGTGAAGGGAAAGAGCCAACAGGGAGAAGTGGTTTGAGGACACTGAAGATCCAGAGAATAAGGAGCTGGCTGCAGAGCCAAGTGGCCGGTGTGGGTCACAGGGGAAGAGAGGTGTGGCTTTGAGGCAAGGGCAGATTCCTAGTCCTCCAGGCTTGGGCACAAAGGTGAGATTCGGGGCAGGGATGCATCTTCAGGTAGCAAGCAGCTCATAAATAATCATGCTGGACCACATTTCTTATGAGGTGAGTTCGGAGCTCACCAGAGTATCACAGCCAGGCTGGAGGCTGTCCTCTTGTCTTCCTGGCTGGGAGTCAGTGTCTGCTTGTCTACGTGCTCTCAGGGTTGACAAGTTACAGGCAGCCTGCCACTTGACAAGGTTCTCATATCAGGAAAGGGGGGACTCTTGAGTCCCAGGAGATGAGGAATTTGGGGTGGGGACTATGTTAGGGAGAAGGAAGATTGTAAATCTGCGAAAAACTAAGTGAGGGATTCAGGGAATGGGGATATGTGTGGCCAGGGACAATAAAACTGTAAACAAACAAATGAACAAAATATTGCAAGGCTCCAAATCAGGGTGCCAGCCAGTATTGCCTTCCCTCTAGGCTGACACTCAGCTTTGCAAGGTTGTGAAATAAACTGTTTAGCTTTCGATACTGGATCTCCAGTATTATGAAGTGGGGATCAGTATCTTGAAATTGAAAAGCTTTTCAGGCCTCGGGTGGCTGGCTCTAGTGGTTGGTGGGTTCTCTGGCTTCTGCTGGGTACAGCTCAGGGTTGAGTGGGAGAGTGACGAGGCTGATGGTGGACAAGCTGAAGGGCTGTCAGGTGTGAGCATCCAGCTGAGTCTGGGTGCCTGGATTGTCCAGCTTTCTTCATGTGAATCCACAAGTCAGTCTCACCCTCATTGCCATGGGTGACATGGGAGTCAGAACAGATGTATGCTCTTGGCAAAAAGACATCAAGGAGAAACTATCTTGGTGATGGTATCTTGGTGCAAAGGGAATGGTTTTACTATGGGACTCACTCTGTGAGTAACTTGTTTGCAAACACTAGTGGCAGGCTTGCAGGGTCTGAGAGCTGTAATTACTGTGTGGAAAGAAGGAAAGGAATTCCGTGAATTGCCTGTAGTTCACGGTTTGGGCACAACATCAAGTGAGGCCCTTTAACAATAGGCAGTCCCACTGATAGCTTTCTCCAGCAAAACATCTCTCATGCTGCCCAGACAATGTACCCCTTTGTGTGGCATCAGGCCTGGCCTCTCCGACTGTACGAGCTCTAGCCAACTCAGCACTTGGCTTGGTGACCTAAGGGTTCTTTGGGCCACATCATCAGAGACGCACAGTGCTATGGACACATCCGCTGTTTGCTCCCCACACCACAATCATTGAGGATTCCAGGATGAGGGACCTCCAGGGAGGGCAGGGCTGACGTCAGCCCAGGAGGTGAGAGTCCAGGCCCAGAGAAGGCAGGCTGTGTTCAGGGCATGACACTTTCTGTGGAGACAAGATGGATGGCCCACTCTCCATTGAGCGGGCAGGAACTAGAGGAGCAAGAGAAAGCCAAATTTCACCCATTCATTTGTGAGGAGCTTGCCTAGGAAGGCTGAGTTCAGGATGGCCCAACATGACAAGCTGGCCTTGCCTGCTTTTCAAGTGGACATCTTGCCCTAAGAACTGTTGAGCAATGCAGGTCTACAACTCTTTTCTACCGGCAACCCTGAGCTACAGAGAGAGGAGGAAATGGGGCAGGTTGTGTATTCAAAGCTGGGGACTGCAATGGGCTATCCAGTTCTGTTGCAGAGAAGGCCTGGCCCAGCTTGTGCTCAGCTTGGTTGGACTTAGAACCACTGTGAAGACAAGCTTCTGGGCATGTCTGTAGGAGACTACTTAGACTGGCTTAAGTGAGGGGGAAGCCCATCCCTAATGTAGATGACATTGTCCTGTGGGCTGATGTCCTGAACTGAACAAAAAGGAGAGGGGGTGGCTACCAACATGAAGCTCTCTGCTTTCCCACTATGAATGCAATGTGATCAGCAGCCTCCCTCACCTGCTGCTCTGATGGGCTGTGTTCCCTGTAAACGCAAGCCCAAACCACCCTTCCCTGTTAAGTTGCTTCTCATCAGGTATTTGGCTGCAGCAATGAGAACAGTGTACTAACACACTGCTCATCCAGGCAAACCCAGGAGCCCAGCAAGGTCTGAAGATCCAGGCTGCACAAGAACCTGTTGGTGATGTCATGAGGCCCTGTGTCATCTCCTCCTTCTGCTGAAGAAGGATCAGGAAGGCTAGGAGATGGCTTAGTGTATAATGCACTTGCCCTGCAACCATGAAGACTGGAGTTTGGGTCCCTAGGACCTGCATAAATGGTAGATGGTCATGGCAGCCCACTTGCAATCCCAGCACTCAGGAGATAGAGATGGGATCCTGGAGCAAGCGGGACCAACTGAATCAGAGAACTGCAGACTCAAGTGAGACCCTGACCCAGTGTAGAAGGTGCAGAGTTTTCCAGGAAGGTGCCTGACATCAACCTTTGGCCTCCACATGTACGAGCACACAGGTATACATGCACCTGCATGCGCACAATCGTTCCCACACACAAATACCCGTGTGCACACAAAAGTCCCCACACACAAATACCCGTGTGCACAAATCGTCCCCCACACATAAATACCCGTGTGCACAAACATGCGCATCACGCATGCGTATAGATGTGGAAAAGGGCCCTTCCTTAATCCACATAACCTGCAACTGTGAGCACACACCCATTACAGAAAAGGACCTGGGACATGTGATCTAGAGACTGCACTGGGCTTTTCTCGTTGTGACAAAGTATCGGACACGAAGCAACTCAAGGGAAAAGGGGCTTATTTTGACCTACAGTTTAAGGAGCACAGCCTGTCTTGATTGGAAAAGCACTGCCGCAGGAGCCTGGGGCAGCTGGTTACAATGTATCCACCATTAGGAAGCAGAGAGGAAACTGAAAGTCGGGCAGGATGATCAAATCTCAAAGCCCACCTCCCGGACTCACTTCCCCCAGACAGGCTCCATTTCCTAAAAGTTCCTCCATTTTCTAATCTATCTGGCTGTCAAGCACACCTACCTGTGTTCTTGCCATATTTCACATTCAAATAGCAGCAGAAACCCACGGGTGTCCTTCCTTCTATTTCCGAAGAGTCTACAAGGCAAATGCTTGGTGTTGCATTCTGTTCTGAGATCCTACCTAGATACCCTGAGAACCTAGATATCTTGAAGCCAGCCTGAGTGACCCCAGAGGGCACCTGGACATCTTCCTGATGGCCTAAGCAAGATGAGGGGGCATTTCCACCTTCCCAGGATTAGAAAAGGGAAGCTCATACCTTGGGTGATTGGGAATGAAAAAACAAACAAACAAAAACCACAGAAAAGCTGGGATCAGGTGGAACATAGACTCTGGTGGAGACACACCAACATCCTGGAAGCTCAGCAGGTTTATTATATATAGTTGACTGAGGAGGCGGGTTAGCTAATTTGGGAGGGTATCTCTCTAGGGGGAAGAAGCTCAGTCATCCTGGGGGAGGAAGCTGTGATTTATGCTCTGTGCACACATGTCGGCATCTGTACTCACCAGGTAAGGGCTCTGAGTCTGACCTGCAGAAGGCCTTGCCATGCCTGTATTTCTGAAGCGTTGGAGTCCTTGACATGGTTGTGTTCATGTCAAATACACATTCACTCAGGACTCAGCCTTTCCTCACAATACACCTGTTTTCTTGTTGGCTGGGAACTCACCAAGAGGCTAGAGTAGGGCGGGGGTCAGCAAGTCTCCTTGATCCGCCTCCTAGTGCTGGGATTACAAGCATGTACCACAATGCCACCTTTTACAGGGGTTCTAGAGACTGAACTAGGTCCTCCTTCCCCTCCCCTCTCTTCTGTGTGTTCTGTGTATTTGAACTCACAATTCTCCCTTCTTTGCCTCTCAAGTGCTGGGATAGGGATTATAGGTGTGAGCTGTTAAACCTGGCTCCATGTCTGGTTTTCTCTGTTACTAGAAGTGTTGACAGGGGTTTCCCCCCTATTTCTTTCCCATTGGCTATTTGTTAACTTGCATGTAGTTGTGACTTTCTAAGTTTACTTTTTCTATTTATTTCTAATTCTCCTGTGATCAGAGGAGCCATAAGATTTCAAACACTGCTACATACTTGAGAAGAATGTGTATTCTGTTAACATTGAATGGAATATTCTATAGATTCTGCCAGAGTTGTGAATAGCATTTTATGCAAGCCTTCTAGTTCCTTGTTGATGTTTTCCACCTGTATCTGAAAGTGAGATGTTGAAGCCTCCAAATGCTATGACTAAATTGTTTATTCCTCCCTTCAATTCTGTCCATTTTTGTTTCACGTATTCAGAGTCTAAGTTTTTTAAAGATGATATGTATTTATAAATGTTTATCTTCTTGATTAATTGATACCTTCATTATTATCTATTTGTTATTATTATGGAATGCCCTTTTGGGTAAGGAATTTTATACCAGAGACTATTTGGTGTGAGATTACTTTGGTCACTCCAAATGCAGTTTGCAAGAATATGACATTACTTTTCCTACAATTTTACTTTCAGTTTTTTTTTGGGGGGTTGAATATAAAAGAAATCTCTTGTAAATAGCAGATTGGTTTACTTTTTAAAAGATTTAGTTTAGCAATATCATCCCCAAAGGAGAATTTAGTTCATTTATACTTAGTAAAATACCAATAGAAATTATGGAAGCTATCACTTCCATATTTCTTTTCTACTATCTTACATAATTTTGTTAATTTATTCCACTATATATTGTTGCTGGGAATTTCTTACTGCATTTTTAAATATCCCTTTTTTACCTGTTTTTAATGTTATTTTTGTAATTAGCCTAGTAAATCATAACAATTTAGTTCAGATTTAGTCTAACTTAATTTCAACAGTTACTGAATTAACTTTATTTGTTCTTATATAACAGTGCCTTCCTCATATGTGTTGTTACTGTCACTAATTATATTTTATACATTTGTGCCATGAATTTATAATTGTTACTAGTGCAATATCTGCTAAGTCACATGGAGGAAACACAGTTTCAAACAAAAACATGCCTTGTTTTTAACTTATACATTGTGTTCACTATTCCTCTTTTTTTCTTTATGTTAGTTTGCATGTTTTTTTCCAGTCTAAAGAATATTTTTACTATTTCTCATAGGAAAAATATACAATTGATGGACTCTTCATTTTTTATCAGAATATCTTAATAGCTCCTTTGTTTTTGAAAGATAATTTCAGAAGATGTAGAATTCTTGGTTGACAACTGCCGCCTCCAGCACTAAAAACCAATGTGTATATGTGTGTGTTTGTGAGTACAGATATCTGTGGAGGTCAGAAGTCAGGTGATTGTGAGCCACCACGTGGATGCTGGGAACCAAATTCAGATCCTTTGCAAGAGCATCAAGTGCTCTTAGTGATGAGCCATCTTTCCAGCCCCTCCCGCTTGGCGTTTGGGGAATTACCTTCCACTGCCTTCTGATGCCCATAGTTTCAGAAGGGAAATCCACCATCTGTCTTATCGAGACTTCTGTGTGCTTTGCAAGTCATTTATCTCTCGCTGCTTTAGAGATTTCCTTTTTGTCTGTACCGTCACTTATATCTAGGTATGGATCTCTTCAAATTATTTCTGGATATAGATCTCTTCAAATTATATCTGGGTATGGATCTCTTTGAGTTTACTGTGCTGGGAACTCATTGAGCTTCTTGCATGTGTTGAATATTTCTGTAAGTATGAAGAATTTGGGGGCATAACTTCTTCAAATGCTTTGTTGATTACTTTCTGTAGTAAGCACACCTTCTTTTGGAGCCTCTATTGTAGTATGTTGAGATGGTTGATGGCATCTCACAGGCCTGTGATGCTTTGCCTATTTTTCTCTGTATTCTTTGTGCTTTTCAAACCAAATAATCAGTTAACCCAATTCCAAATTCTCTGTTTCTCCTTCCTGGGAAATTCTGTAGAATGCTTCATTTCAGTTATTGTGCATTTCATCCCTTATCTTTTGTTCATTCCTCTGTGGTGCTTATTAATGTTCCCCATTTAGTAGGACATCATCATTTTTCATGGTCTCCTTTAGGGTTTCGGTGTAGATAGATGATGTAAGCGTTTGTCCAGCAAGCCCAGTGTCTAGGATTCTTTTGGACTGATTTCCTTTCGCTACTTAGAGCTAGTACTTCTTCCAGTCTTGACAAGGAGCCCTGTGAGTATTGAGGCATGATTCCAACCCTGCTCAAGCCTTTGATTCCTGCTTGTGCAGCTGTGCAGAGCTTTGAATTCAACCAGAGATGAAACTTTAGGGTATTCTCTAGTCTTCTTGTCCATGTGCGTAATATTTTGGATTCTCAGGAATATTGCAAAACTTGTCCCTCCCTCTTTCACTCCCCTTTCTACACACATATCTCTCTCTCTCTCTCTCTCTCTCTCTCTCTCTCTCTCTCTCTCTCTCTCTCTCAGGCTCTCTTGCTACCCCAGACTATTCTGGACCTTACTATATACCTGGGTGGCTGTGAACTCAAGATCTCCTTGCCTTAGCCTCTCAAGTGCTCAACTACAGGCACAATGACTCTATGACAGAAATTTTAAAGGATCACAGAGGCACACTGATTTTTCAGTTATTCACTTTAAATTTACAGTCAACTGTTAGCCCAAAGCATTAGTCAGTGCCTTGGATGTTTATGGTGTTACGGTATTTGGCACTTGTCCTATTCTAGGAACAAACTGTTAGCACTGGGTGGGTTTGGAAGAAAAGTCAGTTATTATTTTTTTTTTATTTTTAAGCAGGGTCTTCAGTTCCTTAAGCACTTTACCCACAGAACCTAGCCCCTCTTTACTTTCCTATGATCCCATAGGTTATAGTTCACATTTTCATCCAGCTGAACATGGTATTCAGTTATTTCCCCTTTGGTATATTTGTGGTCATCCATGATTTTTAACCCAATCTACCAACTCACTGGAAGCTATCATAATAATAGTGTTCTAATTGTTTTTTCATTTTTCAGCTTCTGCATGGCTGGAATATTTCATGGAACATGTTCTATCTATTGGCTATTTAATTGACTTTGTTGAAGAAGGGAAGAAGAAGTATTTGACCCTATTGGTTATTAGTTTCCCGAGTAATAAATTGATTCTCTAGGATCCTAGGGATTTTTGGTATTATTTTATTTTACTTTATTTTAATATCATTATGAACTTATGGATTTAAAACTTCACTGAGATTTTCTAGGTGTCCTGGGAAGGATCCTGGTGGGAATTACATCATTTTGTCCTTATTCAAACTGGAAGATCTATAATTTTTTATTGCACACACATCTATTTGATACCTCTTTGTTAGAAGTCCTCACTCTGATGATTCTTTGGCATGAGAAGGCTTGGGTATGAGGTCAGAAGAAAGACACATGGTAGTGAAAAACTGGATAGCTCTTGTGACCTGACTTGTCCCATAAGTGCTCACTATGGAAGCTTGGTCTCCCATGAGACATAGCTGGTCTTGTGTGAGGCTTCACATAAGATCTTTAACTCTGCCATACAAGCAGGCAGAGGGGAGAGGAATCTCAAAACTTGTAGGTGTATAGGCAACCAGATGAGGGATGTCAGGTAGGGTATTCAACCTCTCCAGTCCCCAGTGCCACCTGTATAGCCAGTGGTGTATCTCTTTTTTTATTTTGAAATTATTTTAATTTTGAATAGAAAACCTTTTAGGGAGGAGGAAAGGAAAAAGAAACCACAAAGCATGCAGGCAACTTTTTACTTCATGAGCTTCTCACACCCTCATTTGTTCACTAGTTCCCACAAAGAGAAAGCACTCAGCCACCCACAATAATGTTATCAACAGGGATATGGATCAGTTTCACAAAGAAGCCAGTGAATCCCATGACAGTAAATCCTATGGCTGTGGCCATGGCAATCTTCTGGAATCCTTTTCTATCAGGTTTGGTGCATCTTTTAAGCAGCCAAATTGAGTCCTTGACGAACTGCCAACTCAGTTCAACAAACGGCATTACCTGGTCCATGATTGATGCTTGTGGGATGTCAGTTTGAGAAACCAGAAACTTGTAGCTTAGAAGAGGAGTGACAGCGGTATCTCTTACATGATTATAAAACCAGCAAGTTGGCCATCAAAATTCACCCTCGCAGTGATGACCCAGTGTTGTGGTGCATGGCAAGCACCCAAATCCTTTGCAATGCCAAAAACATCTAATTCTGATTTGAAGACTCTGGTTTTTACAGTCTTTGGAGTTAGGAAGGCATGGGAGATCCTATGGGGAGTGAGGCACTGTGCAGTGATTAGGAAGTGCCACCAGGAAGGGCAGAGAAAGCAATCACTAATGTTTTCAGGATGACATCACGCAAATTTATACTGGAGGGGAGAATATGTGCAGGGCATCATAGAAGCTGATGAATTAGGAGTTAATGTGCACCCCTCCCCTAAGAAAGCTCATGTGTTGGATGGAACACTTGATTCCCAGAAGGTGCTGTTATTTGGGGAGATTGGGAACCTTTGGGAGGTGGAAACTAACTAGAAGAAGTAGGTTACTGGGTAGAGGGCCCTGCTTGCTAACCACATCCTGCTCCACAGAGAGGTGAGCATGCAGCCCCGCACCCCTGCTGCCACATCTGAGCGAGCCGCTCCTGCCACCATGACTACCCTGCTATGATGGGAATTACATTAAAAAAATGAAAAGCTGTAGTCAAAAATAAAATCTACCTCCCTTGAGTTGCATCTTGTCAGGCATCTGATCATAGTGATGGCAAAAGTAACAAACAGAAATGAAGGAATCTGGAGATATTTCTAGTTTGGAGCCATTGGGGGAACAGGACAGGAGACATACAAATATTGAAAAAAAATCCTCCTTTCAGAACTTCTGGTCAGCTTGGTGGCTCTTGATGCTTTATGTGTTTACTATGGACTTGTCACTCAGAAACCTTAGTCTACTACAAAGAAGATGTCCATAATTTTGAATTTCCCTTCGTTATTAATTTCAAGTAGCTGCCCACCATAACAGTAATCCACAAATTAAACAGTTTGCAGAAGCAAACGACACAGTCTAATTTTCCTAGGTGTGCTCTCAACCTAACACAACCTAGAATCACTTGAGAAGAGTCTCAATACCTTGGGTTGGCTGTGGGCCTGTCTGTGGAGGACTATTGTCTTGATTGTTATTTGATGTAGGAAGTTTGAGCCCACTGTGGGCAGCCCATTCCCTGGGCAGCTCCATTTTCAGAACAGTATAAGGGATGAGAAAGTAAGCTGAGACAGAGCAATCAAGCAAGGATCTGTGTATTTATTCTCTTCTCTGGTCTTGACTATGGATGTGATATTTCAAGTTCCTGACTTGACTGGTCCACAGTAACAGTCAATAACCTAGAACCATAAGCTGAATAATCCCTTTCCTCCATTTGTCACTTTGTGTCAGGGTGTTTTATCACAAGAACAGAAATGAGTTACACCGTCAGAGCTGATTAAGACTCAACTCTGAGGGGTGATCTGGCATTGCATTTATTAAGATGTTCTGTCCCTCAAGTGAAAAGGACTCCATGACCTTTCTTATCTTTCCATGACCTTAGTCTGTTTGGACTGGGATAACAAAAAAACCTTCGACTAGATAATCCATGAATAATAAGGGATTTGCTACTCACAGTTCTGATGGCTGGAAAACTGACTTTGATGCCAGTAGACTCTGGGTCTGTGAGGAACCCACTTCGTACACAGCTGTCTTCTGGCTGTGTCTTAGCTGGTCGGTGGAGCCAGCCAGAGAGCTTTGTGCATTCTTCTGTGTAAGAACATTAATCCCAGGATGTCTCAATCAATAAAGTCCTTGCCGTGCAAGCATGAAACCTAAAAAAGCCCGGCATGGTGGCTTGTGCTTGTAATCCTGGTGCTGGAGAGGCAGAGATGGGAGGATCTCTGGGACTTACTGGCCCAATCAATGAGTTTCAGCTTAAGTGAGAAATCTTTCTCAAAAACTAAGGTGGAGAGCAATTTAAGAAGACAGCTGTCTGCGCACGCAGGCGATCTCTCTCTCTCTCTCTCTCTCTCTCTCTCTCTCTCTCTCTCTCTCTCACACACACACACACACACACACACACACAGAGAGAGAGAGAGAGAGAGAGAGAGAGAGAGAGAGACCACCACCATCAGCTCCACCTTGCGTATCTGCTAATTCCCATAAGCCCCATCACCTTGTGGTGAAGAAAGGATTTCCACATATGAATGGAGGGACACAAATATTCAATGTCTTATCTATGAATGAGTCTTAGTCATTCCCATGCAAACTCCAGTTCAGTTCCATCCATGGAGACAGTGTGTGGTCAACCCCCTACCACCAGAACCTCCACTGCCTGCCCACCTGTATGCTAATGACCCAGGAAATGCACTTTACCAATTCAGCTGCTTTTAGCTGAGCCTAACCCTGCATTAGTTGAGGTCCTGTGACTCAGCTTGTGGAAGGTTAATTACTTCTGGGGTTCTGCTCTGCTTTGGAGTAAGGAAAGCAGGTAGAAGACCTGGAAGGGCAGTCTCCAGGCTCTTGGCCAGCTTGGAAGCCCTTACACAGCCTTAGCAGCAGGTTGTGATTGCCTAGAGAGTGCAGAAATTGCCTCTTGTTCAGCTATGGAGAGGCTGAGGGGCTCTGTCCTAGAGGAAAAGCCAGGTGTGAGAGAAACAGCCACATCTGGGGCTCAAGTAATCCACACACCATGAAACCACTGCTGGGGCTATTCTGCTAACTCAGCAGACAGAAGTGGTTAGCTTGGTCCTGGTGCCTGTCAGAGCTGGACAGGTCAGCCTGATGTCACCTGTGGAGGCCAGGAGGAAAGCCACAGGCACTTCAGGATTTTGGGTTGCACCGCAGAAAGTGTGTGGGGCCAGGGTGCACATGTGCTCAGGCCTGCTGCTCTGAGGGGCTCACCTGATAGCTGCCAGGGAGCTGATTCAATGCCTTCCCTACACATGGCCTGGCCTGCTGTGAGCCACTGCTCCATGGGTAGGGCAGAGCAGGAGGCTTGACTTAGACACACCGGCAAGAAATACTTGGAGTCTCTTGGCATCTGGGTGCTGTGTGTGTGTTTTTTGTTCTGTGAGAAACACTGAAAATAGAAAGAGAAGAAACCCATTTTTCCTCATGTTTCTTCCCATATCCACACCCAACCCAGTCCTGGGGCTTAAAATCTGGGTGCCATAGTGCCATGGAAAGATAAGATTTCCTCTCACCACAGGGGACAACTAGGGAGACCACTTGCAACTTAACAGCTACTGAGGGATGCTCCCCCAGTAGGCTATCCTGAGCATGGCATGACCAGGAAGATCATATCTTCTCAAACAGAAATAGCATACAGGGAAATGACTGTCTCAAAAAGGATGGACTGAGGTGCACCATGGCAGGAAGTGCAGGTGTTGTGGTTGATGACAGAGGGTGAGAGCAGGCAACCGACAGACTGACCATGGCCTGGGAGCAAGAGGGTGACTTGCTGGAGAGACTTGGGGATGGTTGGTCCTTGCCTTCAGTGAGTCATGAACTAGCATATCTAAAGCAAATGTGTTTTTCAGGTCTTGGAATAGGTTTGGTGGCACCCAGTATTTGAATGCACATGGGTTAATGACTATTTATGGAGTGCTTTGAGATGCAGTTATATGGCATGCAGCCAAAAACAAGGCTGGCCTGTTTGGGTTGGCAATGAAAAAGTTAAGTGCGCTTTCCTAATTAACACCCTATTAGTACAAGTTGCTCAAGAGCTTGTTTTTATTCTTCTCCCCTCTGAGCTAAGGCCCAGCATACCTGACTGTGAAGTAACCAACTTCCCTTTAATCCAAACCCAGGCAACAAGGATATCTGCTGCCACGGAGGCACGCCAGGAAACCGCCAGCCCAGCAGATGACTGGGGAACCAGAATCACCAAAGTCTAGGACAAAGGATTCCCAGTTTCCAGATCAGAGTGCCCCAGAATCCTGAGCTGAGTTCCCCGAGGAACCTGGCAGGAGGAGGGCACCATCTGCTGGCCAGAAGGCGGCAGGAATAGAGTTTGAGTGAATAAGCAAATCTCAAGTGTTCTGCTGATGTAGATCGGTTGGTAGAGCACTTGCCTGGTGTGAGGCCCTGGGTTCAAGCCCTAGTGCTGGGGAGGTGGAGAAGAAGAGCTAAAAGGAAATCCGTGAGGTTCATCTTCATTTCTTTGGATAATTTAAAGTTTTTCAATTATTTTTTTTTTTAATTTATGAGCATGAGTGTTTTGTCTGCATGTATACAAATGCACTGTTTATGTGCTTGGTGTCCACAGAGGCCAGAAGGTGGCATCAGAGTCCTTAGAACTGGAGTGGCAGACAATTGTGAGCTTCCGTGGGGGTACTGGGAATCGAACCTGGTATATTTGGAAAAGCAGCAAATGATCCCAACCACTGAACTGCCTTCCCAGCCCTCACCTCCATTTCTATGAATTAAATGTCATTATTACGAGAATATAAATGATACAAATTAAAGATGGTTTACATTTATTTTATGTGTGTGCACATGAACAAGCATGCATGCACGTGCATCATGGCATTTTGTAAGTCAGAGGACAGCTTGTGGTAGTTGACTCTTTCAATTATGTGGGTCCTGGGGATCAAACTCATATCACCGGGCTTGGCTAGGCCTCTGATACACTGTCTACCTGAAATAGTCTGGAAAGAGAGCACAGAGGCCACTTCTGTAGCTAGCAACTTGTCAGCAGAGGATGCTCTCCCTTGGTTGGCATCTCCATTTTTGTCTCATTCCACCTACCAGATGGAGTTGACCGAGAACCTCTACCTTGAATTTTGCAAGGTAATAAATTATGTTTGCCCAGATTTTCACCAAAATTTGATTTAGTAGCTTGAAAATATTTTGGAGGTACACTGTCACCCTCAAGAGACAATAGTGTAACTCTAATGACAGGTACAATCCACTAAGTAAGGAGTGTGCCATGGCTCAATCACCAACATCAGCCAAACTGTGTGCAAATAAGTTAGCCTCTGGATCAAACTGTCACAGTTGGGTGTGAAATGTCCCCACATTGTGTAATATTTAAACACGTAATCCCTTACGGGTGGTGCTATATTGTGGGACCTTTGGGGCAGGAGGCCTGGCTGCCAGAGGTGGGTCACTGAAGGTGGGCCTTTGAGAGTTAGAGGCTGGTCCTCTTTCTGGTCTGACCTCTGCTTCCCTGTCTGCAAGAGTCAAGCAAACCAAGCTCTCGCCACCCCAACTGCTGTGCGTTCTCCATCAAGATGGATTGTCCCCTCGGAACGGTGAGTCAAAAACCAACCTTTCCTCCATGAATTGCTTCTGTAAGGAACTTTGTCAAGAAATGCATCTGATACACAACCAGTCCTCACCGACCCAATGAAGGATGCATGGAGGAGGCCATGCAGGTATCTGAGGGGAAAGTGTGTGAATGAGAGCATGGGTGCCTCGGATGCTGTGACATGATGGGAAGAACTGGGAGGCTAGAGTGTGCAGAACATTATGAGCAAGGGCCATCCGACCTGGAGCCTGCAGGGCGGCTCTGAGCCCAAGCTGGTGCCTGCACATTAACCTGTTTAGCCTGCCCAGCCTGCCTAGCGTGCAGAAACCAATTACTGTGGCTGTAAGTCACTGGAATTTTAAGACTCTTTGCTGTGTATTGCTATGATGGTGACAGCTGGCAAATATATTAATCACGGAATCACAGAACTAAGTGTAGTAGTGAATGCCATCTAAAAGGTGAAGCCAGAGGAGGCACATCCAACACCATTAGCCTGTATAGTTTGACAGTAAGGAGGAGAGGGCAAGGAAGCAGTGTCCAGAGGATAAATGGAAGGTGGTAAGTTAAGGAAGAGATGGCTGTGTGGGTAGCATGGTTCAGTGGATAAAGGTGCTTCCTCTGAGCCCTAGTTCAATCTCTTGGGCCCGCATAGTAGAGGGAATGAACCAATCCCCTCCCCCAAGTTGTTTTCTGACTTCCACACACATGGTGGCACATATGCACCCCGACATGCAAAACCAGTCATCAAACAATTAAATGTATCACTTTCTAGGGACAGTGGGTGACAATATACTTCCTATAATGTGTGGCACTTCTGAGATCAAAAGAAGGCACTATTAATTATACAAGGACATGAATATAAACCAGGGCTACCTGGGCAAGCAGAGATGTATGACCAACATTACTGAGGGAGTTGGAAGTCAGCCCAGGTAACCCAAATCCCTGTCTCAAAACAGAAATGAAAAATAACAAAATGGAAAAAAAAAGTTATCACACCCTAAACTGCTATATAGCCACGGTCTTTTTGTTTTTTCTTCTTGAAATAGAAAGTTGATGTTCCAAGGCAATTAGTTACCTGAATTCCAAAAAGAGAGAAAACTTTGTGAGCAGAGCTAGGGCTCACTAATGTCACCTGTGGCATGGGGTAGTGGGGGGGGTGGTGTCAGAAGCTAAACAGCAGGTGCAAGTGGTTAAGAAGAAACTAACAAAATGCATAACCAGATTCCAGCAGCCGAAAGTAGGCTTGGGTGGGAGAGCAGGGGCCTGATACCAGGGCATAAGCACCCACAGGCTTTCTCCACAGGCTTCCCCACAGGCTCTTGGGAAAGGTGGAAGACAGAAGGAAGAGCTGGAGAAAGGCCCCCTGTGGTGCAGGCATGGAAAAGGTCTTTGGTGAACAGGAAGAATTGGATATGAGAAATATTTTGAGAGGTGGAGATCGAGAACTCCATTAAAATAAAATGACATATCAAAGTATAGGTCCAGAAATTTTGGAAAACCCTAAATGATAAAATGCTCCCAAGATATGAACAAGTCTAAGCAAAATAGCAAAATCGCACCAGATGCATAGCAGGTCTAACTGATAAAACCAAGATTAAAGAGAAAACCTTGAAGGGCGCTTCTATGGAGGAGGGTGGGGCAGGGGGCACCACAGGCAAAGGGGTCGTGTAGGAGGCACAGAGGACTCTCTTTTGGAGCCATGCACGTCGGCAGAGTGGGTCAGCATCATTCAAATGCTGGAAGAAAATGACTGACCCACAATTCTGCATTCAGAAAATCAAACAACATCACCGTCAACAACAACTAAAAATCCAACCTTTCAAAGTGGTGGGAGGGGATAAGGTAAAAGAGTGATGGAGCAGGACACCTGATGTCCCCCTCTGGCCTCTGGGCATGAGTGCACCCCTACACACATGCAAGCACCAGACATCTTTCCACACAATATAAATGAGTAAATGTAATTTGTACAATAAAATTAAATGGTTATCTTTGTGCCACTTGACAAGAAACCTATTTATTTTATATTTTAAGAGATTTATTTTTACGTGTGTATGTGTGTGCACGCATGCTCATTTGGTTGAACTAGGTTTTTGTTTCTTTCCTGGTGAAGTGCTTTGAAGAGGGAAAGAGAATGAGGGGGCTTTAAGATTGGGTCTAGGACTTTAACCTGTTAGGTTTTGACTATGAAATGTCTCTCACAGGCACATGTGATCTTCAGCTACTACTGCTGCTGTTTTGGAAGTTTGAGGAAACTAAATGAGCCTTGCTGGATAGGTGGGCTTTGAGGTCTATAGTAGCCCACTTGCTGCCCAGTTTCTGCTTCCTGTTCCACAGAGGGGTAAGGAAAAAGTCCCTGCTAAACTCTCACACTGCCACGGATCCCCTTCCTCCACACCTTGCCCTCCACGGTGAATAGTATTCCCTCACATTGTGAACCCAAACAAACTCTTCCCGATGCATCGCTGTCCGTTATGTTTGGTTACAGCCCAGAGGAAAGTCACCAATGCACCAGGCAAGACACAAAGCAAGAACAAAAGCCATAAGAATGTTGTAGAACCAACAGGCTGGAAGAGCTGGTCAGAACTGCTGGTGTTGGGCCCCAGGAGTAAGGAGATTATTTACACAGGATAGTCAGAACAGGTGCTTAAAATTGGTACTGTTGGTAATGACAAGACCAAGGGTATGGCCCCAGGAATGAGTAACCATGAAAGCCACGATCACAGGAAGAGACAAGGTGATGGGGGAGTCAGTTCAGACGGGAGGTGATGCTACAGCGGGAGTCAAGGGTACAGTCAGGTGACATGAAAGTCTATGAATGGGGATGGAAGGTCAATCTGAAACCAGTGTCTGGGAGCACAAAACCCCTAACACCTGTGCTCCAGCGTGCCAGAGAGGGCAAGCTGACTTCAGAGAGGATGGAGGGTGTGGTGTTGGGGGGGGGAGCCTTTGTCAAGTGTGTCAGGCAGCAGGAGTCTCACTCACTCTATGTGCTGTGGATGGAGCTGGGCTGTAGAGTTCAGTGTGTCATTCTGAATGTAGTTTCTTTTCTTTCTACCCAAGATTCCAGGAAAATGGTGCAAAAGTAAATGTGTAGTATGGAAGAGCCAGGGAAGAGACCATTGGTAGGGGAGAGGGTCCGATGTATTTCTTCGCTCTCTTTCTTTTTTGGCTACTTTTATTTTGCCTTGGGTTTTTTTTTTTTTTTTTTTGAGACAAGGTCTCATGTAATTCAGGTAAGTCTTGAACTTGCTATATAGCTAAAGAAGACCTTGAACTCCTGAGCCTCCTACCTCTACCTTCCAAGTGTTGGGATGACAGGCGTGTGCCAGCATGCCTGTCTTCAAAACATTTCTTACAGATGAAGAGCAAGTGTCAGATATTTGGTGAGTAGGGGCTGAGAAGGTGACTCAGTGTGTAAAGTGAAGACCCAAGTTCATATCCCCTGGATATTATTTATTATTATATAAATAGATTATTATATAAATAGAACCTGGGAGATTATTTAATTCTGGGTGAAAGCCTGGTGTGGCAGATTGTGTCCATAACCCAAGTCCTGGGAGGTGGAGACAAGCACAGCTCAGAGGCTTACTGGCCAGCCATACTAGCCAATCAGTGAACTTCAGGTTCAGTGAGAGACCATGTCTCAAAAACTAAGATGAAGAGTGAAAAAGATAGTCACCCAATGTCAACTGTGGCCTCCACATGTACATGCATTTGTGAGCACTCCTACACACACACACACACACACACACACACACACACACACACACACACGTTAGATGAGTAAGTAGGGTAAAATAAAATATCCCAGAATATGCAGAGGAAACAGCAGCAAAGAAGGAAGCCATCATCATCGAGTCATCCCTTAACCCCTCCACCCCTTTTCTCAGGCTTCAAGACCTGGTCACAGTTGGTAGGCAGGACAGAGAGCAGGTAAAACAGCCCAACTGAAGGGATTAATCCAAAGGCCCCTGCCCTTTGGCTTTAGTTCATGGCCACTAGGAAATTATCAATAGGAAGCCCAGATGTCCCTTCAGGCCCCCCACACAGCAGGACTCTTCTAAGGAGACACTGAACTTACATCTGAGGCTGAGGATTCCCAGAGTGGGAGCCCTTGAGAGCAAAGCTCTTTATGTGCAAACTTGGGGAACCCCAACTTCTAGCTGGCAATCTACAAGCAAGCTCTCTACTGACTCCCCCAACATTGCAGCCCTCTGGACAGCAAACCTATCACAAGAGAGCCTGGGGGAGAAAAACAGACACACCTAGGGAGGGAACCCCGTGATGGCTCTGGAAGAAGACCAAAACTGTCCTCTGTCATTATAGATGATGGGATAGTCCCCAGGGAGGAGCCCAACAACCTGTGAGCGAAATGACAGAGGTGCACGAATACATGTAAAGAGGCATCTCAACACCGAAGCGAAAACACTTGAAATCCAAAGCCTTCAATTAGGATCTTTTTGAGATGTTGTGAGGATACAGATTAAAACAAGAGCAGGGTGCCCATAGATGGGACAACAGGGAAGTTAATAAGAAAGACTAGAACAGATTAAGCCAAAGGGATATTCCAGAACATGCGGCACAGGGAGACCCTTGGGAACAGATGAATGGCTTAAAGAATTAGTCCGGAAAGTCAGTTATCCAGCTAAGTTCCCCAGCAAGGAAAGAGGAAGTGTGTCAGATGCATGGTGGAGGGCACTTTCCTGGGGGGGTGGAAAACCAATTTTCCAACTTAAAAAGCCCAGGCTGGGAAGGTGGCTCAGGGAGATGAGAGGGTAAATGTGTCTGCAACAGCAGCATGAGGACCCACGTTTGCATTTCAGCATCCATTAAGGCTGGATGCATTACACACAGTGGTACCCACGGTGTTTGGGGAAGCAGAGTCAGGAAGATCTCAGAGGCTTGCTGGCTGGCTGCCTAGCCAAAAAGCAGGAAGCACCAGGTTAGATGAGAGAACTTGTCTCAAGTGGGTGATGTGGAGAGTCAGAAAGCAGACACTCAGCGTTGTCCTCTGGATCTCACATTTGTCACCTACACACAGGTGCCCACACACATGAAGTTCACATAGCACTGACAATCATACACATCTTTAACACATTTCTACAGTGCAAACGTAGAGTATATCTAGAAGCAGAGAGACCGAAAGATAGGCACACTCAGACATATTCTTTGAAACTCAGAAGTCAGGTTGATACCAGACCTCTTATCAGAATCTGGATTCTTGAAGACAATGGACTTACATATTTATTTTTATTATGTGTATGCATGAGTCTCTCTGTGTGTATGTGCAAACATGTGTGGGAGGCCAGAAGAGTGTGTCAGACCCCCTTGAGCCAGAATTACAGGCAGTTGTGAGCCAGCCAGTGTGCATGCTGGAAACTGAAGTTAGGTCCTCTACCAGAGAAATGCATACTCTTAGCCACTGAGCAATCTCCCCAGCCCAAGACAATGGATTTAACCCTTCAAGTTTCTGAGGGAACACTAATTTAAATCTAGAATTCTATATCCTGCTAACCTAGCAACAATAAAAAAAAAGTCGGGCTGAAATACAGTATTTTTGCAAGTGTAGAGCAGAAGAAGTGAGCTCCCATGAGGAGCAGCACCCTTTGGGCCTCTGATCACAGAACATTGGTCTCACTCTGTTTCCTAAGTCCATCAACATATTTGTTTCATGCAGCCACCAGCCCTGACCGAAGATGGCAGAGATGTGTTCCTGGGATGCACTAGGTGCTCTTGCAGAGGACCTGAGTTTGGTTCCCAGCACCTATGCTGGGTAGCTCACAAGTATCTATAACCCTGTTTACAGGGGATCCAACACCCTCTCCTGGCCTCCAGGGACACCTGCACACATGTGGCATAAATTCACACAGACATACATACAGACAGAAATAGACACACACACTTGAAATAATAAAAACATTTAAAAAGGCATAACAGAAATGAAGAAAAATAGACCCTTTTGGAAAATAAACGAGAGTGACATGAGATTAAAATGAGGGAATATCAGTAGTAAATTAAAATATTAAAGTAATAAAAAGGGTTAAAGAGAAGATGACTGATATGGACACAGACAAAGGAGATTCCTCCAACATGTATAATTGGATCCCTGGAGATGGAAACCAGAGTAAAGAGCCCTAAAATGTTTACCTTGCTAAGTGTTTAGACACAGGGAGTAAGTAGAGGCACACTTTATTCTGCCCCCTTTCATCAACATTTCCCAAGATTCTTTGGTGCTTTGAAGACACATGGTCTTGAATTTGAATCTTGTCTCCTCCAGTCCCTTCAAGAACCTTTGGAAAGTTCTTCAAGGTTCCCAAGCCTCAGTGGTAACATGTCCATTAAAAACAACAGTTGTTTACTGTGTAAGATGTGGGGGAGGGGAGGCACACCACACCCTGAAGACAGTTGTTGAGTCTGTCCTTGGTACCCACCAAGTCGGTTTTAGGGATTGAACTCAGGTTGTCAGGCTTGGTAGCTCAATATGCCCGTTAATAGCCACCACCTAAAAATGCTGAGGGTTGAATGGGGATTGTGCAGGGCCTGACGCACAGCAGCTCTGCTAAACTAAGGTATTGGGTGAGAGGTGCTGAAGGGTATCCTTTCATGTTCTTTATTTTTTGGTAGCCAAATTGTAGAAGGAAAGAGAGGAATAGTAACACTTCTTAGATGAGACAGGGTGCAGCTGTGGGGCTAAATTCCCAGTCCCAAACCCCAAAGCTGCTGCTTTCTTTCCTAGATGGAAGACTTTGTACAAGAATACATCTCTGCTTGCCTTGGCTTCCCTACCGCATCACAACGAAACTTGCCTCCTAAGACTGGCATGAGGAGCGAAGAAGCTAGGATAGTGGTGGATGACCACTTGGACCATAATCAATAATTAAGACCAAATGTTGGAGAGACAGCTCAGTTAAGAGTGCAGAGGACCCTGATTCAGGCTCTAGCACCCACAAGATGGCTCACAACTACATGAAACTCCAGTTCCAGGGGAATCTGGTGCCCTCTTCTGGTTTCCAAGGGCACCTGAAGTTGAGTGGCACACAAAATAAATACAAATCATTAAAAATTAATTGATAGATGTTAGCTATAATTGGAGTTGGAAATTAGCTGCAAGTCCTCCAGGTTTAAGGTGCCTGACTGAATATAATATATCTATTGTCTTAACATGTAAGTGATTTTGAAATAAAATAAAACACAAGTGTAGAATGAATAAGATGATTCAAAAGCTATAAAATGTTGAAACTGAAAAATTATGGGGAGTGGAAAATGAAAATTAGAAGACTGATTAAGGCTGGATCTTTTGTATAGAAAAACATTTTCATTTTGTGTGTGTGTGTGTATGGGAGAGAGAGGGAGGGAGGGGGGAGGGAGAGAGAGAAAAAAGAGAGAGAGACAGAGAGATAGAGATAGAGATAGAGAGAGAGAGAGAGAGAGAGAGAGAGAGAGAGAGAGAGAGCATCAGATTCTCTGGACCTGGGTTTGTAGGCAGATATAAGGGACATAACCATGACAACCACAGAACAATTGATAAAATTAAAATATGATGACAAAATGAGAACTCAGTAGAAACACTTGAAGCCACATTGGGAGAAATTCTCTGGAAAACACAACAAAAAGAAACAGAAAGTGGGAGAGACAACAAATAGAAGCAATCAGGAGGCCCCAAACACAATCAGAAAGCAATTTCAAAGAGAGCAGAGAAAATGGACAGGAACAGGAAATCAATAACAGATCAGGAAAATTTTCCAGAACCGAAATTTCCCAGACTTGCAGGGCCTTCTGGGCCTCAGCAGGTTGATTAAAAGTAAACCCAGACAAAGACACACCACTATGCAATTTCAGAACTGTGAGGGGAACAGGAAGATCCTACAAGCTTTCAGAGAGAAAGAACATTGAATGAAAAAGGAAGGGGAATCTGAATCGCCTTTTAGTAGTAACACTAGAGACACAAAGGTTGTGTTAATCAGCTTGCTGTTACTATAGCAAAATACATGGGGAGAAATTATAAAGAGAAAAAGTTCACGTTTCTCAGAGTTTTATAGAAAATTATTCTGAGCAATTTCTGGAAGGTGAAAATAAATACAAAAAATTAAGTCAATAAAAAAGAAGGCAATTATTAACACAGATAAAAACAAAAGGTAAAGAAGGAAACTTCACCATTGGGCAAGACTTGGCTGTGACTAATATTTGTCCAGGCATAGCAACATAAACAGAGGCCACTGATTTGGTCCAGGACCCTAATAATTATATGGAGGGGAGGGGACAGGAAGTAAAGAAACTGAGATGGTGGAAGAGAGACAGATTCCCATCTACCCCCACAGGAAGTCTGTGGCTCAATAGAAGACAGCAGCTCTCACACAACAGTTAGAAACACAGAGATGTGCAGTGTCAAGGGAATAGCAGTTCAAAGTGGCAGCCTCTAGGGCCAGGGACATGTGGAGCAGGGAGACGTAGAGCAGGGAATTGTATTTTATTCTATCAGATCAATTTGATGTTTGAAACAATGTGTCCTAAAAAAACAAAAATTAAGCGAAAAGACTAAAAGACGAATTTCCTCTAAGGAGAGGGCTGTGGCGTGTGCCTCTGAGGCTGGGCTGCCTTTTGTGATGGCTGTGGCTCAATGTGTGGCACAGGAAATAATGGCAATTCTTCCCAAGTTAGCCTCTAGTTTTCTATAGAAGTATTAAAATACGCCATTGTATTATATTTTAGTATAGTAGGGACCATATACCAAATGTTGCACAAATGCAGAGAGTGATCTATAGGCAAGAAAATTACAAGCTAGTAGAAAGCACTTAAATGCAAGTTAGACAATGACCTAAATGTCAGTTGTATTAGTCAGCCTTCCACTGCATTGACAAAATACCCACAATGATGAACTTAGTAAGAGAAGATGTTTTCTGTGGCTCAGCCTTCAAGGTCTCGTCATGCTTGCTTGGCCCTGCTGCTTTGGGATTGTTGGTGTCACAGTTCATTGTGGTAAGAGTATAGGTCAGCAAAGGACAATGTATTTGCTTTGCTATGGTCCAGGAGCAAAAAGAGACAGGATGAAGATGGCCTGGGTACCACTACCCCCATCAATGACATATCCTGATGACGTAACTTTCTCTAATGAGCCCTCCATTTAGAGGCTGTACCACTTTGCAACAGCACCATTGCTGTGACCAAGTCATTAATACACGGGCCCCCGGGGAATATTCAAGACACCCAATCATGGTAATTTGTCATGTAGCCGATTTCCTTTTTGACTTTGTAAGAAACCTTTAGGCTTAGAAGCCTGGCCCTCAGCCCAAAAGAGGCCATGGAATTTGCTACTTCAGGCTTCAGCCTGTGTCCATCTTGCCTTTGAGATATGAACACCCCTCCCTGAGAGTTGAGTCCTGCTCATCTCCCCAACCCCAGCCCAGGATGGACCCAACAGTTGTCAGCTGATTAACTCAGAACAATCCATCCATGAAGTCCAGAGTGAGAGGGACCTCTGCTTTATTTCATCTGTAGACCCCAAGATGGAAGCTAGCACTCTTGCGGGGCGTGGAGATGTGTGCACGTGTGAGTGTGCGTGTGTACATTTGTGTGCGTGCACTCCCTGTGGGTTTCCTCAGCTTGCTGTAGCAGAGCCGCAGCAGCATGGCGGCTTTAAATTAAACAATGATCGGTGCTCTCTAACAGTTCTGCAGGATAGCACTCCAAAATCCAGGGAGTAGCATGGCTGTGCTCCTCACAAACGCTCTAGAGAGGACCCTTCTTTTCCCACCCAGCAGTCTCAGGAGTTCCCCGACACTACCCTGGTCTCTGCCTCTGCCTGCACATAATTTCTCTTCTGGGTCTGGTGGGTTCTGTGACACCCCCCACCCCGCCGCCCTGAGAGGTCTCTTGTGCTGGCTGCATCGTGCATTATAGACACCGCCTGCTGGATTAGAGCCACATCTACCCGACATGACTCTGCTCTGCCCAGCTGCATTGCTGGGACTCTATTTGAAAACCAGGCCATAGGTTGAAGTAGTTCAGACTTGAATATATCTTTTTGAAGGGGAAGCAATTCAACTTTAAGGTGTGGAAAACAGATTTTCTGTCCTTGGCCTGACAGGCTTACTTCTCCATGGTGCCACTGTCCCCTCTCCAGGAAGGAGGGCTTAGTGGCTCTTTCTGACCCCCACCCAGTTCCTTAAAGCTGTGTCTCCCAGCTGGGTCCTAGGAAGAGGACTCAGTATGACTGCCAGGAGGTCAAACTGCACTTCAGAAGAGGCTCTTAAAAATCAGACATCCAAAAAAAAAAAAAAAAAATCAGACATCAGGGCTACAGAGATACAGAGGACCCAAGCAAGTACAGTTCCCAGTGGCTCACATTGGCCTGTAGCTCCCGCTCTGGGGGATCCAATGCCCTCTGCTGGCCTCTGCCCACACCTGTACTCACACATAAAAATGAAGGTCTTAAAAAAAAAAAACAGATTTCATTGAGAGTTAAGTGAATGGAATAAATGATACATGGTGAGTGAAAGATAGGATTTTAAATTTAGCGAAAGGCAGCAGGGGAAAAACTCAAGAAAGTCATCCCTGGAATCCGAGTATCTTATTCATCTTCTTATAAGCAGTCAGAATGCAGAGGATCCTGGGCATCAGTCTGCATTCCACTTGGGAAGATGTAGTCAAGGGCATTTTGGGTGGCAATGTCCATCCCACCTTTGAGAACACGGAGTCGGGGTACATTCTGGGTAGCAACATCCACCCCATATCTGTGAGAACAGTGAGAAAACATTCTGGGTAACAACATCCATCTGGCCTCTGAAAGAGTCAGAGTGCATTCTGGGTAGTCATGCTCATCATCCTGAGAAGTCTCCCTGTTTGTGAAGCTTTTCTCACCCCTCAGCCTCCTTGGTACCTCAGAGCTTCCAGCTGTGGTTAGAAGGCTGGGGGCTACCATTTGCCTGAAATGCGACAGGTTGGGCCTGGCTTTTCCTGAAATCCAATGAGTGGTTCCCCTCCCCTTACTACAGTGACCCATCCTGCCCACAGTGACTCAGAGATAGGAGCCCAAAAGTTGAGGTGTCTTTCCTGCCATGGAAGAAAGAGACAGTGGTCTCACTGTTTGGATGATGCAGTCTTCTGGGTGGCAATGAATCTTATTTATTATTATTATTATTATTATTATTATTATTATTATTATTATTTTATGCCCAGAGACGTTTGGGGATAAGAGCAGGAGGTCACACTGGCCCTGTGTATTTATTTGTAAGGCCACAGGAATCATTGTGAATCACTCTTTAATGACTCACTCTGCCCTGTAATTATGAAGAAATTTGTCTTTAGACACCCCTCCCCCCATACAACTACCATTGTTTCCTCAGTTGTGACAAGATACACCAGTTCTTCCAAAAACAATGGCCCATGCCTGTGTGATAACTGGTGTCATCTTGCCTGGAAGTCTTCATTCTCAAGGAGCAATGCAATGAGAGGCAGCCGAGACAGTCTTCCCCAGGGAGAGCGTGGTGGTGTCTAGCCAGCTCACACTAACTGCTCAGAACGGGTGCGGTCAGCTGGCTTCCTCCCAGAGACCCCTCTCCTACCTGGAGGACAGTCAACCTGGGAAGCACAAGGACTACCTAGGGTGAGGGCGGCCACCCTGGCCAGACCTCAGGACCAACCATCATGTCCTACCAAAATAGGCTTCAAAAGCCTCGATAACAAGGCGTGTAATAACAGACTGTGCTCCTCTCATCTAAGCATCTGGAATCTCCTAGACACACTAATTAACCCCCCCCTTCCCCACGAGGAGAGGAACCCATGCTTGCCACCCTGGAAGGACATCTCAGCTCCCTAGGAGCAACACTGTCCCTGATCCAGGAGTTCCATGGGGTCCAGCCTCAACTCTGTCAGTGTGGTTCTTGTATCAGTGCCTGAACCTGGATTCACTGTGTTAAAAATGACAGAACTTGGGCTGGCAAGATGGTCCACTAGCAAAGGCACTTTGCCTCCAAACCTGATGGCCTTAGATCTGTCCCCAGGGACTGTGTGGTGGAAGGGGAACCACCACCAGCAGGCTGTCCTCTGACCAAGGCGTGCATGGGCTCCTTCTGCCCCCAAATAGAGACAGTGTAATAACTTTTTTTTTTTTTTTAATGGGAGAAATGAGGGCTGGAGAATGGGCTCAGCAGTTAAGAGCTCTTGATCTATAATCGTGAGGATTGGGGTTTGGATCCCAGCAGCTGTGTAATAAGCTGGGCATTCTCCCTGAGTGGAACAGGAGCATGGCTGGGCTCACTGCCTTTCAGCCTTGCTGATGTTCAGAGAGACCCTGCCTCACAGGGAAAGGCAGATGCTGTCCCAGGAACTCATTGATGCCTGCTTCCGCCTCCGGGAATGCACAGGTACACACATGTACCATGAATACTCAGATAAATAAAAATAAATCTTCTTAAAAAAGATAAATGGGGTAAGTTGTAGTAGCTAGTGCCCTGTGAGGTGCTGGTAGGTGAAGATGTGTTGTGAGGGCTGCATTTGCTTCAGGAGAACTGAGCACCCATTTTGCAGGCATTGTGAGCTGGGAGGGAGGGTTGGCTTGCAGTATGTTAGCCAGGGCTCCTAAATGGGTAAGGGAAATCTAACACCACAGATTGCAGGAGTCCACCGGAGAGTTCACTCACACAGAAGTAGAATGTGAGGGGCGGGGCAAAATTCCGGTCCCTGGAAGCCACCCTCTCTTTCCTGTCAGCCTGCAGGCTGTGATACCGTGGGCCCCAATTTCCTGGTTACTGGTGCTTGCACAAGGCTTCGTCAAGATTTTGGGGGACTTGGTATCGTGGGAGGAACGGCATAGATTGTTCTAGATTAAAATGCTATCTTGTTCCTTTTGAAATTCCCACAATGGCTTCTGAAACCTTCCATCTAGGGAAGCCAACTTGTTCTAACCTCAATCTGGTCAGGGACAACAGCATTCATCTTAAAAATATTATTCTGCTGTGGTAGACTTTGGGGAGCCCCTTTTGAGGGCCTTAACCTGCCTGGGGAGAGGAGGGGGGATGGCTAGGGGCAGGTGGGATGTTGGGGGGAGGGGAGGGAGAGGGAGAAGGGATTGACATCTGAAGCAAGCTTGTTCCTAATTTGAACTAATAAAATAAAAAAGAAATTGAATCATAAAAAAATATTAGTTTGCTGTGTGTTGCTTGCTGTCCATCCCCAGGGCTTGAGGAATGTTTTTCAGGTAGGGATGGGGTGGGTTAGGGGGTGGGGGTGAGGGACAGGGAAAGATGGTATGAGAAGTCTTTGCTTCCTTTGCTATTGAAAAGATGGGCAGCAGTCTGTGAATAAGCTTGTTCCTGGGGCTTCCTCGCTCCTCCAAGGTCACTTGGGAAAGGCAGATCCAAGGGAGACTGTGCTGCACTGAAGGATGAGGCGACAGGCTGGTACAATGTCATAGATATACGGGGTGTTTGGGACCCAGCATGGTGTTCTGAGCCGGCAAGTGGACCTGGCTTAGGCAGTTGAGGTCAGATCCAAAGATATCCTTGGAAGGCGAGTCACAGGAGAGGTGTGTGAAAACAAGCAGTTCTTTGGGTCATTTCTGGATTGGTGGTTGAGTGCGCCCCCTGGAGGCAGTGCCGTGTGTCCTAGAAGGAAGTAGATGTTTTCCCAAACACGATAGCAAAGTTTGCCCCATTCACTGTCCATTTTAACTATTATGTCAATTTTCTGAAAGACAAATTGCTGTCTGTGGAATATTCTGTGTAGCTAGTGAGACTTGAAGATGGAAAGCACGCTTTTTCAAAAGTTGTTTTGTGTTAATATGCAGGGTCAGGGCCAGCCTTGAACAAGTAATGTTTAATTCTCAACAGGGTTCTCTGACTCCTTTTTTTTTTTGAACCCCTTGTTGATGTACACACACAGGGGTGCTTGTGGTTGTAATAACAGTAGCTAACATATTTCCTGTCCCACTGCGTTCTTCAAGCTCAGATCAGCTCCATGTGTTCAGTATAGTAGAGTCCTGGTGAAATGGAACTACTCTTAGCTTTGCTTTACAAGGAGGACAGAGAGTGACCAGGTAGCCAGTAAGTGACAGTTCTGGGACTTGAATCCAGGCAGCTTGGCTCCAGAGCTCCCTCAGCCTTTCCCTGAGCTCCCCCCAACCCATCATGTATAATGTCTGAGGCAGTGGCACTGTGTAGCAGAATCCAGGAAGGCTCTCACGTGAGAGTAACCACACAGGGGTTTATGAACATGTACATTTTGTCCTAAAAGGTTGAGAATCTACAGAAGTTAGGAACAGGGATGAGGACGAGGAGCCAGGGATACACACACCTCTGCACCTTGACTGCAGATTAGAGGAGGGGCAGCAGGTGATCCCAGCTCTTCAGCTCCAGTACTCTGAGGCTGTTCAATACAAGTCCGACCCTTGCCATGCCAGGGCCAAGATTGGGTGTGATGACATGTGCCTGTGTCGTGGCTATTGGGAGGCAGAAGAGGGAGGGTTGCTGCAGGTTTAAGGCCAGCTAGGGCTACACAGTGAGAACTTGGTTCAAGAATAAATGAAGAAGTAAAGGAGCTGGGTGTGATGGTGCCCACCTTTTTAATCCTGGCACGTGGGAGGCAGAGGCAGGCAGATTTCTGAGTTCCAGGCCAGCCTGGTCTACAGAGTGAGTTCCAGTACAGCCAGGGCTACACAGAGAAACCCTGTCTTGAAAAACCCAAAATAAAACAAACAAACAAAACAATCAAGGAAACAAAAAAAGTAAAGGTAAAGGAAGGAAAGGTAAATGTAGGAAGAAAAAGAAGAGCCCCAACTCTATCCATATTCCTAGGTAAGTGGGGGGGTTCTAGGTGACATCCATAAACAGGACAGCACGTCCACAGACCCAGAGCAAGAGGCCATGCCAGCAAACACCACTGTCCATAGTGGGAGAGAACGAAACTGCCACACTGATCTCCAACAGACTCCCAGAAGTAACCACAGGCTGACCAACAGGATGCAGGGACCTTCCTGTATGCCACCAGAAGTAGCATCCCCAAATGCAATCTGGGGATGGGGTGGGGACTGGGTGGGTATTGGGTGGGGACAGGGTGGGTATTGGGTGGGGACCGGGTGGGGACGAGGTGCCTATTGGGTGGAGATGGGGTGGGGATAGGGTGTGTATGGGGTGGGTATTGGGTGGAGACAGGGTGGGGACGGGGTTGGAGATGGGGCGGAGATGGGGTGGGTATGGGGGTGGTGTAGGGATGTTAATTTGCCAATTACTGGCCTATATGCCGTAATGGCAGTTAGCTTGCTGGTACAAATTGTATTACTAGCCAGAGGACTCAGGAATAGGGATAAGGGTAACCTCACCACCTACTTACAGGAAATAACAGCTTTACGCAGTGAGCTTTTGGAGAACAGATTAGGTCAGACCACAATTGTGGAACAAGTGGAACAGAAATTGGATGATAAGCTTGGCTCTGTGTCCGATACGCTAAAGACAGAGCTGTCTGATGAGATGCAGCGTATTTATGATAAGATAAACACAGAGAGATCCTCCATGTCTGAGGCCTTAGAGGCTAGGCTGTCAGAAGACCATGATGAGCTCAAGAATATCTGTTAGCCAGGTAGAAACTCAGATAGGCAATGTTACCCAGCAACTAGATGCAACGGTGCAAAATACCCAGCATAGGGTTGAAGAATTGGACAATGCCATTCAATCAGTTTATTGAAGCATCCAAGGTAGCAGCAGATCAGAAATTTGAGTCTAGATTTGAATGTCTGGAAGATAATTTACAATACAGGGCTGACAGATTACATAGGTCCATACGGTCAATTGCTGAGGACTCAAAATCAGCAAATCATGACCGTGAATCTAGACTCCAATACCTAGAAGGCAGTTTCCATGCCAACCAGATGCTGCCTAAGGATGATCGTATTAAAGACCTAGAAAAACATGTAGATGAGCAGTTAGAGCAAGTTACAGATTTACTAGTGTGCTTGAAACCTTTTATGATGAAGGAGATTGAAACTTTTCGAAAGGATATCATTGCTAGGCTTAAAGATCATTGGGATGCCTCAGAAGCAGAATCATTCCAATCCCAGGCACCTACTCCACCCAGGTATCGTGACTATTCTTCTAAGGTTGTTACTCGTACACCATTAGTGTACCCAGCTACCATGGTAGAAAAGCCAGCTTCTAAGAAACACCCTCATGGACGGATGGCTTATGAATACAGCTGAAGGATCCTAAGAATATTAAAGAATCAAGTTGTCTCATATGGTCTCCATAGCCCATACATAAAACAGCTATTACATTCATGGGCAACCTTTAACAGGGTGACACCCACAGATTGAGAACGATTGGTAGCAGCTGTACTTGAGAATTCATGCCAAATCCAGTGGAAGGCATTAGTAAGGGAAGGAGCCAAGCTCCTTGAGCGTCAGGGCATAAAGGAAGGTTTTAAAGCCCCTCTGGATAAGCTTCTTGGTCAGGGTATTTATGCTGACCCACAGGTTCAGGCTGAATATGATGACGATATACTGTCTCTATGCAGGAAAGCAGCATTAAATGCCTGGGATAAGGTTCGTGAGCCAGGAGAACGCCTAGAAGCTTATACCATAATAGAACAGGGACCTACAGAACAGTTCCAGGACTTCTTACATAGGTTAACTAGGGCAGTAGAATTACAGGTAACAGATCCGGAAACAAGACAATCAATTATATATACTATAGCTTATGAGAATGCAAACCTAATATGCAAAAGAATACTTTTGCCTTTAAAGATCAGATCAGCTCCGCTAGAAGAATGGGTTTTGTATGCAGCCAACATTGATTATAATGTACAAGATACTGGAGCTTGGGTAGGAGAAGCCATTTCAAAAGGTTTAAAAAGGCAACAGGAAATTAAAAGTTCTAGAGGTGCGGATGTAAGTTAGGCTTGGCAAGGAGAAGCACCTTACAGAGGTCAACATAGGTACCAAGAGGCTAGAGGTTACTACTACTATGAACCAGAACCTTGGGTAGGAAGAGCCTTCCCCTAGAGACCATGAAGGCACCAGGAACCTAGATGTTTCAACTGTGGTAAAACGGGACATACTAAGAGAAATTGTAGACAAAGGAATTCTAACAATGCCTCATATGAAAGGCCACTGCCTTCTGGATTGTGTAGAAGATGTGGTAAGGGCAGACACTGGACCGATGAATATAGATCGACCAGGGACATGCAAGGAAACCCTTTAAGGCCAGGAAACTCTGAGGGGGGGACTCAAGAAGGCCCCCACATCGAGAAAGGTCGGGTCCTTCCCAGTAACAGTGGGAGACAATCTCTCACAGGCCCAATAGATAGTCCTTTGTCTATTGTGAAAAATGGTACTGCTCTAGATGGTAGTTTAAATAGTGATGAAAAATCAAGTGTAAATGGACAAAATGAGAAACGCATATTTTGGCAAGCTTCTATTAATGATAAAAGGCCTCAGTTAAAAGTGAAAATTAATAATAAAGTTATTTCTGGCTTAGTAGACATTGGGGCAGATGTAACTATTATTACTCAAAAGTCTTGGCCTCAAAAATGGCCTCTTAGAGAGGCAAATGTACAGTTTTTAGGAATTGGAACTCTATCTAGAGTTCGACAGAGTGTTAACTCGGTGGTCTGCTTTGGACCGGAAGGACAGAAAGGGATACTGAAACCATACGTGACAGATATAGCTATAAATCTCTGGGGTCGTGATCTCTTACAGCAATGGAATACTCAGATTAATATTCCTCCAGTGTCAGATACAAATTATGTACAATCTTTAGATAGTAGAAAAGATCTAGTAAGACGCTATGGAAAACGTTTACCAACCAACCATGCTGTACAGAAACTAGGTACAAATGATGCACCTTCAGAAGAGCCAAAGGCCCTGCCATTGAAATGGCTTACAGATGAACCAGTTTGGGTAGGACAATGGCCAATGATCTCTGAAAAGCTAGAGGCATTAGAAAAGTTAGTACAAGAACAGCTAGATGCTGGACATATAGAGGAATCTACCAGTCCTTGGAATTCTCCTGTATTTGTTATCAAAAAGAAGTCAGGTAAGTGGAGAATGCTGACAGACCTGAGAGCCATAAATAAGGTAATTCAACCAGTGGGCTCTCTGCAGCCTGGAATGCCATTACCTTCCCTAATACCTAAAGGATGGCCTATCATAGTCATTGATCTAAAAGACTGTTTTTTTTTTTTCACAATACCATTACAGGAAAATGATAGAGAGAAATTTGCATTTACTGTACCAACTCTTAATAATTCACAGCCAGTTAGGAGATATCAATGGAGAGTTTTGCCACAAGGAATGCTAAATAGTCCTACTTTGTGTCAATACTATGTACCTTTGGAAATAATCCATAAGAAATTTTCGCAATCTCTTGTTTATCATCACATGGATGATATTCTTTTATCAGATTCTAATAAGGAAACTTTGGAATGTATGTTTGAAATGGTGAAGGAAGTTCTGCCTCGTTGGGGATTACAGATTGCCCCAAAAAAGATACAAAGAGGAGATTCTATTAACTATTTAGGTTACAAGATAGATTTACAAAGAATCAGACCTCAAAAGATACAAATTAGGAGAGATCGCTATCAAACTCTTAATTCTCTTCAGAAATTATTAGGGGAAATTTCTCAATTACAGACGATTATTGGGTGTAGAAGGACATGACTTAAAGCATTTAAAAATGGCCCTTAAAGGTGATAAGGACCTAAACAGTCCTAGAATATTATCTGCTGAGGCAGAAAAAGAGTTACAATGGGTAGAAAACAGAATATTGGATGCACACATAGATTGGATAAACCTCGATTTAGACTGTATTCTGGTTATCTTGCCATCCAGAGAATACCCTTCTGGGATTCTGATGCAAAGGGAAGACACTATATTGGAATGGATATTTCTGCCACATAAACAGAATAAAAAGTTAAAGACATATATAGAAAAGATTTCTGATTTGATTTTAAAGGGTAAATGAAGACTTCGTCAACTGACTGGAAAAGATCCAGCAGAAATTCGCAACAACTATCCCAAAGCTGACAGAATTGAATTCATAAAAAAAGACAGTCTGGATTCTTCCACGTATTGTAAGACAAACTCCCATTTCTGGAGTTCTTACTACACTGATGCCAACAAATCAGGTAAGGCAGGTTATAAAGCAGGTGAGGTAAGTAAAGTAGTTCAAAGTCCATATACATCTGTACAGAAGGCACAATTATATGCAATTCTCATGGTACTTATGGACTTCACAGAACCTCTTAATATAGTTACTGATTCCCAATATGCGGAGAGAGTCGTGTTGCACATTGAGACTACAGAATTTGTTCCTGATAATACAGAATTAACTTCTCTGTTTTTACAATTACAGGAAACCATCAGAAACAGAAGTAATCCTATATACAATATACATATCAGATCCCATACGGGTCTGCCAGGCCAACTAGCACAAGGCAATGATGAGATTGATCATTTATTAATTGGAAGTGTGCTAGAAGCCTCAGAATTTCATAAGAAACATCATGTAAATAGCAAAGGTTTGAAAAAGGACTTCTCCATCACTTGGCAACAAGCCAAGGAGATAGTGAAAAACTGTCCTACTTGTTCCTTTTATAATCAAACTCCATTGCCAGCAGGTTGTAATCCTAAGGGCATTCGGAGAAATGAGGTTTGGCAGATGGATGTCTTTCACTTTGCAGAGTGTGGAAATTTGAAATATTTGCATCATACTATAGACACATTCTCAGGGTTCCAATGGGCTACTGCTCTTAACTCTGAAAAAGCTGATTCTGTTATTACACACCTGCTAGAGGTGATGGCACAAATAAAAACTGACAATGCTCCAGCATATGTCTCTACAAAATTGGAACAATTTTTCAAATATTATAACATAAAGTATGTTACTGGTATACCACACAATCCTACAGGACAAGCAATGGTTAAGAGATCCAACAGAACACTTAAGGAGATGCTCAAAAAAACAAGCTTGAAAGACTAAACCCCCCAAACATAGGTTGCATAATGCTTTATTAACATATTCGGTCCCCCACAATTCCTCTCTCTTAAATTAATAAAAAGAAACCTGTGCTTCTGCATCAGGACAGATGACTGCACCTGTCTTAGGGGGTTCCCTTCAACCTACCAGGGGTGCCCATCATGGAATCATGCATTCCATCATGTGTGTTCTGTCTTAGGAATTCCCTGAAGGCGAGGAAAACTGTACTGTCTGTAAAACAAATAAGGTTAGTGGGGGATGGGCCATAGTCCCGCTCCAAGCGTTCTGAATCAGCAAGAAACCTCCAGGAGACTAGCATCTTAGCTCTCGTGGCTGTAAACCTTCTCCTGCGGAGAAGGTCAAAAAATGGCCTTTTTAAAATCTCTGTGGCAATGCCTCTGATACGGACCTTATTAAAGTTTGCTCCCTAAAACATACTTCTATCCTAAGGCTTGTAAACTGCATGTTACATTCCTGTAAGAATGAACTCTGACTTCTAGTTTGTAATAACATTTGCATAACACATATAGCAAGATTACAAACTAACAATTCCATCATGAACATACAATTAGGGTGAGTTACAAGCAATCAAAAGACAATTAGATATTCTCACCATCTGTGGGGTGTGAACAATTTCACAATTCTAAATTTTTTCTTTATTCCCTGCCTGGGACTCAATGCCCCTTCAAACTTTTCTATTACTTGCTCAGAGTCCAAAGTCCTACCATCAGGTTTGTAATATCAGTCTTTGAAAGTTAACTAAAAAGTCTCTTGTCCATGCATTGTGACGGAGCTTCTGCCACTCTGGTTCATGCCAGTATCCGACTGTCCTAAATGGTTCCTTTCTCCCAATGGGACAACTGGCAAAACAGTTTTGTGTGTCTGTTTGTGGCAAGAAAGCAAGCTGTGTGTTGTCGAGTTCTTAGCCTGCTCTGGAATGAGCACTCATGGATTCAGAGGTGGAACTCTGGAAAGCGTCTCGAAACTGGAACTGGGTGTGTGTCCCTTCTTTCTCTGGCTGTAGATCAGATGTCCTCAAGGTTCAGGAACACAGGTCTCCTGTGGGTCCAGGTCCCGTTTTTCTCGGTTCCATGCATCTCATTAATCTTTCCGGTAGCCAGTGCACCTTGCTCTCCTCCTGCAAGAGAACACAGACATGCCCTCGACCCCCAAATAATTACGGGATCTAGTCCCCTCTATTTGTCTCTCCCTATGACCTGAGCGAAATTTGCTGGAGTTCCTTTATGCCAGAATCTGTCTGCATCAGATTGCTCATTGGCATCCATATTTAAAAAGTTTAAGATAAACGGTGCATTCTTTAATGCACCATGTGGAGACTGGGGGCACATCTCCCCCCTTTTTATCTTAGAAGCTGTGCTTTTAGGGCACTATGGGCCCGCTCTACTATTCCTTGTCCTTGGGATTATAAGGAATACCTGTTTTGTGATCAATTTTCCATTAAGCACAAAATAAGCTGGAAAGCTTTGCTGGTATATCCAAGACCCATTATCTGTTTTCATAACTTTTGGCATTAAACATTGACTTATAACATGTCTTGTGGCTTCTCCTGTTTTGGAGTGGCACATTTTTAACTCTTTAATGTGATTCATATCCATTCATCATAAATGGTTGGGGAGCAGGCCTTGGGGATTCATCCTTAAATTAGCCATAGCCATATTGTGGACATATTCCATCACATTGTTTGATGATTTGACCAGCAGTCTCTCTGGTTAAGCCAAATTTCTTACTTAGACTTTTGTTATTATGAAGAAAGTTACAAGCCTGTTGAACTTTTTCTATTTGAGGCAAATCAACCAATTTTGCTAATCAGTTAATTCATTCCCTTTGGCCAGTAATCAGGGAATAGGTTCCCAGTGTGATCCATAAACATAATAATTCTCTTAGGTGAATAACATTTTGAATTTGCTCAAATGACATTCTGACTTGACTATTACTAGACTCTGTGCATGGGACTTTATAAGCCTTAGTGACTGTCAGTATACAAATTAAATGAATTTTTTACCAGGATCTGAAAGGCCATTGCAACAGCTCGCAATTTGATTATTTGAGGGGTGCGGATGGGGTGGAGATGGGGTGGGGATACTGTGGGGTCGGGGTGGGGACGGGTGGGGACAGGGTGGGGGTGGGGTGGTTATTGGGTGGGGACGGGGTGGGAATGGGGTGGGGACAGGGTGGAGAGCTGGGTCACCCCTGGGTGATGTGATGAATACCTGTGCTAGTCACCCATGCCCAGCAAGTACCAGAGAGGAGAGCCAGATGGCTTGTCATGGAGCTTGTGACCAGGATCCAGGCCCACTGCTGCCCTTGGTGTCCTTGTAGTGACCCCCTGGTATGCGCAGACTTTAAACATCAGACTTCCATCTTTTTTCAGCTGATTTGTCTGGCCTACACCAGATAGGGCAGGGGACATTGACATGTCTTCCTCCCTTCTTATGACAAAGCATTTCCCATGCAAGCTTGTGGTCAAGCTTTGGAAAGACTCAATGTCTTCTTGGGAACTCTCAGAGGGTGACCAGGGCTTTGGGCAGCAATGGGTTCTCTGCCCCAGGTTCCCATAGTCTGATTACGCCAGGTATTATTTTTCCATTGTACAGATGAGGAAGCTAACAGTGGACTCAGGTGACCTAAGGGCCCACCCCATCACTCCAGATGGCTCTGGAGCTCCTGTGTAGTGGATTTTACCCTGTCTAGACAGAACTGGGGCCACTGGGGTAACTGTCTCCAAGTGGGCACCAGGTAGTGTGTGATTTCAGGTCTGTTCTGAGTTCTTAGATGAGTGGGGAAGCTCATTGTTTTCAGTTAGTCCTTTTGCTAGTGAGAAAAGCGAAACGGTACACAACAGATTGGCTGGAAGCAGTCAAGTAAGAATACACACCTGGGAAAGCGAGGAACTGCTGCCATCTGGTGAGCATCTTGGGTAGTGGTAGCAAACTGAGGGAGCTGGTGGCCCAGCAAAGTAGTTATCTAGTGGCTGGTCCTTTTTTTTTTTTTTTTTTTTCTACTACACAGCCATTTGAAAGGAATGTGTATCCTGCTTACAGGCTATTTGCATGTCCATTAAACCAATATGTTTTTATTGTTACATTAATCAAACCTGCTATATTCATCCACACAAGAGGAGTGAATGAGTGTGCATGTACATATTTATGTAAATTTTTATCTACTTGGTGTGGGAGTGAAGAGGCACAAAACCTCTCCTTTAAAGTTGTGATTTCTCTATTTTCTTCACATTCACATTTATTTTATCTTCATTAAAAAATATCAACTTTCTTTTTTGCACTTGTTTATTTTATGGGTGGGAGTGCCACAGTGTCCATATGGAGGTTGGAAAACTTGCTGGAGTCTGCTCTCTCCTCTCGCCATGTGGGGCTCAGGGATAGAACTCAGTTCATCGGTCTGGGAGGAGGGGCCTCTGCCCACTGCGCCTCTGCCCTCCCCTTTATTTCTGAGAGAGGTTACACTGGCGGAAACCTCTAGGTTTGTAGTTTCTTTCCAGCGCTTTAAAGATGTCACTCCACTCTTCCTCCTGGCTTTGTTTCCAACAAGAAATGGTCCCTATCTTCTTTGTTCCCATGCACATACTGGGGGGGTTTGTTGTTGCTGTGTGTGTGTGTGTGTGTGTGTGTGTGTGTGTGTGTGTGTATGTATGTGTGTATGCACCTGTGTGTATGCACCTGTGTGTGCATGCATGTGTATATGTGTGTGTGTTGTGCATAGGTAAGTGATTGTGTGTGTGTGCATATGTGTGTGTTGTGCATAGGTGTGTGTGTGTGTGTGTGTGTGTGTGATTGTGTGTGTAGTATGTACGCATGTGCGTGTAGGAAGTCCAGCAGCTCACATTGGGTGTCTTCCTTCATCACTCTCCACCTGTGTTTTTGAGACTGGGTCTCACTGAGCCAGAAGCTCATGGACTCAGCAAGGAGGAGCCTGTCTCTACCTCCCAGCACTGGGGCTACAGATGTCCACTGTCACCTTGGCTGTTAAATCTTAATGCTTGCCTGGCAGGCACACTGCACCAAATGAACCATCTCCCTAGCACACTAATTCATTTTTCATGGCTATTTTTATCTTTTATGACTTGGACGCTAAATAGCCTATTAGAAAAGATCATCTCTAAATTTTTGGGCCACCTCTAAGTTAATTATCATGAACTCAATGTTTGTTTATAGTGAATTAACTCTTCTATCCACTTAAAAACTGAAATAATCTCAATGAGAAATTTAGCATGTTTTGCTTCTATTCTCCTCCAAGTTATTATTGATGCTTATTCCAATAAGTATGTTTTACATGTTTGCATTTGGTTTGTGACTTAGATGTATATTTAATTGCTCACTAACCTAGTTTAATTGCTAGGTTGTTTATACTGATTTTCCAATCATGTGAGTCCCAGTGTCAGGTGGCCCTATGTTTTCCTCATCCTGCTTTAAAATATGGTAGATATCTTAATTGAAGGCTGCGGTAAGATGGCTGTAGACCCTAGCTCCCCACTTGCAGCCTTAACTTTTCACATTTCTAGTAAGCAGGGGGCACCTCTCCCCTTTCTGCATCCATCTAGCCACTGCAGGGGAAGCATGAGGGGAAAGCAGGTCCTATCACCATCTTCTAAGTATTTTAAGTATGATTATGTGTGTGTGGGTACATGCACATGAATGCAGGTACCCACAGAGGCCAGAAGAGGGCATCAGATCCCTTGGAGCTAGAGTTACAGGCAATTGTGAGCTACCTGATGTGGGTACTGGGAACCAAATTTGAGTCCTCTGAAGGAGGAGCAAGTGCTCTTAATCACATAGGCATCTCCCTAGCCCTGCTATCACCCTTAAGCCACAGAAAAGTGGAGTGGCATGGTGATGGTTGACCTAATCAATGGGAACAGGAATGCCCACTTGTTCCACCCACTCAGGGTGATTTCAGCATAGGTGCACTTGACAGCTTTGGAGCAGGAGAGGGCCTGAGTGCCCAGTGGAGGGGAGTCTCAGGATACCCAGATGGGAACAGGAAGATGGGACTCTGGCTGGGTGTTGGTGTGGGACAGACCTGCCTGGATCAGAGGCCTGGGCTGAAGCATCTTTTGTAGAGTGTGGTCTGGGGTCTTGGGACCATAGATGTAGTGGGAAGAGCAAGGCTCCTGTTTGCCTCTGGGCTTCACCAGGGGTAAACCTGAGGCATCATAAGTCCCCCCTTTCAGAGCCCAGGGTCTTATGTGTAGAATCAGCCTCAGGCTTACAGATGCTCTGCATGATATGCTCAGGTAGACCTGGCCTGTGTGTGTGGATGCTCAGTAAGGGGTAGGTGTCCCCCACTCTCCTCTGGTGTGGTGTGGTGCATCTGCATATCTGTGTGTGTGTGTGTGTGTGTGTGTGTGTGTGTGTGTGTGTGTGTGTGTGTTGGGGGCACACGTGTAGTTCGGAGGTTGACATCAGTGATTCCTCAATCACTTTCTACCTGTTTTTGGAACACAGCCAGTCTAACTTACACATTCAGTTAGACTGGCTGTCCAGCTTGTCTCAGAAATTTATCTCCTTCTTCCCAATGCTACAGTTACGTGTGTGTGTGTGTGTGTGTGTGTGTGTGTGTGTGTGTGTGTGTGTGTGTGTTTATGCAGGTGCTCGGAATTGAACTCAGGTCCTCGTTTTTTGCATGGTGAACACTTTACTGACTGAACCATCACTCCAGTTCCTCTTCTTATTTTTTAGAACAGAGGTAGGAGAGGGCAAAGGAGCTTCCTTTCTCTCTTGCACTCTCCACCCCAAGCTCACACCCTTTCCTCTTTTGCAGTGGCTCCTTCTCTTTCCCTCTGCTGCTGGCCTAACATCTGCCCCCACTCTGGCCTCCACACTTGCAGGGCCAGTCATCTAGGCTGCTACCATCTTATCTGCTGCAAAGCAGCCTTTGCAGCTGTGTCAGCCCCACCCAGTTCCCTCTCTGCTCAGAGGACAGTATCATGGCCTCTCCTCCCACATCAGAACCCAGCAATGCCCGTGTTCAGCTTTCTACATGTGAAAAAGGTTCAAGTTTCCTGTGCAACCCACAATTCCATACAAGGACCCCCTTCCTCTCCAGGAGCCAGGAGCCCCGAGTATCCCACAAAGATGGGTCACACACAGTGGGAAGCCAAGCACATCTGGTTTACTAGGGTAAGATCTGCAGGTGAAATAACAGCACACACAGAGAAATCCATGGGCAGAGTCCACCCCAAACACAGTCAGATAGCAAAGCAGAAAAAAGGCCTTTGGAAAGTTCTCATGAAAATCAAAGGGAAGCTTTGTTGCTCATAGATTCAAACAGAAAACCATATAAAACCAACCCATAAATATATATATTATATATGTATATATATATATATATATATATATATATATATATATAAAATTGCAAAATAAAACCCAAGAGCCTAACCATCAACTGCACATCAGTGGCTCAATGTGTTAGCGTATAGAAAGGCAGAACCATTTGTGGGGGTGATGTGTGATCTCGGGGGAGGGCAGCATGTCACAGCACAGAGTATTACATGGAATTCCTCTTCAAAAGCTCACAGTACTAGGAAAAACCCAACACGGACAGCCTATGTACAAGGGAAGACAGTAAGTCATACTGTCATGTGACGATTGTCCGACAGACATTTCACCAACACCACCCACAGCATTACCTACGAGACACCACACTCCCTGGCCAGCCTGGGTTTCTGTAACCCTGCACCTATGGGTCCTGCTAGGTGCCTGCTTCACCTAGATTCTGCCTAATCTCTTCTCGGAGAGGGAGGACCCTGGGACTCATCACCATTAGCAGTTCAAGGAATTTAAAGATGGGCAGTCTTGTGGTATGAGTCTCCACCAGCACAGTAAGACTCACGGGCACAAGGTGGCATTGAAATGAGGGTCTGAAACTTCCCCAAACTTACTGCCATCATGTAAGGGTCTGTGATGTTTCCCAAGTGAGACCCCCTGGCTTAGGTCCTGCTGCCATTCTGATTTATGTTAAAGGAGTCACAGGCTAGTTTGGTCCTTCTCAATATTCCTTGATTTCTGGTGATGTCATCTCTACCCAAGAGACAAGGGAAGTATCCTCAGGGCCCAGCCTCACTCAGGTTCTTGGGACAGAGAGGGTGAGGAAGCAGCTGAGGACCTGATTCCCATGGAAGACTCTGCCTTCTTTGGCTAGCCTGCACTTGAGCCCCTCCGAGCACCATGAGCCCTAAGTTCTCAAAGTGAGGATCTGATTTATGGGAGAGTCTTGAAGACAGCTGGCACAAAAGTCAGTCTGACAAAAACCTAATAGCCATATGAGAACGAGGCAGGGCATGACTTCCATACTTTCTAGAGGCACCCAAATACTGAGTCTTGCTAACTGTCCCCATGAAAAGAATCCCACCAGGGTACCGCCATGCAAAGTTGATGAAAGGTGCTTTGTCCCCAAAGGATATTCCACTGTGTGAGATCCCCAGAGACTCCCCCAGTGAGGGGCAGAAGGGAGTCAGGAGCCTTGGGAACAGAGCTCTATGTGTGGCCTCTCATTTCTGACGGGAAGAGCGCCACCTCCTGGTTAGCTAGGGCTCTGGTAAGCAGTCATAGCAGGGTGGGTGCCTCTTCACACTGGAGAAAGAGGACGAGTGCAAAGGAAGCAAATGGACATGTTTGGAGAACTTCAGTCGCCTCTGGACCTTCCTTCTCATATTAAATCACCTGCTTCAAACCACACGTGGAGCAGGTATGATGTCATCTTACATGTCCTATTATGCTGTGATGGCAATGGGAGTAGAGAGCAGATACCTGGCATTCCACTCAGTACTCAGATTATTTGGGGTCATAGAAAGTTCAACTGGGCTTAGTGACAAGAAATGTTGTAAGAGGCCTCATGGCCTCTCTGGCCACAGTGGATGGTAACTATACCAAGAGTTCAGGTTATCTGTGGGACCACATGTGTAAAATGAGCAAGGAGTGAATGTTTCAATAGTCCTGTTCAGCCATCAAGAACTTACTACATTTGGCCTAGAACTAAGACATAAGATTCACAAACATAGGTCTAACCTTCTACACTAGGGGGCAAATGGTCCTTTCAGACCCTTGTGGCATTTCTGCTCACATCAACAGGAGCTCTGTTACCACAAGGCCAGATGCCTGCCATCTTGACATATTGTTAACCTATAGGGCTTGGGGTCAGGCATGGTCTCCATGATTGGGTGGCTCAGAGCAGTCCTTACAATGGGTTTGTGAGAGACTTGTCCTCATCCACTTCCCTCACATCCTCTGTCCACAGAGCAAGGACTTCACACTCATTACACAGTGGCACCTGACTCTTCCCATGGCTTTAGAGGGACCAGACCTTGCTGGAGTGTAGAGCATCTCTGGTCAGGTCCCCCTATGCCTGCTCCGGGTTGGGGGATGGTCACACAAAATGGGTAGCCCTCACAGATCACAAACACTTCCAGTGTGTGACATAAGAACCAGGATTGCCTCTCTCTGTCCTACTCCTGTGCACCTACGTGTGGGAACAGATCAAGAAGAGGCTTCACTTTTCCAAACAGCTGATCACACAGTAGCACCAATGCCTTCCTTGGTAGCTTCCTTGGTAGCTCAGTGAGAAACAGGCCAATGGCCGGTAAACTCTGAGCTTACAAACACCCCTCCTCATCAGTTGAACCATGAACTGACTTTTATACAGAGCCGGAGAAAATGCCCTGTCTGGGCTGTCCAGCCGTCTCTGCCATCCTCAGAGCTGTGCACATCACATCCTTTATGTACAAGGGAAGAAGGAAATAGACAAAATGTCTTTATGCTTCTCCCACCATCTCATCCCAAAGCAAAACAGGGCCTGAGGCTGCGAAACTAGCATTAGCATTATTAGCTCATTGAAAACTTCTTAAGGTGTTTTTATGCCAAGATTCCCACGAGAGGAATTCTAAGCTAGACACCAGTGCAGTTGGAGAGAACACAACACAGGACCAGCCAGCGGCCTTACCCACACTCTCTCCCTGGGCCACCAAAGTGACTCTACAACCATCAGTTTTCCAGGCCCATCCCCAGGAAGACTGGATGGTCAGTCATTGCTGTCCTGGCTCACCTGTGTACCCTGACTGCTCTGTAACTATCTCACATGTTCACAGATGAGTGTTTTCTGGATGTACAAGGAATAAACAGATGGGTGAGTATGAGCTGAACTCAGGGCCTTGATCCCAAAGATGTCACTCCAATAAAGTTCTGACATTTTGCCCTAAGCAAGCCTCACTGTCCTAAAGGTAACAAAAGGAGCACATTGGGCAGAGACAACGGACATCATCCTGAGCACCAGCTCACACAAACGCCACCTATTCTGGGTTGACACCTCTCATTTTTTTTTTAAGTGTCTGACACAAGTGGATGGTTAATGACTATTAAAAGAAAATGAATAAGTATGAAATCTTATTTCTAAGAAAGCATCTCCTGTAGGAAGATAGAAGTTTCTGAGCATTCACACACAGGGGCATTGGGTTGTCTGTCATTAGACTTGACCCGACTAGGAAGCAGAGCAAAAACAAGGCCTGCAACAGCCACAGATCTGCACTAGGTTCTCAGATCTGCTCAAGAGACAGACAGACAAATGTGGGGGGCTCTTCTGCTGCAGACAGAGGGTTCAGCTCTGCATGGTCAGAGGCATAGATCTTCCCACCACCCACGGTCACCGGGAACTAACTGCATCACTTAGGGTGACAACGGGTGGCCTCTCTTAACTTCATCCTAAGTGCTAACACCACACAGACAAGAAATGGCTAATGGGCCAAAGCCACTGTCCATTCACCACAGGTGGGAAGGGCCAGCACTTGGCTCAGACTGACCTGGGTTCAAACCCAGCCTTCAGATCTTGCTTAGCGAGTCAATTATCCCTGATGGGGTTCAGTTTCCTTACCACAAAAAGGGAGGAGTTGGGTATTGAAAGGGCAGAGGGTAAAGCCTGCATGGTGTCTGTAGACAGCAAGTGTGCAAAGTGAAAAATGATGATGAGTCGAGAAATTTCAAAAATACCTTTACATTAACCTGGACAAAGAAGAGAAATGCTCTTTGAAGACACTGTGTTTTAGGGAAGATGGATTGTCTTGGAGCCAGAAGTGTTCATTAGCCAACACTATTCCTTTGGAGGATAAGGGAAAAGTGTGGGCATTTAGCATAACAGCTGTGCCTATCACCAAGTCTGGGAAGCAAGAGAGTGATGGGGTTGGGGATGCCAGACATGTCTCTGAAAGCTGGTGATGGAGAATTAACTCAGAAAGACTCATTTCTGACTGTACTCTGCTGGACCTTCTGTGACTCAGAGTTGATGCCCAAAGAGCCAAGGTCAAGGTGCCAAGAGTAAGATGCTCCGGTCTATGGGCAAGGGCTCCTGGGTATGTGGGAAGGGACACCTGCCTGCCAGGCAAGAGTGAGTCAGGTGCAGCCCTGCATACCATGGAAAGTCAAAGTGGCATTTGGTCCTCCTCCCATAACTCAGCTCCAGCCCAGATTTAGATCCCTCAAATTTCCACCCTGAGCAGGAGACCTTTTCTTTTGCTACAGTCGGGTTTAACTTTGCAGCTTGTGTGATGCACACTACAGACAGGCCAGGATCCTAGGCTCTTAGACTTATGGTCCCTGCCCACTCATTAAGCTGACTTGGCTTGCCCTCTATCTGTCGGTTCTTAGGGTTCTTCCATCCATCACTCAATGGGTTCCATGTCAAAAGCTCAGGATTAGTGTTTGAGAAAGTACAAGCTAAGCCATCAGCCTGGGGATCAAAGATTAACTTCTATTGGGGGGAGGGGAGCATGTCAGTTTGCCTGGTTACTTTAAACAGGAGGAGAAGGGACCCAAAATGGAAGAGAGAAGCATGGCTTCTTGCTGTGGAGACAGCTCCATTAGCAAGAGGCAGGATTCCTGGGAAGAGATGGACCTTACTCAGAGGAAGTCTTGGCCTGTGAGCATTTGTGACCATGCCTGGCACTTGGCCTTCCTGCCCTGGGCTCAGGCTGGCAGGTAGTGTGCTAACAGAGCAGCCCAGGACTAGGCAGTGTTGAACAGAGAACAGAGCATGACCATAGGAGTCAGGAAGCTCAAATCTAGGGCAGGCCCTGCCACCAACTAACTGTGACTGTGGGCAAGACACCTGGTTGCTCTGGGAAGGCTGGCTCTAAGCCCCCCTCTGAGTGTGATCCGAGGTCCTTCTCGATCCCTCATTGGCCCTGTGCTCCAGGGGCAGAGTTGGGAGAAGGGCAGGGAAGGAGGGCAGGGATGTAGCAGGAGCCACCAATCAGGATTCCACCTTCTCCTTCTTCTTGCTCTTCTTCAGGAAGGAGGGGGTTCGGAATTTCTTTTTCTTTTTGGAGGGTGACTTGGAGGGCGAGCCCTCTGGGGACAAGGGGCCACTGGTAACTGACTCGGTTTTGTCCTTGTAGCTGTCACCATCAGTGTCAGCATTGGTGGTCATCTGGCCCAGTCCTTTGCTGAGGGCCTCTTCTGCACTTGGCTCCTCCTCTTTCCCATTCATCACCACCCCTTCCGGTTTCGCTGGCTCAGGCTCTGTGGTGGCTTCACTGTCTTCTGTCTTCTTGGCATCTAGGAAAAAACCAGAAGACCCAGCTGGTTTCAGGAAGGAGTGTTCAAGGGGTCAACAGAACCACTTCTAGGGGAGGTCTGGAGCTGGGGGTGGTGGGCAGGCTGGCATGGTGTGGGAGCAAGGATCCTGGAATAGAGGAGGGAAGGAGTTCTCACCTCACACCACCTGCCTTGGGGAACACACCCTAGGCAGGTGATACTCTGGGTTCTTGTCTACATATTGAAACATGTGTTGGTTTCTGAACAAGCACTGAATTCATGCACTGAATGAGAATGGAGAGGCACGCCGGAGGGAGGAGAGAAGCTGTGGGCTGCATGTCCTGATCATCTCAGTGGAAGCATTGTGATAAACAGCCCAGTTGCACCAATCAAAACATGATGACCACAGGTCTTCATACCTACACAGTGGCAGGGAACTTAGGGAACCGGTGTCTTCCCAGGGGGCAGAGAGGAGAATCAGGAAGGACCCAGCATTTCTATAATAGAATTGACAGCTCAAGGGGGTCCTTTCATTCTAGTGGCTGCCAGGTTCACCAGGTTCCACACTCAAGGGCAGAATGCTTAGACCCAGGCACTAAAGTCCTCTGCTGTCCCTTCTCCCCAACTATGCCAGCTTTGAAACTCCTGTGTAAAGAGGAGGGAGGGGACCTATAATGCCACAGACACTGGAATGTAGAAAGTGACTGGAATGCTGCCCGAGGGATCCTTTCCATTTCACAGCTCAGAACAGGAGAGCTACACAGGGCAGGCTCGGGTCCTAGCTTCTCCTTCCACAGGCTTCCCATCTATGGGCTGAGAGGTCTGCTGGTGTGTGTACAAGTGTATTGTGTCTGCTGAGCACAGCTGTGTGGTGTGTGAGAGGTGAGCATTTAAGTGTGGTGCAGACTGTGTATGTATGCATGTGTGTGTTGTGAGCATATGTGTGTGTATGTATGCATGTGTATGATGGGATCGTGGGTACCTTTGAGTGTGAGCATTGCCATCAGAAGGACTGGCACATGGTCTACTATATGGGAATGGAAGCAACAGGGGAAGGTGAAGCCATGCTGCAGAAGTGGGTAAGAAAAAAACCCGTGTCCACACTGCAGAGCAATACGAGACTGCAATCTGTGTGGACTGGGTGAGCTTGGGGCAGTCAGAACAGGCCGGCTCAACAACCCGACAAGATGTTACAGTGAGGACTTTTGTTCCTTCTCAATCTGACATGCTGAAGTTCTTTCCAGACCCACCTGAGCATGGGTTCCCTTTTAATATCAGAGACTGGCGGCTGCCTCCTATTCATTTTGCTTTTCTGACTGGAGCCTGGACTACAGCCCTGACTCAGCATCTACAGCTCTGACTCAGCATCTGCAGCCCTGACTCAGCATCTACAGCTCTGGTCCCCTCACGGCCATGGCTGTCACCTGGCAGTGTGCCTCATTGGCATACATCTGTTGGAACATGGTCCTCTCTCTTTGTTCTCTTGTTTCGCCTCCACCTTTGACTTGGTCTTATCACCGTCAATCCCATGACCCTTCCCTATCTGGTGAAGGCCCCTCTCCTCTCTCTATGCCCAAATACTTAACCTTATACAATAGATTTGTTTTTTATGCTTGGTCTTCCTCTAACCCCAATGTCGTATGCTCATTTTACAGTGCCATGTGCCATCAGAACACAAACTCTCTCTTACTTCTGGGTAGCCATCTTCTGGTCAGCAACAACATGGTTGAACCTTTCTCTGTGTGAGGCCAGATGCAGGTTCCATAGAGGGCACCTGGCCTCTTCAGGAACATGCTCATCTTTCCACCCTGGGTCAGACACATGACTGCTGGCCTGGCCTGCCACTTAGACAGCAACAGCAAGGGAGATAAGGGGATGGCCTGGAAGTGGGTTTGGGGAGGTGCTTCTGAACTCAAGGTCAACCGGATTAATACGGACCTGTATCCACTGCATGCAGGACTGGTGACTGCCATGCAAGGTTTCTATTTCCCTAATGAAAATAATGCTCCTCACCATGGCATGCAGAAGCCCAAGAAAGGCTCATTAAAGTTTGGGGAAGTATCATTCGTGATCAGTGCTGACACAGCACCAGGTTATCATGCTGGTCCACGAGGCACTCAAAGCGCAGAGCAGGGAGCAGAGGGCTGGCAAGCAGAACTGCTTGGTGAGGCTCTGTGAGCAGGAGACTGGCCAGCAGAGCTCTGTCCTCATTTAAATTCCAGAACATGAGTGTCTGAAAGAATGGTCCAGATTCAACTTGTGTAAATGAGGTCTTTGTCCATGTTAGGACCTGAAACATATGGTGGGTCGTGAAGTAAGTGTGTGTGTGTGTGTGTGTGTGTGTGTGTGTGCGCGCGCGCGCGTGCGTGCGTGCGGGAGCGCGTGCGCGCCTCAGACATGTTAGGCAGGTGCTCTACCCTTGAACCACATCACATTTCTACCTCTCTAAATTTCTGTTTCTACCAAGTCATCAGGCCATTTTGATATAAAAAGTGGGACATTTGGGTTCAGAATATATTCCTTTTGGTGGCTCACCGTGCCTGAGACTCAAAGTTCCTCGAGTACTGGATATACTGTTGGCATGTGGGATAGCTCAGGCCCTACTGTGCAGAGCCTCTTGGTAATGACAGGCTCATGTAGCTCCTGTTGGCTCCATGGCTTCTGGTAGCAACCAGAGTGCAGGGAAGTGTTGCAAAACCGGGCTTAGGCTAAACACCCAAGAAGGTCTAGAAACTTCCGCCTAACAGCTTTGGGAGACATAGGCCACCATGAATAAAGTCCAATGACACCAATGAAAATGTGGAGTTTGGAAGAGTGAGAATGAGAATGCTACTCCAGCATCCCCATTGAGCCCTGATTCTTCCTGTCCCCACCAAGGCACCAGCCATGTGTGTACACTATCTTAGAAGTCCTGGCCTAGTCATGCTGATAGCTGATTGTGTGTGGTCTTGGCTGATCTCACATAGGGAGACATGTGACATCCATTGAGCTAAACCCAGTCAACTCTAGCCAATGCACAGCTCTCTGTGGACCATGACTGGACAGTGGATCTGATGCTACAGAGCTAACCTGCCCAAGTTTTGGAGGCCAACAGCATCAAGGACTAGTAAGTTCTCACAATTGAAGGAGCACAGTCCTTAATAAGAATGGATTCATGTGAGCACACTGCAAAGTTGCTCATTGTCTCCTGACACACACTCACTCTCGCTCTCGGAGGCCCACAGCTGATGTCAGCTGTCTTCCTTGATGCATCTCCATTTTAGTTATTGAGTCAGGATCTCTCATTTGAACCCAGAGCTCACTGATCGGCTAGAGTAGCTAGCTAGTTTGTCCTTGGGGTTCTTTGGCCTTTGTCTCTTTAGTTCTGGGATTACAGGGACTGCCATGCCTGGTTGGATTTTACATGTTTATGCTGCAGCAAGCACTTAGATCCATTGTGCCATTTCCCCAGCCCTCTGAAGTGTTTTGAGTGGCTTATTTGAAATAATGGAGTAATCTGTGAACATCTGACATGAAACAGGAGCTATTTCTTCTAGCTCAGTCTATAGCCCTGAGTATCCCCTGGGGGCTGCAGTCAGTCCGGATCACATTGCTCAGGGTCTGGGCAAGGAGAAGGAAGTATCATGGTGAGCAGAAGTGGAGGAGGAGACACCTTAGAGAGGCTGATGGTGCTGGATTCAGATTCCAGAACATAGATGAAGACTGACATGGAGACTCAGCAGGAGAGGAGGGGAGCAGAGTGACAGATGGCTGGAAACACTCACCCTTCATCTAAAGGGAACATAGTTACTGTGCCCCAGTCCATTCTGCCTGCTCCAAGGAGCTGGTCCAGGCCACCCAGCCCCACCACACTGCAGCTTGCACTTACATCACTTTGTGTCAAGGTAGCCATGTTCTCTAGCTGCCTGTGACACATAAAACATCTTTAGAGAAAACTGTGACTTTTGTTATTTTACAAGTGGCCCCATGAAGGGGATAGATTTGGTCCAGAGAGAACCAGAACTCTTGTCACAGTGAGTGTGATACCCAGTGGTAGGTGGATGGCTGTTCCATCCATCTGTGCTCTTCCTGTTTTCTATTCCTCTCAGGAGCTGACAAGAATCTCTGGATTTGTCACCTCCTGCCATGGGCCCTCTCAGGCTCTCCCTGCATTTCCTTCCTGCAGCCTGCACAAGTGTGCTAATGGACTGTCAAAGGCCAGGTCCTCTGCACATATCTGGGTAGCAGCTGAGGCCCTGAGAGAATCCAGGCTCTGCTCAAAATTCTAGAAGAAGCTCTTTAGAGCCAAAGTGGGGCCAATGAGTAATTCCTGTTAACCATGATGCTCTCGTGCAGTCCCTATCCCTCCCCATGGGACTTGTTCTCTCTCCCTCCCTCCCTCTCTCTCTCTCTGTTTTTGTTTTTTTCTTTGAGACAGGGTTTCTCTGTGTAGCTTTCAAGCCTATCCTAGAACTAGCTCTTGTAGACCAGGCTGGTCTCGAACTCACAGAGATCCGCCTGCCTCTGCCTCCTGAGTGCTGGGATTAAAGGCATGTGCCGTTCTTCTCTCTCTCTCTCTCTCTCTCTCTCTCTCTCTCTCTCTCTCTCTCTTCCTTTCTTTCATTCTGTCTGCCTATCTTTCTCTGTATGCATGTGTCCATGTCCCTTACAGGAAGCCTAGTCCTGCACAGCACAGGTGGAATTGGTTGTGAATTTTACACCTAAGAAACTTTGCAAAGGCAGGACCATGAGATGCAAGAAGAAAACCTTGGAAGGGATTTCTTTTGAAAAGCTCCTCCCTCCCTGTTGCGAGTGCCAGGTGAGTTAGGAAGTGGCCTCTCTATACTTACTACAGAGACAAGTATTCAGACTCGGAGGAAAGTCCTTTGATGAAGGCACAAATGGGAAGAGAAAGGAAGACATTGTGGACAAGTTGACAATACACCAAGATGAGACACAGTGAACACATGCAGCCAGTGGAGAGGCAGGAGGGACATCCACTTGGGGCTCTGGCCTCAAGCAGATGGGTTTTCTCCAGCAAGGCTGGGCCTGTATGCAAGGCAGTGGTTGGATTGGAGAGGAAGCTCAGGGTGGAGGTGCTACCAGAATCATACATGTGACCTGTCACCTAGGAAGGGGATCCCAGCAGCCCAACACTGGCTGTTCTCTGGGTGGCCTCTCTGGGGACCTAGTGGAGCATCATGGAAGTGGCAAGGGACCACAACAGCACTGTTACCATGTACACCTTAATCATAGTTGGTCCTATGTTCAAATTATTCCCTTACTCCTTCAAAGTATGCTGTCATCAACACTGTCTTTGGACACGGAAGAACTGTAACAATGGAACATTTGACTGAGGCATGGAGTAGGTCTCTACTACAAAAATTAACAGGTTTTTTGGTCCTGGAATTTTATTGCCTAAACTCATGTCTCTCTAATGACATGGTTTTTAGTTGGTTCACATTTTAGAGTGCCTGGAGAAGTGCTGAGGGTGAGCTCCAGGCCACAGAACCAGAGGGTCCCACTGCTCAGTCAAGACTCAGAGTGATACCATCAGGTCATGACCCCGAGAAATGCAGGCCCCATCTCAGACCTGGCTGAGCAGAGCCTTCATTTCAGAGAGATCCTTCCCCACACCAGCACCGGAGGACCAGATGACACAACCGGCCAGCTGGGGATGGGAGGCTGTGTGTCAGCCCTTTATCTCTGCTTGGAAGGGCTTTGGCTGCATCAGCATAGTTCACTAGTAAGACAAACTGAATCTTGCCCAGAATGTCTAGAACTGTCCGAGAGGAAGCATGTCCCATGGGAGTGAGGCCACCCTCTCCCGACAAACCCTTACCAACTACCAACAGTTCTCTACAGTGTACAGACCACCTTCTCTCCCACACAGGTGCCCTTTGAAGCCTGCTCAGCCGCACTCACCCTCTGAAGCCTTGGAAGGAGAAACGGCTGGGCTCTTGGTCCCTGCTTTCGTCGGGCTCTGCACTGGAGACACAGGTGTGGACTTTACAGGTGAGCCAGGCTCTTCTGTGGCTGTGTCCTTCTCCCCTGAAAATAACAGAAACCCACCTTCGCACAGAAGTCACAGAGAGACAAGAGGGCCAGGGTGAGCGTGAAATCCAGTGCTTTTCTACCTAGTCACTTCTGGCTGGAGAGTTATCGGGCTCTCCTTAGCTCAGATTTATCCCTGCTTCTTCCTAGGGAGGCTAAAAGGGGGCAGCCAGAGTTGCACATCACTTTGTCTACCCAGAGGCTGCCCCTATGAGGAAGTAAGGTGGCAGGAGACTTCCATGTGCCAGACCAGCACTTGACTCTGCAGGTATTGCTGAAAAGGACCAGCCATGGACACATCCCCAGGAGGAAGCAGGCTCCCCACCAGCTGCTGGTTCTCTTTAGGAACACCCAAGCTTGTTCACAGTTGCTAGCTTGCTGGCTAACTCAGCGCTGCTGGTTCTCTTTAGGAACACCCAAGCTTGTTCACAGTTGCTAGCTTGCTGGCTAACTCAGCTAATTCACACCTTCCTTCCAAATTATCCCTAGCACATTTCTCTATTTTTTTCTAGCAGGCACATTTGAACTCTAAGCAAGGCAGGAAGCATTAGTTGAAAAGATGTCTAACCTTGGATGAGAAGAAGCAGTGGTGGAGGGCCCCACTCGGGGTAAATTCTACCTGGGTCTAAGTGGGTTTCAGGCCCCAGCTGCTCTGGAAGCAAGGAGGGGAGACACCTCGTTTGGGGGGTAGGAGGGTGAGAGGATGACTTTCTAGCCAAAGAGGGATTTGAGGTAGAGCCTGTGGTGTAGATGTCTTGGTTCATGCTAGCCCAGAAGAAAACAAAAGCATGACCCAGCAAGCCAAGACACCAGGAGCTTCAACGCAGAGGGACTGGCTAGACTCCAGACTCTGAAGCAAGGAGAGTGGCATCGGCTCATAGAATCCTGGCTACCAGGCTGACAGACTCACTCCAGACTTTATGTGACTGTCACACCTGTCTCATTACCGTTCACACTAACCTATTGTCTACTGACCTTTGTCACAATCAAAGGCACAATTCTAAGTACTTTACAGGCACTAACTCCTTCATATCCAGTGGAACAGGGTCAGTGACATCACGAAGGTGTCTGCACGTGGAGCTGTGAGGCGGTGGGTCACGTTTAGCTATGTTTTGCTAATAGTGCTATTTGGTGATGGGGCAAGAAGGTCCTCACAGGGACGGCAGACCCCAGTGAGGATTCTGAGCTCTCCCTCTAGGCTGGCAGGTCCTGCAGCTATGGGACACACGGGTTTACCTTCCTGTTCCTGCTCTCGTTTCTTCCTTTCCACCTCCTTCTTGTATTCCTCCAGCTCCTGGTCGGTGAGTTGGCTGAAGGGGTTGGGCACCGTCTCCTCTGATTCGTCTTTGGCATCTGCATCACCCTTGGACACCAGCTGGCTCTCTGTAGACTGAAAGTTAACCAGAGTGTGTGTTGCTCTCTGACCGCTGTGCTGGGGCCCAAGCTGGAACTTCTCTCACACTCAGGTGGCAGTCAGGGAAGTAACATGTAGCTCCTTGGAACCAAGCTTGGGGCCTTGGGGTAGAGTTCATTCATTGTCCCCATTGCTATATCCTCCCCACATTTAGATTTTGAAACTGTCCTGGTGAATATAGGGTCCACCCTTTGCCCTTGAAATGAAATCAAAAGATGCTCCCAAGCAGAAGACACACCTTTATTGCAATCCCATCTACGGACACTTCCAAGCCATGACTGTGCATACATTTGGTTGCCCAGAGTCAGTCAGACAAAGTCTAGCAAGCATAGCATTGGGTAAAGCAAGCAGCATGTCAGGCCCCTCCCCCATTGCCCCGCCCTGTCCCCCAACAGCAGTGCAAGCCACAGTACACAGCATTAAAGCAGCAAGACACAGGGGCTGCGGCATTCTCAGTCCAAGCAGTAAGTCCTGGAGTTCTAGTGACCAAGAGGCCAGATCCTTCAGTGAGGATCTCCAGCTGCCTGTTCCACAGGCCCTGGCAGGGGAGCTAGCAGAACTTTTGTTTTGCATCTCAGTGGAGTCCCTGACCCTGAGATCTGACTAGCCAGACACTTGTATGCTCCACGAATCCTCTGGTCCCTCTTGCTCAAGGGGAGGACTGAACTGAAGACCCCACTGCCCTCTCCCTAAGTGAGTGTCCTCATTGTAGCCAAAGGCATTGCTCACTATCTATGGAGGAGGAGCACAGAGTAAAGCCTCAGGGGAGGTGAGCCCAGAGCAACCAGGGTTTCTGGTCACCGCTTATGGGCTTCACTTATAAGGGAGACAACCGTAGGCTTATCGCAATGAGTTTCAGAGTCAACAGTGAGTCTAAGACAGATCCCAAGGACAGGGAAGGACTCTAATGAGAGCCTTGCTGAGAAGGGCAGAGCTTCTTTGAACAATCCTGCTCTGTGCTGATCTTTCACCCCTCTGGGATCACAGGCCATTTCTAAACTTGACCCTATGGTGTGTTCAGAGTTCACGACTTGGCTGAGTGGGGGCGGGCAGGAGGCAGGTGTGAATGCATAACCTGCTGCCTGACCTGCAACCTGATCGTCACATTAAAGTAAAGGGCCTGCACTTGCCACCCACACTGTCGAGGAAAGTGTCACAGCTTTTGCAATGGTCACAAACAGTCATAGTGCTGCCTGCACAGGCATCAATGCCACTCTGCTGCCAAGCCCCAGACGAGACACCACCCCATCTCAAACACAGAAACGGTGACTTCATGCTTTCTAACTCTTACTAGATTTGTATGGAAACTCCTTACCCTTCCCACCCCATAGGCACACAGTCCTGTCCACACCCCTCTCACTGTGCCCTGGCGCTCTGGCCAGATGATGCCACATCAAACCCAGAGGTCAGAAACACTAGGGCCACCAGAACTCTGAAGGACACTGAGAGAGAATCTCGTGAAGTCCAATGGCGGGAGGTGTAGGGCCAGCCAGTGGCCTTCCCATGAGCAGATGGGCTACTCCTTGCTGTTCCCTATCTGGTGCATCCAGGAGTGAGCCAACATTGTCCTCCCTGACCTCACAGTCACCTGTGTGGTGGCCCTTCACTATGCAGCAAGAGCCCGGCACCTAAGATCATGGGGTGAGTAGGACTGAGGACTCAGGGCTCCCACTGCCCAGCCCCACAAGACAGATATGCTTCCCCCTCAGTTGGGGGTGGCATCTGCTGTACCGGGCTCCGGCTCTTCTCGGCGATGACACTGGCCAAGAGCTGGGACTGAGGCCCTGCAGACTTTATGTCTTGTCGATTTTGCTCTCGAATCTGTGTGGAAAGGGGAGAAGAAGGGGTCAAAGCATGGAGGGGCACTCTGGTGTCTAGTGAGGCCTGGGACGGGTCTGATGAGGCCCTCTATGGTCAGCAGGCTGTCCTCTCTGCTCTAACACAATCTGCCCGTCCTGAGAGCTGCCACCATACCTGACCCAGAGCCACTCTGTGAACATGTCTTTCAGACACACCTACTGTGTAAAGCAAGTGGTTTACTGCTACATAAAGTGGTTACAGAGGATCTCAGGACCTTGTAAGTCCAGTATGAGGCACCGAGCCCAGGATGTAGTTCATACAGTGTCATATCAGGGGTACTGGCGAGTTCCCCCAACCCAGGAACTCAACTCGTGCTTCTGGGACCCCAGATTCCTTCAGAAAAGCAAGATAGAAGAGCAGACTCACTTTGTTCCTCATGTCCAGCACTTCTTGGGGGTCAGTGTAGAGAGGCACAAATTGGTTTGGGTTTTCGATCCGTATGGGCATACCACTGCTGGGCTTTTCCACTTCGTCAGCTTTCATCCACTGACAAGACAAGGCAGGCGAGTAAGAGGGGGACCACAGGCCAGCGGGTACCCCACCCACCAAGGAAGATCAGCAAGCCACACAGAGTTGTGATGGGGAATGTACTTCTTTGTATGTTTATCTTATTGATTATTGAATAAATACTGTTTGGCCAATGTGACAGCAAGTTAGACAGGACTAGGAGTCAAAGAGGATTCTGGGAAATGTAGTAGAGAGTGGTGATCCAGGCAGGAAGTGACATAGCAAGGAGACTCATATTTAAGAAAGGAGAAAAAGGAAGTGCCCCCTTTCCCCCTTCCTCCTCCAGTGGCACCATGTGAGCCACTGGCAAGAGAGGGTGCCAGCGAAAGGCATCCTCTATAAGATAAGTCTTATAAAATATATAGATTTATGATAATTACAGATGAGAAATCCTAGTCATTGGCCAAGCAGCTTTGAACCTAATACAAGTCTCTCTGTATTAATTTGGGCTCTAACTCGGGCAGGCGGCTGGTGTAGAACGCACACATGGTGGTGGGGCTCGGCAGCTTTTGGCAGAAAGATTTATCGTAACAGAGTTGTTCTCTCTTTGGGTCAGAGCTGAGATGAGTGATAGATGACCCAGATGTCAAGGAAGGCCAGAGGGCTATAACATCAGAGAGTAGTGGCTGAACCTTGGGCAGGCCACCACTGGGCTTCAGTTCCAGGTAACTGGATTCGCATCTGGTGGAGACCTATTCTGACTGGCTGTGGCCACTTTTTTTGTTAATGAAAAAAAAATCAAACAGTAGGCTTGGAGGGATGGCCCAGTGGCTAAAGCATCTGTCAGTCAAGTGCAAGGACCTGAATTTGGATCCCCAGGAACCTGGATGGGTGTGGTGGTCCACCCAAAACTCCAGCCGTGAAAGGCAGAGACAGGATTCCTAGAGAAAATAATTTAACCATAGCATCAAGCTCTAGGCTCATTCTTAAAGAGTAAGATAGAGGAGCTATTGAAGATGGTTCCAGACATCAACCTTGAGACACATACATGTGCATCCATGCACATGCCAAAAAAAAAAAAAAAAGTACTTGCCTGTGTAAAACAGGAAGGAAAAAACCAAACAGAGGCTATGTGAGCTATGAAAAGGGGACAGGAAAGGCAACACGTGCTCAACCCCTCCTCCTCCTGGGTTTGTGTCAGACCCCAGGTCCAGTGTCGGGCACCTCCTCTGGGAGTTTCCCAAAGGCCCCCATGGTTGTGGGGTGAAACACAGAACCCAGTCTCTCTTGAATCTGTGCTGATGGAAGTAGCCCTGTCCTATTGTCCTCTGGAGAAATCTGCTCCTCACACCCCAAACCTCAATGCAGGGGTGCAAGAAAGAGGTGTTAGGGGCTCTAGGGTCTGAGTACGGCCCACAGGAACCCGGAAGAGAGTTGCACAACTTGCTTCCCTTCAAATGCAGCTCATCCATCCAGGCTAGCCCGACCTCGCCTCTCACCGTGGTCTTGGGCCTGGGACTGCCCATGTTCCTCTGTACTTCATCGGCCACGTTCACCCGCAGGTAGGTGTTGGGCGTGTTAAGCCAGCGGGTCTTTTCCTTCTGTTGCTTCTGCGCATGCTGACGTAGGGCAGGGACCGGGGCGCCGTCCTCTTCAAACACAAAGGCAGTGACTGTGGCTGGGATCTCCACTTCGCTTTTGTGTTTGGTTTTCTCTTGGACAAAGGGGTGGCGGTATGTGTAGCCTGTTCTGTAACCCTGAGAGGACAGAACCAGACCACGTGTTGTGGAGTCAGAGGTCCACACCTGGACTCAGTTCAACCCCAAATATCCACCAGACAACTGA